>NW_015558618.1:83961-91905 GCF_001515605.1 Sinocyclocheilus anshuiensis | reverse complement strand
TTTTTTTTTTTTTTTTTTTTTTTTACTGTGTGCAGATGTGTATGTCTGCAACCAATGTTTGGCAATGTGCAGATTTTTACCATGCAAATAAAGCAGTCAAGAAAACAGAGTGAAAATATGACAACAAGACTCGTTTCGGCCATTATATTCGGTGTATTTAAGAAAAGAATGAGTGAATGATTCATAGATCGTAACTCAAAAATTTCGCTTGTCCTAAGTGCAGATTTTTACCATGCAAATAAAGCAGTCAAGAAAACAGAGTGAAAATATGACAACAAGACTCGTTTCGGCCATTATTCGGTGTATTTAAGAAAAGAATGAGTGAATGATTCATAGATCGTTACTCAAAAATTTCGCTTGTCCTAATAGCGTAACGATTTAACCTGCAAAATGGGTCACTAAACGAACCAAAGAAAAAAAAGAGTGAAATGATACAAAAGACTCGAATAACTGACATGAATCCAAATCCTTCCGGCTCATGTCTGAAGGAGTGGTTCCCTATGAGTTCCACATCTGATCATTTCAGCGGCCGATGACATACTCAAACATGCCCATGACCATAAATGGTCTGAAGTGTGCGTCTAGATTACTGCCTGCTTAAAAACATACATTTATTTAAATGTATAGTCGCACGGAGACTGCGTCGCGCGCTTATTATCTTATTATTTAAGCCACAGTTGCACTGAGAGATGTAATATTCAGTCACAAGGCGTATTTTCCCACTGATCTGCGCAGATCGGACGCGTGTTAGCCCCGCTGATGCTTTTGGAAGGGGTCCTGCGGATCTCTACGTACACACTTTCAAACAGGAAACCATCACTCTCATCTCAATAATATCATCTTGCGGCTTTATTTTGTTATTTCAAAATGCTTTCAGTGTTTAAATCCATTCCGACGCATATGGTAAGCCCACGTTTTTTTTGCATGCATGTTTTAATATTGTGAGGTTGGTGGTGTTTAGAGCTTCAACAACATACTGACATATGTTAGCAGCTTACGTATTAGCGACGGACCTGTTAATATTAATATTAATTATATAAAATACATCTTTTAGTAATATTTTCCTGCAGTAATCAACACAGTAACACCAAATAGTTAGTGCTGGAATCGGAGCCAAAGTGAATTAAGTGTGCACTCAGCAGCTTTGGGAGTTTTGTCATTGACAGTAATTGTGAATGTAACAATTGTGATAAAACATTTAGCAGATGATACATTTATATGACTTTGCAACTTTTAAAATGGAACACTACCCTTTTTTTAGTATTTATTGCAAAACCTACACCAAGATAAATTGTATATCTTATGCATGGTCTTTACAGCTTTAAATATATATATATATTTACAATGTCTATTTGCAGGACTATAAAGGACAGAAACTTGCTGAGCAAATTTTCCAAGGAATCATTCTGGTGTCAGCAGTAAGTAACACTGGCAGCACTTGTACTCTCACAGCATTATGTCATTTCTGCTCTGCCTCATGTCTGTTTTCCCTGCAGGTGATCGGCTTCATCTATGGCTTATTTATTCAGCAGTTTGGATGGACGGTTTACATAATGCTGGCTGGATTCACAGTATCATGTTTTGTATGTCATACGACTTCTGTTTGCTTAATGTAAAGTTAATAGTGAAAATAAGAATAACAATAAACTCTTGTGTAATTCTGGCTCTCCTGTTCTTCAGCTCACCCTGCCTCCCTGGCCAATGTACAGAAAAAATCCTTTGAAGTGGCAGCCGGCTGTGCCCGAGGCATCTGGAGAAAATCGTGACAAACCTCAAGAGAATCAGAAGAAGAAGAAGCACAAGTGATTCACGGCAATATTGTAGTTTCAGTTTGGCACAGTAAAGCCATTTAGATAAACAGCAGAAACAAACTTATGAAATCCTATTAAGTTTTTGTGCATTCATTATGTAATAAAGAACTGTGTTTGGTACATGTGGCACTTTTTTTTTCGAGTTTGACTTTGGTTTGTTAGAGCACAAGAAAGCACAGGGTTCCTAAAAATGTCATTTATTATAAATCATTCCTTATTGATTTACATTATTCGTGATATAAATATACATTCCAGAAAATAGAACAAAGTTAAATATTTTTAACATCTCTTTTGTGATTCAACAAAATGCTATCTACATAGCATAGGTTCACATTTCCAATAGAAAGATGATATACTAAAATAATGCTTTTCTGTATTTTAAAGATGCATGATAACAGCATTTTTTTGCATATCTGGTGTTTAACTCACTTCTATCTCTACACATTTACAAAAGCATTAAAAAGCAACAGTGATTGTTGATAGGAGGCTTCAATTAAGTGTTTTATCTTTTAAGAGCATGAAGTCTGCTGCCCGTCAGCAGTAATGGCATATTACAAGACAAGAGATCCCTCATGTGCAGGTGGCTCAGTCTTTGAATGCGACGTCCTCAAAGAACTTCAGCTGTTGGACTTTCATTGCGTACTGCTTGTATTTTTCCTCCCCCATTTGCTCTTGCAGTAGGTGCTGGATAGAGAAGCAGAATAAAAATCTCAGCCTAACTGCTATTTATGTAGTATTCAAAAAAATGTTTTGTACATTCAGAAAAACAATGTTTTCAATATAAATACATCTCATTTAAATGTAACTATAGTACTCTGTAATGAATGGGAATATTTGTATTTATGTGCACAGGAGAACTTCTCATGACAAAAATGCTGCTTAATTCACGACATCTGCATATGCACATGAATTTATTCTCCTGTTAATGAACTTGGAAGTATTCAAAATGAGTGACCCATCCATCCATCCATCCTCCAAACTTCTTGTACATATGCAAATTGTTTTTATGCAGAGAAATTTCACAACTTAAGCTATATAACATCAACATAAATATGATTAAACATATTTAAGATGAAATACCTATGTAAAAATTCCATCTAAACACATTTATAAGGCCACCGAGAGTATGATTTTGAATAATTGACTTGTTGATTAATCATGATTTTTTTTATGTGAAAATGTGCATCGTGGTTAGTGAACGAGACTCATTATCGGTACTGAAAAATTCTGATCAATGGCCCATTAGAATAGACTCTTTTGTTTATTTCTAATGTACAATGTGACTTTAGCCAACTTGCCTCTCTCTTGTCTTCATCCTCTTCCTGCATGATGTCCAGGACTCTGTCCAATAGCTTCACCCCGAGTCCTTTAACCACATCTGTACGCAAGTGCTCCATCACTCTCCTGACCTTTGCTGGACCCGTGCTGTCGTCTAAAAACAAAATTAGAAACATGATGATGGATTCTGTCACCAGACTAAAAATGCAGAATTACTTAAAATAATAAAAAAATAAAACCCAGAAACATTTATCAGGTAAGTTATTACCTGGGAAGCCACTGATCTGGAAATCTCCATGTCCCTCTCTGGATTTCCCATGAAGCATCAGGGTGTCCCTGTACTTCCTGTTTAGTTTGAACTCAGGCAGTGGAGTAGAGTGGCATCTTGTCCCATCAGGCTCAAATGATACATCTCTGGCATCCATGTGTAACGTCTGTGTCATCATTTGGACCAAGTCTTGCATCTCACTGGTCTCACGCTTTCTGTGAGAAAAAAAGAAAGAAAAAAAAGTATTTCAGTGTTTCTTAGCCTTCTGTCACTTTTACTGACAGGGAAAGTAGAGAGATGGCAGGAAATGATGCAAAGAACAAATTCAGATTTCTAGAAAAAGGAATATTGGCAATACACTTAATACGTTTATACGACACAAACATGACACCAATTATGGCCCAACTGAGTCATTAAACAGAATTTTTACATACATAAATGCGGCTCATTAGAGTACAAATTAGTGGGAGGTCTTACCGTTCTCTGTAGTCGCCCTCTGAACGTTCAGTGGAGCTGGTGGAGGAACTACACTCATCTTCATCAGACTGTCTCTCCTGATACACAAAGAGAACCAAAACAGTCCAGGTAAGAGCCCTTTTGACCGAATAGCCAAGAACTGACATTCTAAGGTTATCATGTATAGAAGGTCCTGTTTATTTCTCAAAATATCCTGTTTTATGTTCCGAAGAAGAAAAAAAGTCATGAGTAAATGACATAATTTTCTTATAAAAATGGTCATACTCTTAAGTGTATAGTGTTTGACAGTCCGTCCTGAGTCAGCGAGAAGGATCAGACGTACCTTTTTCGTTTCCACAGATGTGCTTTCAGGTCTTGGGCAGTCTAGCTGGTCTGTCTGCTTACCGTCTAATGAGGGGACTGCGGACACAGCTTCAAAGAAAAGAAACGAAGGAATCACATTCAATGAAACTGTACAAAATCTCCTTTAATCTGAATTCATGTATGCAGCACCTGTGGGCTTTGATCATAGTGGGCGGCTCTACAGTCTCTTATGCATTCTAATGAAAACATGCAGAAACGTCTCGCTTTGATCCACCAAAACTGTTTTTAAGGGTGTTATCGCTCTTGAGGCCACTTTAACAGAATTAAAGTCAGACCCCCTTCGATTCAACTAAAAGTGAACAGTTTGAAATCTAGCATACATACTGACTCTATTTATTTCAAAAGAATAGTCCCATATTAATCACAATGTGGTCATATTCATCTTTAGTATTTCCAAAAAAGTATTTAAGAAAAAAAAATGCGCATGTCTAAATGTATTCAGAATATGCTGATTACCAGGGCTGTCTCTATTAGGGTGGGGGGGAGGGTTCAATTTTAAAGCATTCAATTACAAGAAGGCGCAAAAGAACTGCACCGAGTACTCGCGCACTGTGTTCAGTGTGCACACCGAATTGAGTTCTCTTTCGTGTCTTCTTACACTTGAACGAACAATTACATCTCGTAAATTTAAACATTCAAGCTCAAAAAGACAAAAAAAGGACTTTATTCAGCACCCGCACTGTGTTCTGCGCCCGCACAGCGAGCCGCGTCTCACAGCCCGTACACACCGAATCGAGTTTTGCGTCTTCTTGCGCTTGAAAAAACAAATACATACAAATTATGTCGAAGTACCCATCTTGGAGAGTATCCTCAAAAAACTCTCGGTTATGTCTTAAGTGAACATAAACAATTGAGAAGGAGATCGGAAGTGTATCATTATATTGGATCCATGCATTGTGTCTTAAAGTGACCGCGCCTAGTTTACTAGCTGCTGTCAGTGTCCTTAATGTTAATCCAAGGGGGGAAAAAAAAAACAAGAGAGAGAGAGAGAAAATCACTAACTTCTCTTGACTGAATAACTTTTGTAGTTTTAACAAACACATTTTTTTTTAAATAATATTAGTTAATGATAATGCATGTACACATGATCATTCTTCCTTATTCTAAAAGTGTATTTACATCTGGTTCTGGTCCATTTTTGCTGTGCTCGATCTAGGACTTAGTACACTGTTGCATTTTAAACATTTTAACCACAAACCTTGTTGTCTGGAGTTCTCCTGTAATTGCTTCAGTCTTCTCCTTTCCCTGGCTGACAGTGGACGATTCTGTAAGTAAATTGAGTTCTGTTAACAACAGCAGCAAAGAAAAGAAAAAAAAAACTCTGTTGAAGCCTTAATGACACAAAGCTTCAAACACACGTTTTAAAAGAAACATGATGCCATAGGAAATATCAGATTACTGCATGTAATCTGACATGCAATTTTATAGGGATGTACTGTATGCAGCAGTTTAATATAGTCTGTACAGTCTGTAATGTTTCACCTGCTGCTCTGGAGCGTTCTTGGTAGAGGATGAGAGATTGGAAGGTCTGTTTTTCTCTGAGTGGCCTTTCTGTTCACTGTTTATTGATAGGACATCTTCCGGAAGAGGCGGCAGAGGTCTGGGCACTGCTTTGACCTAAACATAAAAATGTTTTAGTGAGTAACATTGGTGAAAGACAACAGTAATGATATCAAGAGTAACTGAATTAATTCTGGTTCATGTTAATTATTTGATAAAAACATTATTTCATATTTTAGCTGTCATTGAGTTCTAAAATACAAGAGGAAAAAAAAACTGCAATGTCCACACTACTCACTTGATGACTGTTCTGCTCATCGAGGGACTTGACTTTCTTCCTCTGCCTGCGCTGACGTGGCATGGATGGATCAGAAGAAGAGGAAGAGGGCAGAATAACTGGTCTGCTTTGATCTGAGAGAGCTGAAGAGGTCTCTGAACTGGACGGCTCCTAAAATGTCATTATAAATCATGTTTAAATTGGATTACATTTCATTTAAAGTATTATATATGTATTTAAAATAAAAAACGAATATAGTTTAGTTAATATACAGCAACAACAATAATAAACTAATGATTTGAATATGTAATTTGCATTTGAATAGACAGTTTAAAAAACACCTGTGTTTTATTATCAGGTGTTAAAGGATTTAATAATAATAATATAAACAAATAAGTAAATATTTTTTAATATATAATAATACTTTTTTTATTATTTAAACAAAACAAAAAAAACACAAATATGCAAGCAAGCAAATAAATAAATGCATACAAATAAATGTACACCAGTATTTTACCATTAAAATTACAGGAACAGGCTTGAGTAGTTTCTCTGTGGAGTCTAAACTTCCCTGGAATATGAAGGACAATAAATACATTGTCTTTAGAGTAAATATAAGGACAATCATTCAATAAATCGAGACAATATTTTGCTCAAATCTGAAAACTCTCATCATTTACCCACCCTTCTGTTGTTCCAGACCTGCATGACTTTCTTTCTTATGCGGAACTCAAATGGAGATATTTTGATGAATAATGGTAACCAAACTGTTTTGATGACATCTGACTTCCATTGTATGGGCAAAAAACTCAAAATATCTTATTTTATGTTCCAAAGTAAGTCATACAGGTTTGGAACACCATAAGGGTAAGTAAATGATGACGACATTTTCAATTTTTTGGTACACTGCCCCTTTAAATCTTTCTTTTAGCACAGATCATAATATATATTGATGTCCATCAGCGTAAGAGGGACTTTAATAGAGTTAAGAATTAAGATTAGGCAAACCTATCAGAAGCTTTGATTGGTTCCATCACAGTAACGTACCTCACTCTCCTCAGTTGAACTTCCAGTAGGAACATCCTTTAGGACACAAGCGCTGCTATGATCATCATCACTAGCTGATGAAGTTCTTTGGCTCTCCAACTTGTGATGTTGTTCAATAGGCTCATGCGGGATGTCCTCCATCCCTGCCTCCTGCAGAAGTTTCATAGTATCGTCTTTAAGGTCCATACTTACATCAAGAGCCTTATTCTTGCTTAGCATCTTGGCTCGATCTGCAGGTTTGGGTGTAGTTGAGTTTGGAGATATCAGTCCATTCGCTGACATCTTATCCTCCGCTCTGCCGACACCTAATACATGTTTCAAAGGGTGTGTCTGAGGAGGACCAAGATCTTCTTTCTCCTCTTTCTCTCTCCTCTTGCTCACAGATGGCGGCTTGTGGTTCTGATGGTTGCTGGGTTTTGGCTGAGGTGGTTTGGCTTTTCTCTGTTTCTGTTCCTGGGTTTGGATTTCAATGTCTATATTGCTAATGGTTGCTGTAGATCGACCTGTTGAGTTAAGAATGTCCCGACTTGGAGATTTAGGGGGCAAGTGTGGGTTGGGAACCACTTTTTCCACTGCACCATTACAGGGTTCTTGTCGGTTCAAGTGGTTTTCTTCAACCTATGAAATGTGGGAAAACAAAAAACAGATGAAATGAGATCACATCCACACCACATACAGAGACATAGAAGACTTCTAGAATCTTAGCAGACATCTTACCTTTCTTCCTCGGGGCTTTGACTCAGAGTTAAGACATTGTGGCCGAACTTCATGGTTTGGTTTGTTTAAGGCATCTGATTCGGCACTGTTGGGTTTGCTGTTTGCTGTATTTTTCCGTGATTTGGCGGTTTTCCTGTTAGATCAGTAACAGGACAGTTCATTGTAAACTATATATTTTTTATTTAAATTTTAAAAACAGGAAAGAG
>NW_015558618.1:80828-83842 GCF_001515605.1 Sinocyclocheilus anshuiensis | reverse complement strand
CCTCTAGGATTCCCATTTCTTCATACCTTTCTTCCTCTGGCCTTTGATTCAGAGTTAAGACATTGTGGCTGAACGTAATGATTTGGTTTGGTTGATGCATCAGATCCAGCACTGTTTGGTTTGCTGTTCGCTGCATTTTTCCGTGATTTGGCAGTTTTTCTGTTAGATCAGTAACAGGACAGACGAGTTAAAACTATTTCAATATTTTTATTTCAACTTTAAAGACAGGGAAAAGTGCACATACTCTTTTGTAGCCTCCAGGAACATGGAGATCTGCTGTTTGATGTACGGCTGTCGGAGGATGTGTTTGACGTCTGGCCTGTCCTCTGGTTTCTTACACAGCATCCGCTTGATCAGTTGTCCCAGTTGGGGGTCGTACTTACTTGGCATCTGGGGCAACTGAACATTAAACATTAATTAATAATGTGCTGTTATGAATGGACAGCTCTTTAGATTTAATGTATGCAAATATTTACAGTTCAGTGAAACAGATGACAAATATATTCATGTACCTTCCCTTCTACGATCCGATACACAAGAGAGTTCATGTCTTTTGCGTTGAAAGCATGTTTTAGAGTTGCCATTTCATACACGCAGCATCCCAGAGCCCACACGTCCGACTGCAAACACATACAAACAAAAATAATGATTTCATATTTAAAACACAAAATATCTGGGTAAAAAAATATCTAGGCCACCCCAAAATGAAAAGAAAAGGGAAAAAAAGGTCTGGTCTAGGACCATTTTGATTTTGGTCTTAAAAATTAAGAAATTCTCAGACATTTTCAGTTTGAGAGTTTTTTCTAATTCCAGTTTTATTCTCATTAATAAATTACTATAAAATAGCATATTGTACAGTATTAAGGCAGCATAAAAATACTAGCATTATGTAATCTTTTACAGTTAAAATAATGTTTTAAATAAAAATATAATACATAAGTACACCACTGTTCAAAAGTTTGGGGTCGGTACGATTTTTTAATGATTTTAGCAAATTTCTCTTATGCTCACTAAGGCTGCATTTATTTGAGCAAAAATGCAGTACAAACTGTAATGTTGTGTAATATTATTATTATAGTTCTATATTTTAAAATATAATTTATTACTGTAATGCAAAGCTGAATTTTCAGCATCATTACTCCAGTGCCACATGATCCTTCAGAAATCATTCTAATATGCTGATTTGCTGCTCCAGAATCATTTCTTCTTATTTGAAAACAGTTGTGCTGCTTAATATTTTTTTGTGGACATGATTATAATTTTTTTAGGATTCTTTGATGAAAAGGACATTCAAAAGAACTTGTTACGAAACATTTCTAACTGAAATAAATTTGCATTGTGATATTTAGAATTAGTACAGAGGATGTGTTTAATTGTCAAATAAAAACAACAACAACATAATATAAATTCCAAAATAGAATTGCCTGTTTTTTTTTTTCTTTTAATTGTGGGGTGAAAAATATAGCCTCAATATGTGACATAGCAAAAGCAGTAAAAGTGATTTAGCCAAGATTGATATAGACACTAGTACTCACATAGACTGAATCTAGTGCTGTACTAAAGGTCATTGTGAGCTGTGTCCATGCAGTACCTTGTAGTTGTAAGGTTTGTTGGAGAACAGTTCTGGACTCATGTAGTAAGGTGTGCCGATCAGAGTGCTGGCCATGTCGTTCTGATTCTCCAAGACCCGTGCGATGCCCAGATCACCCACTTTGATTATGTTGGTCTTGGTCAAGAAGATATTCTGCGTTTTCAGATCTCGATGCAGGATGTGCTTCTCGTGTAAATACTACAGATCAACAAAAATGTAACGCCTTTATCATTCAGCTAAAAACTCAGAAAGAACAGATGGATGGACGGATGGCTGTTGACTTACCTGAAGGGCCATGGCAATTTGAACAAACCACTCCACAACCTGTCTCTCAGGCAGCAGTTCTCCCTTCTGCTGTTTGAGTCTGTGGTAAAGATCTCCTCCCTCACAGAAACCCATCACGATGTAAAGCTGACAGTCCTCGCCTTCCCATGATTGCCGGTAGGTGACGATGTTGGGATGCTTGAGCTCTGAGAGGAGCTGCGCTTCCTGCTCCGCGGCTCGCCGCTCACGTCTGGAGGATGTTCTCAGGTTCAGCTTCTTGATCACATACTGCTGATACGAATTATTGTGTTATAACTTTGCACATTAATAAAAGACATGAACTCTAGTGGAGAATGTCCACATTTTAAGAAAATGCTCTAAAGTTTGTTGTACAATGAAGGAAAGGATCGTATCTGCAATCATATGTACCAAATCTCAAGTCCGTTATTTACATTTTTTTCAATATCAAGTTTGACTGAAATCAAATAGGATGAAACTGTGCTCTACTTTAGAAACAGAAAGATCCACACTCCTATTTTCCTATTTTTTTGGTTTTTATTTTATTTTTTTTATTATGCAACACAGCACACACGAAACTGAAAAGAAAAAGAAAGTGTTTTAGTGCTGGTAACCTTTTCTTTTAAGATTTTCTATAATAATCACTTATACAGTACAACTTAATGGTCCTTCTTTGTGACAAATGGCAAAAAGTAAAATAAATAAAATTTAATGTAATATCTCAATTAATGAGGTAATAAAAACTGCATGTAAGATAATTACATTTTAATTTAAACTTTAAAGAAAAAAAGTTTCAAATAATTTTAGAGCAACTCACTAACCAGGATGTCAACTACCTTTATTGTATTTGACCAAACAAGTTAATATCAATAACATTAAAAACATACTTTATATGTCTAACAGATTGATTTGATTCATATTTTTTCATACATATTTGTATAGGTACATGATCATTCTGATGTGAAGCGTGCTATTATAGACTAATAATTTGCCTCTTAAATTGTTGCTATAAATGTGTTATGTACAAGCAATATTAAACACATCTTAAAGTAATTAAAAATCCCAAGGTTTTTCCTCAAATATGCATAATGAAAAAAACCAACAACAACAAAAAAACAACAACACACACACACACACACAC
>NW_015558618.1:68427-79327 GCF_001515605.1 Sinocyclocheilus anshuiensis | reverse complement strand
CCTCTAGGATTCCCATTTCTTCATACCTTTCTTCCTCTGGCCTTTGATTCAGAGTTAAGACATTGTGGCTGAACGTAATGATTTGGTTTGGTTGATGCATCAGATCCAGCACTGTTTGGTTTGCTGTTCGCTGCATTTTTCCGTGATTTGGCAGTTTTTCTGTTAGATCAGTAACAGGACAGACGAGTTAAAACTATTTCAATATTTTTATTTCAACTTTAAAGACAGGGAAAAGTGCACATACTCTTTTGTAGCCTCCAGGAACATGGAGATCTGCTGTTTGATGTACGGCTGTCGGAGGATGTGTTTGACGTCTGGCCTGTCCTCTGGTTTCTTACACAGCATCCGCTTGATCAGTTGTCCCAGTTGGGGGTCGTACTTACTTGGCATCTGGGGCAACTGAACATTAAACATTAATTAATAATGTGCTGTTATGAATGGACAGCTCTTTAGATTTAATGTATGCAAATATTTACAGTTCAGTGAAACAGATGACAAATATATTCATGTACCTTCCCTTCTACGATCCGATACACAAGAGAGTTCATGTCTTTTGCGTTGAAAGCATGTTTTAGAGTTGCCATTTCATACACGCAGCATCCCAGAGCCCACACGTCCGACTGCAAACACATACAAACAAAAATAATGATTTCATATTTAAAACACAAAATATCTGGGTAAAAAAATATCTAGGCCACCCCAAAATGAAAAGAAAAGGGAAAAAAAGGTCTGGTCTAGGACCATTTTGATTTTGGTCTTAAAAATTAAGAAATTCTCAGACATTTTCAGTTTGAGAGTTTTTTCTAATTCCAGTTTTATTCTCATTAATAAATTACTATAAAATAGCATATTGTACAGTATTAAGGCAGCATAAAAATACTAGCATTATGTAATCTTTTACAGTTAAAATAATGTTTTAAATAAAAATATAATACATAAGTACACCACTGTTCAAAAGTTTGGGGTCGGTACGATTTTTTAATGATTTTAGCAAATTTCTCTTATGCTCACTAAGGCTGCATTTATTTGAGCAAAAATGCAGTACAAACTGTAATGTTGTGTAATATTATTATTATAGTTCTATATTTTAAAATATAATTTATTACTGTAATGCAAAGCTGAATTTTCAGCATCATTACTCCAGTGCCACATGATCCTTCAGAAATCATTCTAATATGCTGATTTGCTGCTCCAGAATCATTTCTTCTTATTTGAAAACAGTTGTGCTGCTTAATATTTTTTTGTGGACATGATTATAATTTTTTTAGGATTCTTTGATGAAAAGGACATTCAAAAGAACTTGTTACGAAACATTTCTAACTGAAATAAATTTGCATTGTGATATTTAGAATTAGTACAGAGGATGTGTTTAATTGTCAAATAAAAACAACAACAACATAATATAAATTCCAAAATAGAATTGCCTGTTTTTTTTTTTCTTTTAATTGTGGGGTGAAAAATATAGCCTCAATATGTGACATAGCAAAAGCAGTAAAAGTGATTTAGCCAAGATTGATATAGACACTAGTACTCACATAGACTGAATCTAGTGCTGTACTAAAGGTCATTGTGAGCTGTGTCCATGCAGTACCTTGTAGTTGTAAGGTTTGTTGGAGAACAGTTCTGGACTCATGTAGTAAGGTGTGCCGATCAGAGTGCTGGCCATGTCGTTCTGATTCTCCAAGACCCGTGCGATGCCCAGATCACCCACTTTGATTATGTTGGTCTTGGTCAAGAAGATATTCTGCGTTTTCAGATCTCGATGCAGGATGTGCTTCTCGTGTAAATACTACAGATCAACAAAAATGTAACGCCTTTATCATTCAGCTAAAAACTCAGAAAGAACAGATGGATGGACGGATGGCTGTTGACTTACCTGAAGGGCCATGGCAATTTGAACAAACCACTCCACAACCTGTCTCTCAGGCAGCAGTTCTCCCTTCTGCTGTTTGAGTCTGTGGTAAAGATCTCCTCCCTCACAGAAACCCATCACGATGTAAAGCTGACAGTCCTCGCCTTCCCATGATTGCCGGTAGGTGACGATGTTGGGATGCTTGAGCTCTGAGAGGAGCTGCGCTTCCTGCTCCGCGGCTCGCCGCTCACGTCTGGAGGATGTTCTCAGGTTCAGCTTCTTGATCACATACTGCTGATACGAATTATTGTGTTATAACTTTGCACATTAATAAAAGACATGAACTCTAGTGGAGAATGTCCACATTTTAAGAAAATGCTCTAAAGTTTGTTGTACAATGAAGGAAAGGATCGTATCTGCAATCATATGTACCAAATCTCAAGTCCGTTATTTACATTTTTTTCAATATCAAGTTTGACTGAAATCAAATAGGATGAAACTGTGCTCTACTTTAGAAACAGAAAGATCCACACTCCTATTTTCCTATTTTTTTGGTTTTTATTTTATTTTTTTTATTATGCAACACAGCACACACGAAACTGAAAAGAAAAAGAAAGTGTTTTAGTGCTGGTAACCTTTTCTTTTAAGATTTTCTATAATAATCACTTATACAGTACAACTTAATGGTCCTTCTTTGTGACAAATGGCAAAAAGTAAAATAAATAAAATTTAATGTAATATCTCAATTAATGAGGTAATAAAAACTGCATGTAAGATAATTACATTTTAATTTAAACTTTAAAGAAAAAAAGTTTCAAATAATTTTAGAGCAACTCACTAACCAGGATGTCAACTACCTTTATTGTATTTGACCAAACAATCAATAACCAATAACATTAAAAACATACTTTATATGTCTAACAGATTGATTTGATTCATATTTTTTCATTGTATAGGTTATAGGTACATGATCATTCTGATGTGAAGCGTGCTATTATAGACTAATAATTTGCCTCTTAAATTGTTGCTATAAATGTGTTATGTACAAGCAATATTAAACACATCTTAAAGTAATTAAAAATCCCAAGGTTTTTCCTCAAATATGCATAATGAAAAAAACCAACAACAACAAAAAAACAACAACACACACACACACACACACGTTTACTTAGCAATCTAAATGGGGACATTACATAGGCTTCTATTGTTTTTATATACAGATAGTTATACACTTTTTAACCTAAACCCACCCCTACCCCTCACAGAAAACTTTCTGCATTTTTACAATTACAAAAAAAGTTTGTTTACTTAATTTTCATACCAGTTTTACAAATGAGGACCTTTCCTTAAATGGAGGTTTTGGGCGATTTTTGTCAGGTTTTGCTCACTTTTGAGTACAAATTTGTCCCCAAAATATGGTTAAGTAGAGACACACACACACACACACACACACACACACACACACATTTTGATAGAAGAAACCAACTCCCATCAGTAAAAACAACCACAAAGTCTGTTATGAACTAACGCTTAAAATAAGACATTAGTTCAGCTTGGCAATTAGTTAAATATATAAACCAGTGTGTTACTGATTAGCAGCGGTATGCGCAGGTCTGCACAAACTCAGAGGCATGCACCACTCTAACTGTTACCTGTTTACGGTCTGATTTGTGTCTGACCAGATTCACCTCCCCATAGCTCCCCTTCCCCACAACTCTCACGAATAAGTAACTGTCCATGATCCTCCGTCCAGAGATGCTCTATCACATAGCGAGTGACTTTAAGCCCTTCCGCAGATGTTGAATGGCAAGCAAGCGCGCTATTCTCAATGTACCGACGGTGATTTGTCTGTTTCAAACTTATTTTGGGTGATCCAGGGCACAGGAACCAGCCGTGCACAGCTTTAGCGTCTCCAGGCAACTGAGCGCATTAACATTACACGCTCCGGGTTCATGAATGTGCCGTTTGAGAACAGCGCCCTCTATAGGCTCAGCGACACATGACAATAATAATAACGGTTCATGATTTAGAGTTCGGAGATATGTTTGTTGACAGTGTTGTTTTATGTCCTAATCGTTAACATCTACATACATTTTTAATATGATCTTTAAGTTACAAATAGTATAACGGTTAAAGTTGTACGTTAATGTTAATCATGTGTTAACGAGTAGGCCTGTAAGATAAGTCAACAATTATTATCACCAGTAGGTGGCGGAATGTTTTTATTCACGTATTAACCGTTGTTTGGGGCACAGGTACAAACTAGTAAAACCATCTGCCATAGCTGAACAAACAACCAAGTTTACAATGTTATGAATTTTAAAATCTAAAAATACTGCCTGATTAAATATAAAACTGATTAAACTGATTAAAGTCACACATTGTAGCTAATATGCTATCTTGGGTCCACTTTAGACATTCTAGTAACTAACTTTGCAACTATGTCAGCTAAATCTCATTAATTTGCAACCACATGTCAACTACTCTAATTAGAGTATTAGTAGACTGTTAGGTTAGGGTTATGATTTGTATAAAAAGTTGACATGTACATGCAAAGTTACTTATAGTCAGTAAATCTGTTGGAGGAACATCAAAATAAAGTGTTACTAGGGATTCACTATTCAAGCCTTTGCACAGTTTGCATTAGACTAGTATATATATATATATATATATATATATATATATATACATATACATCAGCCAGTGTTCCACACAGAGATCTGAGAAGAACTGTGAATGTCTCCAAGATGCTTGAAGAAACCTGCCTACAAAACTACAGTACTGTGAAAAGTTTGAGGCACACTACAAATGCTGTAAAGTGAGGATGCTTTCAAAAGTAAAGTCATAGATTATATTTATCAGTGCACTTCTATTAACTGAATCGAATCAACATTTGGTGTGACCAACCTTTTTGTTTAAAACAGCTTTTGTACTAGGTATACTAGCACATCGTTTTTCAGGTAGCTTTGCAGGAAGGTTTCTTCAAGTGTCTTGGAGACGTTGCCACAGTTCTTCTGGATTTATTACAATTAATGACAGTAACATTAATTACAAAAGTAGTAACAAAAACAGTAGCATTTAACACTAGTACACAGATCTGTAGATTACAAGTAGGTTACAGAATGAAATGAAATACGCAAACACTAGCCATGAAGAGGTCTATACTATTTTATTCAGTAGTCGTTGAAGAAATGTTTCTTGAAAAGAAAATCAGCATATTAAAATTTCTGAAGGATCATGTGTCACTGAAGACTGGAGTAATGATGCTGGAAATTCAGTTTTGCATCACAGGAATAAATTACACATTAACATATATTCAAATACATTATTGGAATATTTCATAATATTACTGTTTTTATTGTATTTGCTTTATATCAGCGGAAAGAGGGATTTTCTTAAACACATTTCCTCATCAGCACGCCCTGAGCTCTGAGGAATAAAGATATCAGATAATGATGACAGCTATAAAATCAAATTCTAGGAACACGGATTCGAACAGACTTAACCCCGCCCCCATTACCTGAGAGTCAGCGATCTCTTTCATCTGATTGGCGCAGAGCAGCAGAGGCGCTGTGACGTGAGGGGCGCTCTGAGACTGGGTCAGCCAGAGCAACCAGCCGTCAGATCTCAGCGAGACTAGCGCGAGCGCAGCCTGTTCACATTACAGCACGAGACGCGCCTCTGCACCTCTCCGATTCACAGGTACCGACATCCACTGCATTATAACGTTGTGTTTAACACGAAATGTTGAGGACATGATCGGTAACTGCTGCTGCTTTCCGCAAGATGTCAGACATTTAAAAGCTTTTGGTAGCCTTTAATGTTGGTTTTACATATTGATGTCATGTAATATAAAGTATGTATGTATGTATGTGTGTATGCATGCACAATGCTGCAGAAAACTTGCATTATTAATAACTATGCACTTCGCAAATGCAGGCTAGTCCCACAGGTTAAGAGTTTACAGTCTGTTTTAGTTTGCATTAGCTGGTTGTTTCTATCCCAATGTCTTTATGATTGGTTCGTTATCTCACTTAGTCAGAGGGTGGATGTGGTCAACCACTTCTTTAGTTTTTGAATGCACTGAAACTTTGACAGCTGATGGTTTGATAGTATATAAAGAATGGAGATTAGGCTTTTGTATGAGGCATCATATTCTCTTCTTTTCAGATAAAATATTTAACTGTTGTATTAAAAACTCTGCAAGTGTAAAACCGAAAACATCCTAAATAGAGTAGACTATGGTATAATTTTACAGTGTTCATCCTTTCAAAACAGAAAACATCTTTCACAAATATCGACATCTCTGTCTCACCTCACTAATTTTCAAACCCTGGCTACGGCCATGGTAGTAAGTTTTGAATTGCAGCAGAATGAGCATCCTCTGATGATTGGTCTCATATGTGCTAAGTAGACCAAACGGTTATCTCTTATTTCATGCAAAATGAATAAAGTCATTGACACAGGCTGCTATGACTTTGAGCCACCCAGTAAAACGCTCAAATCTGCAAAGCAAGCCACATCACAGAACAAGGAAAGTTTGTAATGAACTGCATGCATAAGAGTTGAGACAGAAAACATAATACGAACGTAATGAATGTATGTGTACTCTAAATAATTCGAAACTAAATTGAAAAAAAAAAATTACTCTTTTGAATTTCTGCATCATTCTGACGTCAGACAAGTGAACGTTTCTGCAAAGTATAAACTGTGTTTATCAGTCAGTATTTGTCAGTGGCATTAAAACTGATTAGATGTCAATCCATGTCATTCCATGTTGACATCTCCACTGTGATGGTGTTTATAACTGTTATTATGACTTGTTTCCTCAAAAGTGGCACAGTTAAAAACTATCAAACTTGACAGCAAAACCACAGCACATGAGTAAAATTGCTTAGCGAAGTAATTTATTTCATTTGACATGAGAACATTTGCAAAAAAAAGCCTTAAAGCAGCAAGAAAATGGTTTACTTCTAAAGGTCAGAGAGATGGTTAAAAAAAAAAGGATGCATTGATATTTTGGCTGATACGATAATGATCATCTCTATATAAATGGAATATGATAACCAACATACCGGCAGATAAATCTAAATCTTGATATAAATTAGTGTAAGCCTTATTAAAATAAACAAAAGGCGTATTACGTCCAAGCACTTCAAACTACATCAAACATATAATGCTTTTATTTAAAACCTTAACTGTAGAAAATAAAGAAACAACCCGCCCCCCCCCATAAAATGACCAATTATAGCCTACTTTGAACCAGTTAAAATGCCTGACCTTTAAAACTCTTTGAATATATCATATATTATTTTCATATCTGACAAATAACACTAACATTAAACATCTATTGGCTGATCCTAATATATTGTGCATCCCAATAAAAATGGTCAATAAATGATGGCTTTTGAGGAAAACAATAAATACATGTATTTCACAACCCCTTTTAAAATATATGAAACCACACTGCACTGTATCTAACCATTAAAGGACAAAACCTTGCTTCTAATAGACTGAAAATGCTTAATGTTTTAGTTTTAATCACTGTTATCTTACCTCAACATAGCATCTGTCTCTTTTCACCAGTCAATCAAGTGGTTCCACATGTGTGCCCTTTCTCTTTCAGCCTATTAGCATTTATTTTCCGCGTTTTTGTGCTGTTTCCTCCTCTTTGCCACAGCCAGCGTTGCCATTCTTTAAAGCACTTTGGCTGTTTGATTTCCTCATTTGAACATTCTTAGGGATCAGACAGCCTGCCGGTTTTAGCAATTAATAATCTCAGATGTAGTTAGTACCAGTCTATTGGTTGATCAGTTGGTGTACTAGAATAGATCAAGCTTTTATCAGTTATTGTGGGTTGCTCTGACAGTCAGACTGTGATGTGCAGATAGACACAATAATGTTAGGGCTGGTTACAAGCAGCATGTCTTCCTCTTTGCAAAGCCTTCGTTTGTGCAATCATTTGTGCAGTTCTGTATAGGCTGTAGAAGGAAATAAAGTCACAGTTATCGCTGCATTATAAGTGTGAACTTCCCTGTGCTTTCCTGCGGCATTCACTTCCCTTTAGAGTTATGTCGAGCGTGCCGTGCTTTGACAGAAGCTACAGGAACGTAAAAAAAAATTAACAAAATACGGCATTTTGTTCTAGAGCAAGTCACGATGGTGCTGTAATTAAGAGCTGAACTTTGAACCTGTCTGCATATAGCATGTGGATCACACACTTGATGAGTTGATTGTCGCAAGCAGCCATATGGCATTTGTGTATCTGTAAGCATCTCTTAAAGGGACAGTGCACACAAAATGAAAATTCTGTCATCATTTTCTCAACCTTATGTCATTCTAAACTTGAATGACTTTCTTTCTTCTGTGGAAAACAAAAGAAGATCTTTTGATCTCAGTGTTTTTTGCCCACGCACTGAAAGTCATGGCGTCCAACTTGTTTTGGACCCCAATGACTTTCATTGTATGGGCAAAGAACGCTAAAATATTCTTTGTGTTCCTTACAAGATAGAAAGTCATACAGGTTTTTGTGTTTATTGGCTAGCATACATTCTACTACTGCATCAACTAAAAAGATCATATTTGAAAAGACCGAGCTTGGGATTTAAGAATTGTGTATAATCGGATAATCAAAATGAAGATAGATTAAAATTGATTAATGGGTCTTGTCAACTAAATCAGTCAAGCTGCACAAATGATGAAAAAATGCAAATAAAGCACCATATTTTGCATTATGTTCCAAGTCTTTTGAAGCCCCTTGAAACACTGTGTGTGTGAAGAACAGACAAACATGTGAGTTGTTATTCACAGATGATCTTCCCCAATTCGGGGGTATGCTGATTAGTTTGATTTCTGACATAATTGTAATGATAACCGAACGGTGTTGATTTAGCAACCTTATAAACAGAAAAAGCAAGTAATTCCTATAGCTTGTTTTTGCACATCCTGTGGTGGAGGCCTTTGTAGGGTGAGAGAAAACTCACAAAGGTTACCGCTATTTATATATAAGCTCTATACTTCCTGAATTTGAATTATGTTGTGGTTAGTTAGCTCACCTTAAAAGGGGAAGTGCAGTTTGTGGTCATAAACGCCCATGACAGACTCTATTAGCACGAATCATGAATCGTTCTGAGTGTGGTGTGACACTGTTCCGACCTGCTGAAGGTTTAGGTGTCACTCTGTATCTCTTCTGTCCTCTTCTGAGCAGCCATGGGAAACCAGTGAGTATCTCCATCATCTGTCTGATGAATTCAACATTTTGAATGCTGCATGATGATCTATAGATGGTAGCGTTGTGTCTGTTTTCAATCCTTCAGGCTTGCCTTTTGATTCTCCTTTCTATGTGGGTTAGTTTATAGCTCTTCTACAATCGATTTCTTGACCTCTCCATGGTTCGACACTAACAAACGATGAACTGAAACCTTTTCTACCACTGGACCTGCATGCACAGTGATCCAAATGCCTTTGTTATGATAAATGGTGCCTATGTATACGACTCTTAAAACTTCTCGCCTGAGATTTGGGATGCCTTTAAATCTTTGGTGTATGTTCATATTTTGCTTGCCTGGGGAGCCTTGGATGAAGTTTAGACTAACTCATGGATGTGTCTGGATGCTCTGGTGATTCTTAATGAGAAAATGGGTTTGTCAATAGAGAGAATTTAATGTCTCCCATCTTCTTCGCATGCGTCCATGTTAGATGTTGGCCCAGGCATCACGTTTAATTCCTGCACTCTTTCTTTGCTGTCTTTAGCTGTTTTGAGCTTGTCAACTGTCTGGAATGCAGAAGTTTTAAGGAAGTATACCAGTTTTAAGAGAGATTTCCAGCATTAAAATAAATATTTTCTGTGAAATTCTGTGGACGACTTTGTGACATGTTTTCGATTACCTCAGACGTACACATATCTCAGTTGTAAAAATCAAAAGTGCAGCAATCGCAGTGATATGTAGCCCATTTACATGTTGGTAGCTAATCAAATTTATTCGACTTCAATTAGACTTACAAAGTAGTCCACAATAAAAGAATACATATGTATAATGTTAAAGCAAAAGTGTGATTGGTGCAATTATGAACCGGTTCAGATTTCAATTATTATGGTAAAGCAGCATAGCACTTTGAGAAATCAATATATGTTGAGTCAATTTAGTTATGTTGTCACATCAAGTATGCCTTAATTATACACCACATCCTGTGGTCTAGTGAGAAGTCTGATGTTACCCATAAAAAAAAAAAAAGTGTAGTCTGTGCTGCTTTACAGCCGAGTAGTGCATCCATATTAGCCCAGTGAACCAAAGTCTATAGTCTTTGAGTGAACTAAAGCATAGCCTACAATGTAAGTCTATGGAATAACATGCAATATCCCATAAATGTTAATTGTAAGGAAATTTCTTGCTTGTTTTTGCGTCAAAATTTTCCAAAAGAAAAGAAAAATTCATGCAAGATAAAGACTGAAAAAAATAATTTAAACTAGGGTTGCACAATTAATTGAATTTCTAATCACGATTACAATTATGGATGCCACAATTACGTAATCGTTCAAAGTCCACTTATGTTATTCTGCACGCTTAAGATATGTTTTTTCTTTCTACATGTTATCTTAAGGGTTTTTCCATGTTTTTTGTTTTAATATAACATTATAATGCCATTCATATTTTTACTTTTTTATAATTTAAAGAAGAAACCAACCAATCCGATGTATAGTTGACATTTGAGGCTTAATACTATAGAAAAGCACTAAAGGTTTTTCAGTAAGAGTGTTTTCATCTTGTTTATTTTCATATAAAAATACGGCATGCAGTTGCATCAAACAATGGTATAAACATAATTCAATGTAAATTGTGATATCGTAATTAATAATCGCAATTACAATTTCAAGGAAATAATTGACAATTATTATTTTTGTCATAATCGTGCAGCCCTAATTTAAACCATTTTCAAGAAAGTTTTTTATTTTTATTTTTTACTTTGTTGCTCACCACATTTTGCATCACATGATTTAGCAGACAAAAAAAAAAAAAAAAAAAATTTAAAAAAAAGAAAATCAAAGAT
>NW_015558618.1:67760-68064 GCF_001515605.1 Sinocyclocheilus anshuiensis | reverse complement strand
ACAGTCCTCCATAAAATGCGCTGGACACATCTGAATATTTGGGTTGAAGCGTTCTGGAACAGTGTTGTAAATACAGCTTAACCACTGATTTCTAGTCGTGTCCTCTTTTGGAAGGCCAAACAAAGTAGTTTCGCTTTCACAACGAAACACACAGCGTCACACACGGCGGCTAGAGTTCGCGGCGGCCGGCAGCCTAGAGTGAGCGGAGGCCAGCTTGAGTGAGCGTCGGTGGGCGGGCTTGCGGCAACCACATGTGACGACCCCGGGCTGGACTCCGCTTCGTCCACGGTGAAAGCCGATCCGG
>NW_015558618.1:67111-67540 GCF_001515605.1 Sinocyclocheilus anshuiensis | reverse complement strand
CTTTATGCACCAAGAGCTTGTAACACTCCAAAGAGAAAGGAAAAATTGAAACCGCATCATATGACCCCTTTAAATGCTAAGATGTCTGAACAGTGTAACATGGCTGTGACATTACCCAATAATGCTACCTCATTTTGCACAACTTCTGTTTTAGGAAAGAGGAAATGTACTGTCTCAGATTAAGAAACAATTAACAGAGGTATACCGGAGAGACAGCCCTTCCTAAACACACATATTTAAACAGTTTAGAGTGTTTACCCAAACTGTGCGCCTAAACCAACCAAGATCCCACTGCAGCTGCTCTGTTAGCTTACCATTTGGATCTAGTTGCACAGTGGATCCCATGGTTCCCATGGAAACATTGTCATGACACACACACACACACACACACACACACACACACACACACACACACACACACACACACAC
>NW_015558618.1:65872-67092 GCF_001515605.1 Sinocyclocheilus anshuiensis | reverse complement strand
ATATATATATATAATCAATAGTTTTGGTCCTGAATGCTGATTGGTCAATAAAAACCATGCTATATTGCATATATAATCACAGCTGAAGGGTTTCAAAAACCTTTTTTTCTCTGTAAATATGCGCAAGGTGAACGTATTTGATCGTGGCATCTTTTGCAGTGTTGCGTACATGAGACACCAATCTAAAAGTACCACACTCAAGTTAAAAAAAACTTCAGCTTTAAAAAAAAAACCTTGTCTCTAAAAATTGTTTTTTTTTTCATTCCACGACCCTGTGTTGTTTTTAAGCACAAAAACGTTTTTGTGTGTGAATGGCCCCTAACGGTGGCCTTTAGCCTTTTTTGTTCAGGTGGAAGCTTTGATCAGCTATAGGACAGGTAAGTATCAGGTAAATTAGTTTTTCAGACACACACACACACACACACACACACACACACACACACACACACACACAAAGAATACAGTAGACCACCAGTTGTGTTTAAGTTAGAATGGATGTAGCCAAAAACAGCACAGTATACCGTTATGATTGACATTATGTGACAAGGTTTGGCATGATCTCCCTGAGTTGATGGTGACAACTTTTAGAATGAAGAATATAGACAAAATAGACACAACAAACCACCACCCAACAAGTTGTGAGTCTATCATGAAAGAGATTGCTGAAGATTGCAGACCTGCTGGGCGACCGAATGAGCAAAGCTGCATAAATGTTATTTTGTTATTGATCTTAGGATATCCCTACGGCTGTGTGGAGTGAAAGTAACTTTCACAGCTTCTAAGCAGTTTGGTGACTCGTGAATCATGCTGTTGAAAATCAAATGGCAAAACAATATTTAAAGATTTACAAAGTCACACATTTTATGTTTTGTAATGAAAGCCTGTTAATTTGAGCTGGAAAATAAGTGTTAGCGATGCACCAATATTAAATTCTGGCCAATGCAATAAGCCACTAATTATGTTCATGTTATGGTGATACTAAATTTTTTTCTATACTATTTTGTCTAAATAAATTCTAAAAATGTCAAATTATAAAACACTTGTAAAAACTAAAATCACTGTTATATTCTACAACATTTACAATCACAAGAATAATGTGTCTAATGTGATTAGTTTTTTAATAAAATTTGCAATATGGACTGCTATTTAATGGTGAATAGCACATTTTAATTTTGCAATTTCATATTTTGCTTACTTAAATTGTATAGTAACATTATATA
>NW_015558618.1:57295-65558 GCF_001515605.1 Sinocyclocheilus anshuiensis | reverse complement strand
AAAAAAAAACAAAAAAACATTTGTTTCTACCATGCTTTCTTTGTATGTGCAGTACAAACTAACAACCTATAAAATATAAACCCATGTGGACACAGGTGTTGCAAGATTCTTTAAGTAACTGCAGCTGACTGTGCTCAGTTTACACTCTCGTGTCTCATAGAACACTGAACTAAATAAAACAGGCCTGGATGATAGAAGTGTGTAGTTGTCAGAACCCTTGCTTTGAAATACTCAAGGAAAAACAGACAGATGGGGAGCACTTGCTCTGACATGATGGTGTCTTAATAATAATCACTTTACACATAGTAAAAGGTCTTAATGCTTTAAAGACACATCATGTGTCATCTTCCGGTGACACTTGTAGATTATACCGCAGTCATGTAAACCTGAAGATTTCTACATGGTGAGCTCAAGGTCCAAGTGAATAAAACTAAAGTTCAAAGTTTTTAGAAATTCAGCTGAAGCTGACTTAGTTTCCAGTCAATTTCATGTCATAAAACATAAGATTTGGCCCTGAATATCTGTAGGATTGTTTTACATAGGCCCTTATTCTATAGTAATTGAATGATTTCCTCTTCCTCTCTCAGTCTCTCCATCATTGACCGTAGCAAAATGCCACTGGGAGAGGATGGACACTCTTGGAAAAAGAAAACGTCGAACATCAAGGACATCTATGACTTCAAAGAGGTTTTGGGAACGTAAGTATAAGAACATTTTACTTCCAACTCATCAGCTACAAAGCTACCACTGATGTTTGCATTTGAGCTGATGGCGGTTGTTTCTTCCTGATATAAATCATACTTGTCTGTATTGAATTATGTTACAGTTTTGTGCTAAGGACGTTTTTGCATTGACCTGTGCAGACGTGGCACTTCTCTTTCATTCCAAGTACATGATCATGACGTTTGCCAAAGAAATCAAGCTTTTAATGGACATTTAATAGGGAACATTCACTATTTAGTACTCAGCCCACTTTGGCGAATCAGATTACAATAGGAAATTATCCAATCATAACAGAGCTCATTTACAAATAGAGGTCTTAAAGTTACAGTCTGTGTAATTCAAAGTATTTTTGGTGCAAGAAACCTTCTCTATCATTACTTCAGAAAAAAAATGCTATATAAGTCTATAATATGGCTTAAACAAACCAGATGTTCTCAATTTGACAAGCAGCGACAAAATATGAATATGAAACTGATTTGAAACTGTTCAGGCCATTTTACATAAAGTGCTTATTAATACAAAGATGCTTTCTTAGTTATACATTTTTCTGGTTCTGATCCCACTTGTTGTTGTTTTTTTCTTTAGCTATTTTAGAAGTGCTTCATTTAGCACTGTAGATTCAGTAGCGGTACAAGACTTCTCCCAAAATGCTGTCAGAGTATTTAAGTACAATGTTCCATCCGCATCAACAAATAAATACAGAAGTTTAAGAACTATTATGTTTTTTTTTTTTTTGTGCTGGAACCAGTTCTAAACAGGAATCAGTGCTTAATTCCAAATGCTAGTCATTCATTAAACACTTCCACATGCTTTACTCAGAGCCATTTTAAAGACTGGGGGCCATTGTAAGGACTGATTTGTAGGGCTTGTTTAGTTTTCAGGCGTGCAGGGTGACCCTTGACCTCTTCTTATACAGTGACAGGAGTGGGAATATTCAGGGCCCATATCCTAGGCCTGGATTCAATGGAATCTTTTGTGAGATCATGTCTGCAGTGAGAGTAACAGAGTAAGAAGGGGAAATTATGCTTTCATTTATTTAACTAGAGTTGGTCTCGTTTTCTCTGCTGTAAATACTGTAGGTTTAATGAGAATACAGAACGACATGTTATGTTTTAAACAGTCCCAGAATCCAGTTGGAACAAATGGGTAAAGTCTTAATCTCAAGCTTTTCTTTCTCAAGCTTAAAGATTTCAATATTAGCCATATTGTCAGTTTTGTATGTTGTCCAGGCTTGTTTCAGGATAGATCAACAGCTCTACATCGTTCAACTGCGAGTTCATCGTGGGTTGGTTGTCTTGGCAACAGGAGGAGACACTTTCCATATGGACTATAACTGTTGCTATGGAAACAAAGTTTTTATTTTCTATTAATAATCTGGCGGGTAAATGTGTAAGCATTGAGAGCCTCAATGTTCAGTCTAGTGGAAAAGATTTTGGGGGTATTTTGTCCAGTTGTGATGGTCTGCTGAATTTCTTCAGGCTTCCCCTTTGTGACTTTGTGTTGTAGTGGACGCTCACCACTTTGAGGGACAGTATGCAGCTCCTCATTAAATCCAGGACTAAACAAACTCTTTAAACAGTCAGTCTCATAAGTCTCAGTCTCACTGGAGAAGATGTCAATATAATGGCAAACTGTTAATGTGCTTCACTAAAACCGCTATTTATTGAGTAAGTGTGAGGCTCAGGAAATTGATGCATCTTTTAAAAACCAAAGCCATTTCCTTTGGTGTGGAGTCATAAAAGCCTGCTGTAAAAGCCAACTTAGGACCATCTGGAACAAGCTTGTAGACCATTTTTGACCAACAATAAACCAAAGTGGTGGTTAAGCTGGTTTTATGAACACGGACCATCTAGAAACCCACTAAAATGCTCTAAAACACAGCTTTTTAATCTTAAGATGGATTTTCAAGCAGGCAATTGAGTCAGCCTAAAGTTCATAGATACATGATCAGGATCAGTAAGCTGCTCTGTTCTTCATTCATGTTTTTCATTGAGATATTTTCCAGGTTCTGCAGTAGCACAGTCGTGCACAAATGCGGTTGTAGCGACCCCAATAACGTCATATTTAGGCACTGGAATGCGAATTTACCAGGGGAACTCTGACTGAAAGCGTGTATTTTACACCCCAGACCGCGATTTTTAAAGGGGGACCACCCTCGAAACACGATTGGGCTAGTTTTGAGTAGCAATTGGGCGGGTTTTGTTGTGACAACCTGGCAACCCTAGCATGCACCTTTACATAAAACAATAATATAGTGCTCAATCAGTTCTTAAAATAATGACATCAAAACATTTTGTTTAACACTTATGCAAGCGAATCGTGCCCACAGCTAAAGTTTAGCTGCTAAACTGTAAATACTTAACAAAACAATAATGGTGGATACGTTAGCCGAGTGCTAACGTGACTAACTGATGAAACAATACAGTTTGAAAACCAAAATATGTCTACTGTAATGTCTGAAGAACGACAGACAAAAGACGCTCCGTGTCTTAACCTTTTATTATAACGCAGAACAGCTGTATCACAGGCACACCAGCCTAACTAACTCGTCTCTCTCTACCGGGTCTTTTACTCCCTGCATTAACCTTATAACTACATAAACAGCACTTTCACAATGATTATACAGTCTGTGAAGCACTCAATTGAAAATGTACACATAACGTATCAATCGTACTTACAGATTGTGGTTCGGAGACGCTTGTTGGTACAAATAAAGAAGATTAGAAGCCAACGAAGATAAAAGGCAAGATTAGAGAAGCAGTCCTCGGTAAAATGACGAGCACAACAAAAGGTTCGAATTGTATTGCTGTGGTATCGTGGAACACAGCATCTTCTCGACATAGAGAGTGTTCGTATTTCGTGGGCAGGCGGGGATTATGCTAATGTGTTACCCAGTGATGTAGATCGGTAACAGGCAGAAGATTCAAAAATATAACGACTCGTTAAGGCGATTCTGAGTCGACTCTTTCTTTTGAGAGACAATATCTTTATTTATCATGCACTTTTTTGATTAACAACTTTGCAGACTGTTTACATTGAAGGATAGCTACCTTACAAACTGCAAAAGAGATATTTTTCGAAAATTCATATGACCTGCTCTTTAAAATGATTCCAACAATATCGTTACTCTGTGTGGTTATCGTTATAGTTGTGGTGTGGACTTCCCTATCCTCGTAGAACGACTGTTAACATTTTATAGGTATAGTTATCATTATAGTTTTCGTCATTGGAGTCAACGACCCCTTGCACTGATGGAGGATCCAAAACTCATACTAGTTGGTTAGTAAGCATTCACCCAAAACACTTTAGCAGCTCATTAGCAACATGCTAGAAAGCACTAAGATCTACTTAGTCATAATATTTTTGTGGTGGTTCCTCCACGGCTCTTTTATTTGATGACTTGATTCCAAACTCTTCTATGGGCCTACGTCTTGGATGTTTGCCTGTAAAGCATATGATTTCATATTACACTATCATACAGTACGTTACAAATATATTACAGTATTCCTGGTGTATTCGGATTCTCGTGAAAGCGCTGTTTGCTCTGTTTGTATCCAAGAGCAGCAAACTGTGTATTTAGCTTTTGGGAGGACGCTGTTTGTTCCATTCTGTTTTAACAGTTGTTGATGTACTCAGCACTGAAAACTGTCATGCTTCTTCTCCCCCACCCAATCCCTCGTGCCTCCGCTCTCATGTAGTTATTCTACAAACTTAGTTTATCAACACCATAATGACTTCCTTGAGTAAATGTTTGACTAAGTGACTCCTGTGGACAGTCTTTCAGATTAAACAGACTGTTTTTTGAGGACGTCGTTAAGAGGGTTGTGTAATCTTCGGTAAGTACACATAATTGTGATGCTTAGCAAATGTACATTAGACTTAAATTCTTGCATGAATGTGTGTTTTACAAAGTTTCTCCAACTGTAACAATACACGTTCTTGTCTTTTTTGCGCTTGATGTCTTATAGTGTGCGAATTGAGCGAGGTCAACTTATAACCTATAAATTTTAAAGATCATTTACAACTGTCAACTGTAATAAATTGAGAAGTAATGACAGTACTTATGTGTTGTCTGATACAGAACCTATCGAAAAACAGCAGAGTGGTCTTGCTATGGTTACTTCCTTAGGTCAACATGACTTTAGTTTGCAAGCATCTATGTTGAAGGTTTGTTTTAAAGTGCTCTTTATGTAATATGTAGAAATAATATAGTTTTATTATATATAGGCCTACATCTGTCACGCCCTTGGACTGCCCCTGTGTTCCTGTCTTGTGTTTTGCTCCCCATGTGCTCCCCATGACCCAGTTTCTCCCATGTTTGATTGTGTTCATTGATTTCAGGTGTTTCTCGTTAATTCCCTCATTTGGTTCCAGTTATTTAAGCCCAGTGTTTTCCTGTGTCCAGTGTTCAGTGTTAAATGTCAGCGTTGTGCTACGTGTGTGTCCTGCCTGTATTCCCCTTTCCTGTGGATTAATAAAGACTGTTCCTCGTAAATTATCTGTCGTCTCCGCACTCCTTCGTTCCTCACAGTAGCGAACCGTGACAACATCAACATGAAACAGCATTTACAACCATTTTTGTTTCTGTAATGCAACATATTTCCAAGTTAAATACGATAAAAATGTGGGGAAAGAACTGATTTTATCCATCGGAAATATAGTATAAATATATATTATAGGTGGTTGGAGGGGAGGGGTTAGACCATGAGAGGTCTTGGTGATGTCATCCGAAAAAGGAACGTTTTTCAGTAGTGGAGCAATTTTGTACATTTTGACAAAAGCTTTATAATATGCATGATTTGTTCCTGGTTTCAAGGACAGAAGCATGTATCAATAAAGTAAATGAGGTCAGTTTTTATTTGACTCATATTAAAGGGTTTAGTGTCCCTCTCTTTGTATATTTTGGTCTTTCTTCTGTTTGGTTTTTGGTAATTTCCAACTCCAATCACGTAGTGAACATGCTGTAACAAACACTTATGAGACCAGTGTAACAAAAGAACTTGTATTGATTCTATTGCCTGCTGTTTACAGCATGTTTTTGTGTCGCTGTTAGCCTGAAAGCCTTCCAATAATCTGAAAACCCTAAAAATAAATTTACCATAAATGTTCCAAAATAGAAGGTGGAAATAGGGGGAAAAAACAGTGACTGAAGCAGTTTTCCGTTAACTAAGAGAGTGCCGCTGGCCAGTAGCCAGAGCTATTTTTAGTTAATAGGGTAGAATAGGGTTGGCAGTTTTTGTAGGACTAATCAAAATATTTATGTACACAGCGTTTTTATGTAACTATGATGTGCAGGATGGATATTTATATAACGCTCTAAAATAGAATTGGTGGTGGGAGCACATAAGCAATAACTACATTTTTACATTTATGTTTTTGTTTTTTCTGAAGACATTCTTGTTTGTGTTTGCCTGTGCCATGTTGCTAGGGTGTTCCAGGCAGTTACCAGGGCTTTGCTACCCACTCCCTTGTCTCTATGATGGTCTCCCTTGTCTCCTGATCCCTAAAAATGGCTTTTGTACAGTGACCTAGAGAGCTCAACGCACTGCAAATAAAAAAAAAAGAAAAAAAAAACACCAGCAAATTAAGAAAACATCTTCATCAGTTTGACAACACATGTGCTGCAAATACTCACAACGCAACCAAATACAGAAACATGCTGCAAATACACACCACATTGGAAATGTTAAAGAGAACCGCAACAAGTGATGAACCTGGCTGGGACATGCTTATCAATGTCTGTTCTGAAATGTGAGATTTTTTTATTGTTTTATTTTATTTTAACATCCTGATCATATGATTCCATAGCTTTTTTTTTTTTTTTTTGGATATTATTAGCCTAAATAAGCTGTCGAAATACATAACTACTGTAACTGTGAAACATTATGTAAGATAGCTAAGGTGCCGATCAGACAGAACGCGTTTTTCAGGTTTGAAAACTTTAGGCACACCACACTGCCTTTTTTTGGTTTATACTTTTTTTAATTTAGAAAAGAGCAGTGCGCTGCATTTTTTTTATGTTGCTAGGCAACCACCAAATCAGCTGTCCTGTCAGTCTAATCAAGGATTATAGCGCCAGTGTTCTAAAATCTTTGGTTTGCTGTTAAGTAAACTGTCATATCAGCAGAAACTTAAAAAAAAATTAATAAATACAGCTCCGGGTAACCCGCGACAGTCACCACAAGTTTCTCCTCCATCATTGCAGTCTCCGGCCATTCCAAGCAACTGTCCACAACAGACGGCCCACCTCTCCATTCATTTGATTGGACAATGGAAAAAAAATGTGAATGACATTGGGCTCTTTTCTGCTCAGAGTTTTTTTTTTTTTCAACTTCAGGCACTCAGAGCACTCCTACAAAAACACGAGGCGCCCGGGGCGCATAAACAGTGCACAAAACGCTCACTGCCAATAGGAAACAATTAAATAAAGGTGCCTTTCACTGTAAAAAAAACACGTTCTGTCTGATCGGGGCCTAACTTACTTTTACAACTGCCCTTACGAAAATTAACCATGGTTTTACTATAAAAAGCATACCTTGGTTACTATAGTGAAACCATGGTAACCACAAATTAACCATCGTTTTGCTAAACTAACCATAGTTTAACCATGGTATTTGTACAACTGGTTATACCAATATGCCAAAAAACATGGTTACTACACTTTTACTATAATAAAATCATGGTTAATTTCCGTAAGGGTTGTTGGGGTCGCCTTGAAACATTTTCGTTGTGGTCCGTGCTGCTTGCAACGCTTTTCTGTATTTGGTTGCGTTGTGCATATTTGCAGCGCGTTTCGGTATTTGGTTGTGTTGTGAATATTTACAGCACGTTTCTGTATTTTGAGTATTTGCAGCACGTGTTGTCAACTGATGAAGATGTTTTCTTAAAGGGGTCATATGATGCTGCTAAAAAGAACATTATTTTGTGTATTTGGTGTAATGAAATGTGTTTATGTGTTTAAGGTTAAAAAAACATTATTTTCCACATACTGTACATTATTGTTTCTCCTCTATGCCCCACAAAGCTCATCGGTCTGAAAAGCGAGGTGGAGCGGAGGCCGGCGGCTAGAGTGAGCGGAGGCCTAGAGTGAGCAGCGGCCGGCGGCCTAGAGTGAGCGGAGGCCTAGAGACAGCGTCACACGGCGGGCTAGAGGGAGCGGAGGCCTAGAGTGAGCCGCGGCCTAGAGTGAGCGGAGGCCGGTGGGCTTGAGAACGGCGCGGTTGGCGGATTCGATGAAGGAGCATCCGGTGGGCTTGCGGCAACCACATATGACGACCCCGGGCTGCAAGAGAAAGGAAAAATTGAAATAGCATCATATGACCCCTTTAATTTGCTGGTGCTTTTTCTATTTGCATGTGTTTTTTTTAAGCTGCAGCACGCTGAGCTCTCTCGGCCACCGTACAATAAAACATGTACCGTTTTAAAGTTTGGGGTCTGTAAGATTTGAATTGATGGGATATTTTTGAAAGAACGTCTCGGTTACGTATGGTAACCCTCGTTCCCTGAAGGAGGGAATGGAGACGTCACGTCGGATGACCGA
>NW_015558618.1:27903-57083 GCF_001515605.1 Sinocyclocheilus anshuiensis | reverse complement strand
AGGAAACGGAGCTTGGCCCGCGACTCCGAGATGATCATCTTCCCGCAATGAGAAGATGACTCATCCACAAACCCCACCTCAGCGTGCTACATGCCCAGGCACATTGGCTCGTTTAGTTTACACTCGAAGTAGATTGGTCTCTCTAAGCGAGATCCCAATTTCGTCGGTCATCCGACGTGACGTCGAGAGTGACCGACTGAAAGGGAACTCTCATCAAGGCTGCATTTATAATACAGTATAATTGTAATATTGTGAAATATTATTATAGTTTAAAATAGCTGTTTTCTATTTGAATGCATTTAAAAATTTAATTTATTTCTGTGATGGCAAAGCTGTATTTTCAGCATCATTCTGAAATCATTCTGATATGCTGCTTTGCTGCTCAAGAAAAATGTCTTATGATTATCACAGCTAAAAAAACGGTTGTGTTGCTTAATATTTTTGTGGAAATCAGGATTCTTTGATAAACAGTAAGTTCAAAGGAACAGCATACATCTTTTGTAACAATAACATTTTTGCTGACACCTTGATCAGTTTGATTCAACTTTTGAACGGTAATCTGTATAGGATTTTGTCACCGCTTTATTGTCAAAATAAATGGAAATTGTAAGTCTATATCATGCTGTGTTTTTATGTTAACCTAATTTATTTCATGTAGTGTGTTTTTTTTTCTGGCGTGTCATTCTGTTCCACAACTGATCACATGCCCAACCTTATTTAGTGGCACTGCGAGAACTATGCCACTTCCCAGGATGCTTTCCGGGGCTGGCGGTGTGTGGGTGGTTTGGAAGCACTGGAATAATCTAAAATCAATGCGGAGTATGGATCGCCTCTGCCTGCTGCTGCTGCTGCTGTTGCTGACCCCATGCTCTCATACTTTCATTTCAGTGATTGATAGACAGCGAGTGCATAGGACAGCCAGCAGTTTGACAAATTTCTGTCAGGTCAGCATAGCTGTGTCAGACCTGCTTAACTTTATGTGCCTCTAGACAAGCTAGTCTGCATTTGGGGTTTCTCAGGAAGACGTATAGCCCTGTTTCCAATAACATGACTTACATTCGTTCTCCCAGCCCTAAAAAGTCACTAAAAAGGCACAGCAGGAGGTGGCCTGTTTATCACCAGGTCTTCAGCACACAGTGAAGTGTCAGATGTCTTACAAACGTGCATGGAGGTCCATTCAGCTGCTGTCCAATGTCGGAAATCCTTTAAACCCTTGTGAAAACTGATCATTCAGAATGAATATTAGATTTCAACATACAGTACTACTTCAAAGTTGATGGTCAAAACATTCTTTTCTACTTTTTTTTTTTTTGTGTGTGAAGTCAAATGATAGCGCCATTCTGTACTGTCTGAGCTACAGGAAAAGTCGGTGTGAATGCCATGTCACAAACAGATTTGTTTTTTTGTATTATTTATATACTGTTATTTAGTGTTTTAATATTAATTAATGCTTTGAATTAGATTGAGTTTATTTAAATTTTAGTTAGTATTTATTTTAATTAGATTTTAGTTTTGTATTTTAATTGTAGTGCTTTTTTTGCCTGCTCAAGTAAGTCTGTTTAATACAACAGAAAAGAAAAAGTCAATTTCATGCTTTTAAGAGTCCTCCAAAAAACGAATACTGGTAGAACTTGTAGACCAGTGTTATTTTTTTGTATTATTTATATACTTTTATATTTGTTTATTAATATTTGGAATTAGTTTTATGTTTTCAGTTTTAATTTGAAATGTATTTGAATTTTTAGTAATTTTGTTGTGCTGTTGTCATTTTTATTTAATATAGCTTTATTTTATATTTATTTCAGTTTTAATTTAATCATATTAAGAACTTCAACTTATTTCATGTCAGTTAGTTGCCAACACAACATTTCAAATTTTCATTCAGGTTTTTCATCTAATATTTAATTTAATTTCAGCTTCATTTCAGGTGTAGTTAACAATAAAAGCACTGATCTGGTATAATATAATATAACTGTACACTAGATTTCTATGATTTCTATGTTGTTAGAATTTACGTCTACTTTTAAATGGCCAGAAGAACATCATGAAAATGTCTGATCACTCAACAAGCTGCATGATTTGAGGTATCATCCATGTCTGTAGTACAAACGGTGTGGGATAAGTTTAGTGCTATGGTTTTCATGCCTTATGTCAGGCATGAGCAGTAGTAAAAATTATGCTTGCCTTGGCTTTGTTTTACTGTGTAACATTATCCTGTTTAACAGAAGAATGTTTTGGTACTTGAATATCCAGTTTTGATGCACCGTTTCCTCCAGGTACTTGATTTGATTATGAAGAACCCATAATCCCTCAGAATAGATACTGAGCTGAACCAAATCACTGCTGAGTTGCCATAGCGATTTAATGGTTTCTCTTTCATTGATGTGAAGCACACTAGGGCTTGTTGAATTTCCATTTGCTGCTTATTAGCGGATGCAGTCACGGACTCTTGTGGTTGTTGGTTTAACCCACGGCGAGATGAGCTTGGTGTGTCATCCAAAGTGTTGTCAGAGCAGTTTGGGTGGCAGTGCAAATATTTAAAGTGAAAACCACATGCTTGGTATTAACAGCAATTTGACGTTGATGTTTGTTTTTCTCTGTAAAGAAAGAAAAATTAAGTCTTGGAATGTATATATATATATATATATATATAAAAGAAATTGCTGCACATCTGAACTGTATAAATTAAAACATGGATAATATATATTTTTTAAGTAATAATAATAATAATAATACATTTTAGTGTGCAATAGTAATATATTTCTGTCATAATTTCTTTAGTTAAGCCAAACCTTTATTTTGGCGGTTTGTTGTGAAGATCTTTGAGTTTCAGTGTGAATTTGACAGTAGTTTTAGCAGCTCTGGAGATGAAGTTCATCTGTTCAAGTCCTCATATATTGAGATGGCAGACGCTGAAAACACTGTGAGTGTCACCTGTGTTTCAGTTTGTGTAATAGATGAAACTATGCTATTCATTCACACACACACACACACACACACACACACACACACACACACAGAACATGCAGACTTATTATTGACATGCACGACTGGCCGTTGTCGTGTTTGTTTCTGCTGTGTTCAAATTTAGTAATATTGTTGATGTAATCATCATTACCAACATAAATGTTATCACAATCTCAATGTGATATCATTTATCGCCCAGCATTACTTTATTTAACTTTTTTTTTTTTAACAGGTTGTACTGCCTGGTTTTAATTATTTGTTATGTGCTAGTAGAAGTGGGAGTGGTAAATGAAAGTGTGTGTGTGTGTGTGAGAGAGAGCAGGTGTCTCTACCAGGCTGGTAAACACCACGAGGTGTCCCTGTGCATTTATTATTGAATCACCAATCCTTGTGCACACACGCATTTGCACACATATACACCCACAAACACGCAAACACACTCTCAGTGTCATTGCCACAGTTTTCATCCATTCACACACACACACACACACACACACACACACACACGAGTGGAATCGAGGAGTGCATGTCTTCGGCAGCGATTACGCCAGGAATGAAAGGTTAATCTCCTGATTGCTGTCGCTCATATCTCCACATCCCCCCCGGCACACTAATCTGCTTCATCAATCATTGCATCATCCGTCCCTCCCCCATTTCCTCTATCAGGTGTGCCCATCTTGCACAAACAGACACATTCATGAAGGTGAGGAGCTGTTGATCAAGTTAGAGTTTCACAGGAAAAATGTTTCGGCTCTTCTGCACATTGCTTTTTTTTCCCCCTGCAAGTGATGGTTTGCAGAGACTAGAATGGATTCTTCATTATCCGCCATTCCCGTCCCACCCACTACTCTTATCTTTAGGGGATCTATTTTAAGAACGGTACATCTTAAATGCATTATGTGATATGTCATACACTTAAAATTATTATATGCAGTGATACAACAAAGTGATTTTTTTTTTTACTGAAACACCAAAAGTAAAATTAAAGTTTTCATTTAGCTGAAAACTGAAAATAAAGTTTATTTAATAATCAGTAAATAAATACATTTATTTCATAAATAACATTAAAATATTTAAAAATAACAGATTAAGTAAAAAATATAATTAATATGTAATATAATGCATATATTTAGCAAAATGCTTCTTTCTAGAGTAATTTTTTTTCCTGTGGATATTGAATGACTTTCCTGAGGTAAATGTAATGTTCTGTGATGTTTTTTTTTTTTTTAACAAGCTGTTTCATTGAAGTCTTTCTGCAGATGATACATAATAAATTTTTTAGAAGCTGTTTTATTGAAGTCTTTCTGCTGATGATTGGGCAGTTACATGAAACTTGATTCATTAACTGCCGTTCCTTCAAATTAAAGTGAATATTGCACCAAATTTTCTCACCAAACATTTGTCTTGGTGTGAACAGGCCTTAACCCTGTGACTCGCCCACCTACACAAGATTTTAAGTCAACAGAGGTGCTTCCGATGTGAAGGTTATTCCAATAGGTGCCCTGTATAGGTAGCATGTAGCTTTTATTTTGTCCCAAATTCAAGGTAGCATCCCATGTATCCTTTTACAGAAACATGTAATTCCTGAATACAGCATGATGATGTAGCAGGGAAATGTTGTTACACCAGATTATAATTTTTATTTTATTTTATAGTCTATAGGACATTTCCTGTCAGACGTTATATAGACATCTAGAAAATGTCTTTAAGATGTTTATTATGTAGAATGTGTGTAAAACTGGCATCTTAAAGACGTTTATCAGATGTTTGTACACAGCAGATGCTTTCCAGATGAAGTGATCTTTAACAGACATCTCGAAGACGTACGTGTGCTATCTGGAATTAATGTATTAATAATGGTACTGTATTAATGTATTAATATCAAGTATTAATGGAATAAAAAAGTTCACTCTAACTAAAATTGACTATCACCCAATATATGTGTGTGTGTGTAAATACAGTTATGCCTATTATTTAGGGTGACCATACGTGCCATTTTCCCAGGACACGTCCTGGCCAGGATTTCTATATTGCCTAAAATATCTAGGTTTTGGCTTTGTTTGTGTGTGCAAACAAAGATACACAGATCGGTGTATGAAATCAAAATACCATACAGATGGTTCTTTATGCTTTCAAAATGCTCTCGAGGAATTTTGATGTCATACACCGATCGGTCTGCACACGCAAACAAAGCCAAAACCTAGATATTTTAGGCAACATATAAATCCTGGCCAGGACTCGTCCTGGGAAAATGGCACGTATGGTCACCCAATTATTATTGTGCTGTTAGCTTAGCAACATGCTAACGTCAAAAATCAATAGTGATTTGGGTGTCTTATGCAGAACACATTTGTGTGGCATGTGAAGATTCACACATCTGAAGTGCAGGCTGTTCACACAGAATGTGTTTGTGCGTATAAAAACAAACAAACGAACAAAAAAAATGCAGGGCAGTAACAACTTTTTACTTTAGCACCACATTTTTAGAGCACTGTGTCACGCCTGAGGTGCTGTAAAAGACACAAAATGCAAGTGCAGCGCTCAAATGCGTCCATCTAGCACGTTTATACAGAAAAACATAGAAAAGCAGCATAGTGCAATGCAAAAGTGCTTAAAAGGCAGCTGCAGATGTAGACAGCTAGCAAGGCAGTTCGCTAGTTTTTGGAACAGAGCTAATAAATGTTCCTGTTGTTATGCATAGGTCATTGTGACTTTATTTTGAATTGTACATTTTTTTTTCAGTTGTGAATAAAACATTTGTGTTAAATATAGTGTATAAGTCTTGTTTTATTCTAAAACTTGATCATGTGAAAAACTAGGTAATGTGATCTCAAACAATGAAATTACCTTTCATCTGACCATCATATGTAGGCTACACTTCATTAAAGGCCATGTGAAGTGAAGTGAAGTGACATGTGGCCAAGTATGGTGACCCATACTCGGAATTAGTGCTCTGCATTTATCCCATCCGAAGTGCGCACACACACAGCAGTGAACTCACAAATGAATTGAACAATTTATTGAACACACACCCGGAGCAGTGGGCAGCCATTTATGCTGCGGCGCCCGGGGAGCAGTTGGGGGTTCGGTGCCTTGCTCAAGGGCACCTCAGTCGTGGTATTGAAGGTGGGAAAGAGCGCTGTACATTCACTCCCCCCACCTACAATCCCTGCCGGTACGAGACTCGAACCCGCAACCTTTGGGTTACGAGTCCGACTCTCTAACCATTAGGCCATGACTTCCCCTCCATAGTGGATGAGCACTATAATGTGGTCGATCAGGGTCGCACACAAACATTCACAAACAGTGGAACTGAACATCCATGAAAGGCCCTTACAAAGAGTGTTCTCTTTCTACATCGTACAAATAACATTTGGAATTTGCTTTTATTGTCTCCCCGCTTCTTTTCTGTTTGTCTAGTCTAATCATAACAGATATTGTCTGTTCGTGTTTAATGGTAGTGTCTGCAGGCTAACCTCGGGTTTGGCCGATGGCCAGGTGTGAGGTCACAACTCCTATTTTGGAAACAGAAATATCCCAAGGGAATAGGTAAGGCATAGGCCTGTATAGTGAATAGCATTTTATAACACTAAAGAGAATTGCTTTTATTGTTCTTCTGGATTTTTCAGACCCATGTTCTTAGTTTTATATTTTCAAAGAGTGTAGGATTGAGACAAACACACTAACTTACCAGTTGTCTGCTTTTAAGTTCCCATAGCAGTTCTAGCTCTAGACTGCTCATAGTATATTATATTCACTGTATATTATTATTAATGAATTGAACAATTTATTGAACATTGGTTTACCATATTGCTGTTGAGACCATATATAAAAGTCTTTGTTTTGAGTTACACTGAAATTACTACATTGCTGTTGCAAATTCTGCTTATCTTATCTTAAGATGTTATTCGAATTTGCTGAAATTACTTCATGAAAGCATCAGCAAGAATGTGTTTCAAAACTACAGACCAATCAGTACTCTATCATTTCCAGCTTGTTTCATTTTGTTAAACAGGTACTGGTTGTTATTGTAAACTAAAACTATTAAAATAGCCGTCATTAATTGAAATAAAGCTGAAATAAAATATAAACATTAGATGAAAAATTTTAATAAAAAAATAAATAAATAAATAAAAATGAATAATGTTAACTTGGCAACTAACTGAAATTGAATAAATTGAAGTACTTAAATTACTAAAACTAAAAGTGAAATAAAAATAAAGATGGATAGAAATATATACAAAAAAGACTAATAAATATGACAAAAGCATGTGACAAAATTACTAAAACTGTAAAATTAAAGCTGATTCAAAATATTAATAAATACCAAAAAATACTATATAAATAGTACTAAAATAACGAAAATATTTTAGTGAAAAAAATATATAAAATAAAATGTATAAAAATATATTTTTAGCAAATATAACATCAATTGCTAAAAATAAAAATTGATCATTCTTTTGCAGTGGGGACAGTGAAACAGATCATTTGATAAAGAAAACTTAGTATATAATGAAAAATATTTATATTTCTAGCAAATATAAACATACATTGCTAAAATTGGGTATTATTTTGTGGATTAGATTGGCCACCTTGTCTTTAAGAATCATAATCGGGCAATTCAAATGATTGGTTGTTTACCAGTTAACATGTTTAGCAATCAATGCTTACGAGTGTCTGCCTGTAGCATGTTTATGCAGGATGTCCCTACTTCACTGTACTGTAAATAACAGGTTCATCCAAAAACACAGTGAAGAACCAAATCACCAATATGGAATGTTTCGGATCAGCCTGCCTTGTCCCAATCAAGATTACGCTGTACAAATGTAAAATGCACAATGCTGTTCTCAGATCAGCTGATCTCACACAGACTCTGTGAAACTAAACAGAGATGTATGGCATCCGTCCAGAAACACTGGGCCGTCTGACTTGATTCACACGATTCGGTCTCAGTCTGGCCTCCAGCACAAAAGCTGCACCTGCTTTTTGTTTATTTTGGGGAACGTTGCATAACGCAATCAGCACAAATGTCGGTTCTGTGTCGAGTCTGTGGGACCTGCACTGAACTGAACTGAATTTAGGCTGAGCACTGCCTCAGGAAGCAAGATATCATGTGGTGAGAGATTAATTATTAAATTGTTTGTGGTATCTAATTAGATTGGATTAAGTTTTCACACACCCTCGTGAAATTTGTTTGCCTTTTATAATATACCGGACATTCTTTTCCACGCAATTACAACAAAAAAGGCGCTTTAAGCTTCCAAAAAGACGTGGATGCACCATAAATGTATTATAAAAGTAGCCATTTGATAACATTTTGTAATGAAACAGACCCAAATCAAATCTATTCAAAGAATTGGTTGATCCCGTTCACAAAAGAGGTGTAATTATCGGTTTTACGATTACAGTTTGATCTGGTTGCAGTGATTAACAGCTCACTACTGTAGATAATAGAACTTGAACTATTCTTTTAAAATTCCTTTCCAAGAAGTCTATTCCTTCTAAAGTGAGATGTGAGAGTCATGTAACACAGACTGGAAGTTGCTCTCCCCCCTGCACTGCGCCTGACCTCTTGTTTCCTTTCAGGGAAACCGCAATTTCTCCAGCAGCCAAACCCAGCAAAGGCAAAACAAAATACCAACAGACTTATGTTAATGGAACATGAGAAACAAAGAGAGAAAAATAGACAGTTTATTAATGGGAAAGAGTGGTTAATGAAGGGAAAGAGAAGCTAAAGGAGAGAGAATGTGACATTATTATAGACATTCTCCCAAAGATGTCAATGACTGTTCCAAACAGTAGGCAGAAACATAATTCAGTTCAAGTCAGTTTTTGCAATACTGACAAAATGCTCAGTTGAATTAAAAATTAAAAGCATGACTGACATTGACAACATCAATTATGTTTAGCATTAATCTCAAAATTACAGTTTGTCAGGCATAACAAATTATATAATGTTTTGGAGTTCATCTCTGCCACCAGCGACCCTTTCTGTGTCCTCTGTGTCATTCAGAAACTATAATCAGGAAGCCACAACAGACAGGCCTGTGTCGTAATCTAGTCCACAGCCCCTGCTTCCACCAGATGGCCATCCTCTTGTGTCTCTGACCGGAGAGGAATGTGCCGCTTTGCCAACATCCCACAGTTCCCAGCTCTGAACTGTTGCTCTTCCTGAAGGCAAGGATCACTGTTACTATTAATCATACTTATGGGCTCTTAAGACTTGGACCAGTAAGCAATCACCTAGCAACCCTCTAGAACACCCTACAACCAAACAATACCCTAGCATAGAAATGCTCGCAAAATTTCAAAATCCCTGGTAGCCCTTCAGGCAGGCACTCTTCAGATTTTGGAAGCCCGAAATAAATTTATCTAGCCCAACTAGCCCAAATAAAAAATAATTTTTATATATAGAAAATTGGATAGGAGTCGAAATGTCAATATCAAATATCAAATATCAAGGAAGGGATTTTATTTCACTATTCACAGGGTATCTGCAGAATTTTTAAAAATCAATTTAAGGCTTTTTATGACCCTTTTTAAGATCTGAACAATTAAAATGAACACCGTATGAGTGGCGTATGGCAATGTCTAAGGTAACACATTAATCCGTAAAATGATATGATTTACAGTTCAGAAACATGTTTTCACAAAAACATAAAGTCTTATAAAATCACATTTCACATTTTAGCCTTTAAATAATTTTTAAGAAAAGGTATGAGTCAAACGTATTAATTTAAAACATATTACTGTCTTCATTGATTTTTAGAAGGCACATTAACTTCTTTCACATTTACAACGCTATGTGTTTGCTGCGTAAAAACATAGGAACGTAAGAACGGCAGAAATATAGTGCTTTCCCCGGTAAGCACAGTACACAAAGCAGCGCTACGCTCATAAACGCTACTTCATCAGGCATTATAGGAAAGATTGAATGAAAATGCAACTTTTCTGAAGACAGTCAGTTCCCTTCAGAGACGCACTCAAAAAACAAACACTGATGCCGCGTTTTGACTTTGAAACGTCCAGCGCTCATTGGCCATTTATTCAGTGAAATTATAGCCTTTTCAGGTTTAATCCAGCCATATCGTGATTTTCCGTCCCCAAATGTAAGACCTCTTGAAATTATAATGAAAACTTTTCTGATACAATTTAAGGTATTTAAGACTTTTTATGGCCTTAAATTTGATACAATCTAATTGTATTTAAATATTATAGTTTTCTGTTTCCTATCATATGAAATTATTGTATCCATGTTTACTACACTGTTATTTATACATTTTAATCAATCGTAATACTAGTAAAAAAAAATTATTATAAAACGGAGAGTTCCAGTCCTTGATTCTGATTGGTTGAGCCGAATTCGAAGCTGTTGTAAATTACACTACAAACATACACCTTTGTTTACTTATGTGTGTTGCTCGGCAACCACTTTGTTGGAACCACAACTGTTTCTGAGGAACTATTGTTTGGTGGAAGAATACTGTTTTTATTAATATCATTACACTTTATTTGCTCTGTTTTATTCTGTGAAACCTTACTACGTATATGGAATAACCGTTTTATAAAAGCAATAAGCCCCGTGAAGCCGTGGTTTACAGTGAATTTATAACGGCTAAGGGGGTTTTAGCCACTCCGCTTCGCATCGTGCCTAACAATGCCCCTTCGCTGTTATAAATTCACTGTAAACCACGGCTTCTTGGGGCTTATTGCTTTAGTATGCAACATCTGCATATATTTTTAGCTAGATAACACATTTTTTCTCTCACTTCACTGAAACTTCCTGTTTCAGTTCTACATTTGCAATCCTGCTAGTGTTAGACTAGTTTGTATGTGTTAGTGTGTAGTTTCCTTACAACAGAGCAACTGATACCAGATGTTGAACTATATTGCATTTGATGAGGTCACAGCACTGCACAGTACTTGACTAAAACAAGCATGTCTGACATGTGCACAGTCTGCTGTTTCACGCTCGTCATATCAATATCTGTGCGCCATCATGTTCAGCACTAGTGTGGCATTGCTGTACATGAGCAAGTGCATGGCTGATGGGAAATGTCCTGTATGTGTCCTCAAAGGCTCAGCGTCGGCGGTTTAGCCCGCAGTTTTCTCCTGTCCTCTCTCCTGTCATGTGCTTAGGACACACATACGCATGCAGGCTTAACTGTGTATCATATCAATGTTTGTCCTCCATGGCTGTGCTGAGCTCTCTGGGATAAGTCTGCCTGGCCGGATCTGTGCTGCTGAGGAGCTATAATAACATCCTGTTTAATAATGAGTTTACTCTTAATCTTCATTCCATTCTCAAATATTGAACAGGCTGGGTGGTTTACTGATGATATCAGAGCTTTTAGATCTGATCACGGATCTTCTGTTCAAATTGTGTCTCGTGACTGCATGGATCTTTGCATGTAATTGTAGAAAGACAACTGAAACAACGGAAGATGAACTGACACTCTGTAAAACATTGTTTGCTTGACACTAGGGGAGTGCATTATTTACAAAAAATGAACTTGAGATATTTTTGGGGTTTTTGCTGAGTGTGTTTTTGTGCTGGTGTAGGCCTGTCGTTGTCAGCTGACTCCTGAGGCTTGCATTCATTTCCAGTGACAGTTTTACCTTTAAGGGGATTTTTTCTAACCTTATTAGATGTATGCATCATCTTTTATTCCACATTCTTACATGTAGTCAATAAATGCAACTAGAATAGTACTACACTATAGACTGTTAACAATCGGTATCAACAAAATCCATTTTTGCAGTTCATAATTGGCACAGAAACTGTATCTTTTGTGATTTTTAGATCTAACAATTTAAGGACTTCGTAATATTTATATTTTATTTTATTTAATCTTTATTTCAGTTAAATAAATTAAATTATATTAGTAATACACTATAAACTGTTATAAATCAAATGAAATCAGTATTAACAAAATCTGATAATTAATTATTATTAACAAATTCAAAATATTTTTGCACTGCAGAAGTGTTACAGAAGCTTTATATGTTTAATGCAGCTCAGAGGTGGGTTGAATGCATTTACACTGCATTCACAATTGCATACATGATGTAATAAGATTCATTTTTTAAATATAACATTCTAAATATAGAAATATGAAATTATACTTTTAAATATGAAACAAGCCACTGGCTTGATGAGTGAGCCGTTCAGTCATTCATTCAACCGATTCGCTCAAATGGGTGAATCATTCAGGAACTATTCAAGTGACATTGAATGGGTCATCGAATCATTGACTCATGGTTCGTTCAAAACATGGATTCATAACACAGTAATACACAGTAAAAACAAACAATAGCCCTATTCAGACGGCAATTGTTTCTCATGTGGACGTCTGTAAAAATAAATTTAAATACCACAGTGATAAAACTCATGGATTCGGATGGCGATTTATTCACAGTGGAGAAGCGAGTTCTGTGATCCTACGAACCCGGGAACGCGATGCTGACGTGGCCAGTCGCATGATAGTCTGCTATAAATAAAATGTCATATGCTTGGAATGAGAATGAATTCATATTTAATAATATTCCATTTATTATTTAAATATTTGGATCTCCTGTTTTAAAATAGGAAAATATATGCGCTACAAATGGTTTTCTGTCTTGCATTTTATCTTTCAAAATGATGGATGTCATTAAAAATGTGGAGATTTGCAGAAATACGTTAAAGGGGTCATATTATGTTGCTAAAAAGAACATTATTTTGTGTATTTGGTGTAATGAAATGAAATGCGGTTTAAGATGAAAAAAAACACATTATTTTCCACATACTGTACATTATTGTTTCTCCTCTATGCCCCGCCTTTCTGAAACGCGCCGATTTTTACAAAGCTCATCGGTCTGAAAAGCGAGGTGTGCTCTGATTGGCCAGCTATCCAGTGCGTTGTGATTGGCCGAATACCTCAAGCGTGTGACGGAAATGTTACACCCCTTACCATACTGTGATGCTGTGTCCCAGCGCAACGAGACAAAAACATTAAAACCCATTATAAACGAGGCATTTGCTACATGCAACGGGGACATAATTACGGATTATAATGACTTATACTGTCTTTTTACGCGCTGCTTTGCATTGCACCGCAAAAACATGAAACCATGTCTGCATTTGTGATCGGAGAAACAACAAACAACAAGCTAGCTAGCTACTAGCTACTCTACACTGCTCAAAACTCGCGTTTGAATCATCAGTGGCAAATTCTTTAAATATGAAAACATACTTACAGGCTGTGAGTCAGAACAGCTGGCATTGTAGTCTACTCTCCCAGGATCAGGAAACAGTCCTCCATAAAATGCGCTGCACACGTCTGAATATTTGGCTTGAACTGTTCTGGAACATTGTTGTAAATTCAACGTAACCACTGATTTCTAGTCGTGTCCTCTTTTGGAAGGCCAAACAAAGTATTTTCGCTTTCGCAACGAAACACAGCGTCTTCACAACATGGCGGCGGCGGTGACATCAACAATAAAGTTACGCCGAGAAAAGAAAACTTGAAATCGCATCATATGACCCCTTTAATGCAACCTCTTATTTACATAAAGTAATGTAAGAAATCCACTGAAGCGAGTTGAAATAGATCCCAATTGCAGTTTAATGACATCCAAAAATGAGCAAAAACATAATAAACAAAGACATGGCTTGGCATGGCATGGCATGACAAAACATAAACTTGAACATGGACAAACTCACACAATAGTGGTTACACAAAAAAAAAAAATTTTTATTTTTAACAGCTCCCACTCCTTGTGGTGGAGCAGTAATGAAATATTGTTCTTGTAAATATTTTCCAGCATTTCAGTATTTTTTTTTTTCATTAATAAATATGCATGCAAATTACACCAAAGTGCAACAGTTACCGTATGGTGTTCGGCAGTGGTCAAAAATGATTTAAACATTGAATTTTGAATCAATTTCTTCTTGTAAACTCAGAGATGTGGATTCAGACGGCAATTCAATCACCACACGACCTTGGTGTTTGTCAAAAACAGTAGGTAATTCGGCTGGGGATTTTTATGCGGGTGGTGGGAGAAAAACACTTGACATACTGGATTCAGGCGGCAATAGAATCACAGACTAGCCCCTGTAAATGTTGAAAATAGTTTACGTCCCCATGAGAAACAATTACCATCCGAATTGAGCTAATATTGACAAAATTGTGTCTAAAATGTAACTCAAATCATGAATTTCTTGTTAATAGAACTGACAAAAACATTTTTTTTCCGCATATCTTGAATAATGATTGCATTCAAACACCATATTAATAGGACTCTCAAGACATGGTTTTTTTTCTTTCTTGTTTTTTTTTTCAAACTGAGTGACATACTCTGTAATGTAAGTTCACACATCATTAAAACAAGAATTATGATATTATTATACACAATATATATTGCACACCCCTACCTGACACACACTCCTTTATTCAATGACTTATGGTTTTACCATCAGAAGAATAAACATTATGAAACTGAATTCTGAAACTCTTACATTTCAGACAAAATTTGGCCATGTTAGTCCATATTATTTTCTCCTACAGTGAAAATATATCCAGCCAACGCAGAGTTACATATAATGTGTCTCTGACCAGGGACGCGGGAAGTAGGGGTGCTGAGGGGGCTGCAGCACCCCCTGTTTTCACATGGTTGCAGATGCAACGGCAAGTTTGTTCATTTAAATTTATTCAGTTTTAGCATTTAATAATTTATTTGTAATGATCTCTGAAATGTAAATTGTAAGTGGGCTATAATAAACCCATGTTTATCTTTATAAACATGATTAATTTTACTTGTGATGTTTTCTATATGGGATGATTAGCCTAATCCTCATGAACACGTGACGTTGGCGCGTGGTATCAGACATGAACTATACAGAATGCGAACAAGATTAACTTTAATACAAGGAGATAATGGCACAAAAGCGAATTTCAGATTTTTTAAAATGCCCATCCCAGCAAAAACTTTCCAAAATAGGGATCCAACACCAGCCCCAGCACGAGCACCGATGTAAGTGAACCAGCTCCAGCACGAGCACGGAGACAAGTAAGCCTAGCGGACCCAGCCCAACCCCCGAGATTGATCAGCTACTATCGATCAACACGGACACACACAGCACCCCCAACCGAAAACATCTTCCCGCGCCCCTGTCTCTGACCAACACACACTAATGTTGTGTGTTATTTCCTGAATTAATCAGTTTTTGTTTGAATCAGAGAGTAGAATTTAGGGTGACCAGATGTCCCCCTTTTCCAGGGATAGCCCTGGTTTTTGATGTCCTGTCCCCAGAAATGTCCCCGTTTACAGCACATTCAAACAACCCGCAAATACACTGTAAAAGCCCGACCAATCTAGCCAGCTGGCAATCGTATGATTGTGATTATTTTAACCAGCAGAGGGCGCTGCGAGCTATACTGCTTACTTGGAGCAGAGAGCTATTATCATCAGTTATCAAAAGAGACGCCATTATTGGTTTCAAGGTCATCATATACTAACTATAAACAAAGTAATACTGTTTGTGTGCACTGTATAACAAGGCATGATAAGGTTGCGGTATTGTTTCGCACACAATATTAAACATTCCTGAAACTTCCACCGTCACAACTCCAATATGAATAATTAAAAAAAATAATAAACTAATCAGTTACACTTGTGCAATTACATTTGCAGAAAGCACATACTTTGTGGTCAAAATGAGCCTAACATGCAAAATAATAAGCCTGATTAGGGATAGAAAACATCCCTTTCCAAAAGCATAAACATAAAATTTGAAAAGTTGTAATTACTGTACTCACAGTTTGTGAAAATGTTAGAGTTAAAAATATTAAATTTTTTTGTTAAATACAGTTTTATTTATCATACGCTCTCATATTTGTTTTAGTTTTAATGTTTAATTTTAAAAAGTTACTATTTACTATTTTTCATAGTGGGATTTTTGGTGAATTGTATAAAAAAAACTAGAGTAAGTTTGATCCTCAAATGTCACTGTAATTATTCATTATGATATTAATATATATGAAACCCACAAAAATTAAAAAAAATATATATATATTGTCCCCATTTTTTACATAATCACAAGTGAGATTTCAGTGATATTTTGACTACTGAACTAGGAAATGTCCCCAGTTTTCATTTCAGAAATCTGGTCACCTTAATTTACATGCTTCAACTGTTTCCTTAAACTCTTCTTGAGAACTCGTTGCCTGTGTTGTTATCCTTTCAGAGGAATTCTGTTAACATCTGCTTCCTGTTTTCCTTCGCTTTCACTGATCCACTAGCTATAATGGTTAAATGTGATGTTTTTATGTTCAGCGATATGGAGTGACCTAAGAGCCAATGGGATTCCTTTGTGGACAGGGCCACAGAAATAGAAGCTAAATATTCTTGTCTCGTTCACAGCTGGTTTAGATAAGAATGCAAATTTTCAATGGAAGAGTTTTATTCCTTACCATTGTACCATGTTTTTTTATGGTTAGGTCTTGTTGAGACAAGTATATCTGAGTCAACATTCAGTCCATCTGTGACTTTCACTGGAAAGATTTGACAATCATAGTAAAAGTAAAATAACGAGAGCTTTCCCAGCAGCATGTTACTTATGCCAACAATTTTAGGAATTTTGCGCATAGGTATTTGCCTTTAATGTTTTCGGGGTTGCCAACTTTTCTGACCCAGGAATCAGTGTTATTTAGAATTATTTATATGCTAGTATTAATTCATATTTCGATTAAGTTTTATTTTTATATTTTCAGTTTTCATTTAAATTTCAGCTGAAGGTTTAGTAATTTTGCTATGTGCTTTTTGTTTTTTACATTTCTATGTAGCTTTAATTTATTTTATTTCCGTTTTAGTCATTTTAGTACTTATTTATTTCAGTTAGTTGCCAATGCGGCAATTCTAATTTTCATTTGTTAATATTATAGAAATGTAAAATAATTTAGTAATGTGTTATTTATATTTTATTTCATTTTTATTTCAAGTATCGAAAAATGACTCTTAGCCAACCCAGGGACCCCAAGATTAAAACAACTAGATTTTCTCAACACTAACTTTAATTAAAAATGAAATTAATAACAGCTTTCATCAAAAAACATTAACTAACATTATTACATTTATTACATATTTCATTTCTTAATCTTTAGTTAATGCTTATTCAAACAGTCATTAAATGTTATTAAATGTATATGATATTTATAGTCTAAATGCTTTGTATATCTGTCCCTGTAGAACCTTCATGGACCCCTGGTTTTACTGAATTCTGAATAATTATATGGATCTTGTCTTACAGAGGGGCTTTTTCTGAGGTGATGCTCGCAGAAGAGAAGAGGACGAGAAAACTAGTGGCGATAAAATGCATCACGAAAAAAGCTCTGGAGGGGAAGGAGAACAGCATTGAAAATGAGATTGCTGTGCTCCACAAGTGAGTCCTTAAAACAGTTTCAGATCACTTACAGATGTATATGACATACACACACACACACACACACACATTAAATATCACCACCTACTAGCTGTATGAACAGTGAGGCCCATAGTTGTAAAGTCCATGAAGTTCTTCATCTATATGTAACAGCCGTGTTATCTCAGGGTGAGAGGACAGTAAGTGATTTGTGCGTGTGTTAAGAATCTTATGTTTAAACCTCTGGAATCATAAAGCTCTGTGGGAATGACTGAAGCCGGAGCAGCTGACGCTATTTTTAGCGTCTGGGTTGCCCGGGTTACCACAGGCAAAGAGGCACAGTATTCGCAGAGAGATTTGAGGCGACGTGTGAATGAGGAAGCACTCACAGTCTGCTGCAAAGTCATATTTCTAAACAATATCTGCTGGCACCAGTGAAAGGGGCTTAGAATTAAACTAGGGTATTAAAAAATCGACTGCTTTATTTATTTAACTCTGTTGCAAAACCTAATGAGCTGTCCTACTTAGAAAGCAATTTAAAGCATCATTGGGTTCAACGTGAAGACTGTTCCAAAAGGTAGGCTGCAACATTAAAACATGATTAATTTTACTTGTGATGTTTTCTATATGGGATGATTAGCCTAATCCTCATGAACACGTGACGCTAGCACATGGTATCAGACATGAACTATACAGAATGCGAACAAGATTAACTTTAATACAAGGAGATAATGGCACAAAAGCGAATTTCAGATTTTTTAAAATGCCCATCCCAGCAAAAACTTTCCAAAATAGGGATCCAACACCAGCCCCAGCACGAGCACCGATGTAAGTGAACCAGCTCCAGCACGAGCACGGAGACAAGTAAGCAGGTCATCATATACTAACTATAAACAAAGTAATACTGTTTGTGTGCACTGTATAACAAGGCATGATAAGGTTGCGGTATTGTTTCGCACACAATATTAAACATTCCTGAAACTTCCACCGTCACAACTCCAATATGAATAATTAAAAAAAATAATAAACTAATCAGTTACACTTGTGCAATTACATTTGCAGAAAGCACATACTTTGTGGTCAAAATGAGCCTAACATGCAAAATAATAAGCCTGATTAGGGATAGAAAACATCCCTTTCCAAAAGCATAAACATAAAATTTGAAAAGTTGTAATTACTGTACTCACAGTTTGTGAAAATGTTAGAGTTAAAAATATTAAATTTTTTTGTTAAATACAGTTTTATTTATCATACGCTCTCATATTTGTTTTAGTTTTAATGTTTAATTTTAAAAAGTTACTATTTACTATTTTTCATAGTGGGATTTTTGGTGAATTGTATAAAAAAAACTAGAGTAAGTTTGATCCTCAAATGTCACTGTAATTATTCATTATGATATTAATATATATGAAACCCACAAAAATTAAAAAAAATATATATATATTGTCCCCATTTTTTACATAATCACAAGTGAGATTTCAGTGATATTTTGACTACTGAACTAGGAAATGTCCCCAGTTTTCATTTCAGAAATCTGGTCACCTTAATTTACATGCTTCAACTGTTTCCTTAAACTCTTCTTGAGAACTCGTTGCCTGTGTTGTTATCCTTTCAGAGGAATTCTGTTAACATCTGCTTCCTGTTTTCCTTCGCTTTCACTGATCCACTAGCTATAATGGTTAAATGTGATGTTTTTATGTTCAGCGATATGGAGTGACCTAAGAGCCAATGGGATTCCTTTGTGGACAGGGCCACAGAAATAGAAGCTAAATATTCTTGTCTCGTTCACAGCTGGTTTAGATAAGAATGCAAATTTTCAATGGAAGAGTTTTATTCCTTACCATTGTACCATGTTTTTTTATGGTTAGGTCTTGTTGAGACAAGTATATCTGAGTCAACATTCAGTCCATCTGTGACTTTCACTGGAAAGATTTGACAATCATAGTAAAAGTAAAATAACGAGAGCTTTCCCAGCAGCATGTTACTTATGCCAACAATTTTAGGAATTTTGCGCATAGGTATTTGCCTTTAATGTTTTCGGGGTTGCCAACTTTTCTGACCCAGGAATCAGTGTTATTTAGAATTATTTATATGCTAGTATTAATTCATATTTCGATTAAGTTTTATTTTTATATTTTCAGTTTTCATTTAAATTTCAGCTGAAGGTTTAGTAATTTTGCTATGTGCTTTTTGTTTTTTACATTTCTATGTAGCTTTAATTTATTTTATTTCCGTTTTAGTCATTTTAGTACTTATTTATTTCAGTTAGTTGCCAATGCGGCAATTCTAATTTTCATTTGTTAATATTATAGAAATGTAAAATAATTTAGTAATGTGTTATTTATATTTTATTTCATTTTTATTTCAAGTATCGAAAAATGACTCTTAGCCAACCCAGGGACCCCAAGATTAAAACAACTAGATTTTCTCAACACTAACTTTAATTAAAAATGAAATTAATAACAGCTTTCATCAAAAAACATTAACTAACATTATTACATTTATTACATATTTCATTTCTTAATCTTTAGTTAATGCTTATTCAAACAGTCATTAAATGTTATTAAATGTATATGATATTTATAGTCTAAATGCTTTGTATATCTGTCCCTGTAGAACCTTCATGGACCCCTGGTTTTACTGAATTCTGAATAATTATATGGATCTTGTCTTACAGAGGGGCTTTTTCTGAGGTGATGCTCGCAGAAGAGAAGAGGACGAGAAAACTAGTGGCGATAAAATGCATCACGAAAAAAGCTCTGGAGGGGAAGGAGAACAGCATTGAAAATGAGATTGCTGTGCTCCACAAGTGAGTCCTTAAAACAGCTGTTTCAGATCACTTACAGATGTATATGACATACACACACACACACACACACACATTAAATATCACCACCTACTAGCTGTATGAACAGTGAGGCCCATAGTTGTAAAGTCCATGAAGTTCTTCATCTATATGTAACAGCCGTGTTATCTCAGGGTGAGAGGACAGTAAGTGATTTGTGCGTGTGTTAAGAATCTTATGTTTAAACCTCTGGAATCATAAAGCTCTGTGGGAATGACTGAAGCCGGAGCAGCTGACGCTATTTTTAGCGTCTGGGTTGCCCGGGTTACCACAGGCAAAGAGGCACAGTATTCGCAGAGAGATTTGAGGCGACGTGTGAATGAGGAAGCACTCACAGTCTGCTGCAAAGTCATATTTCTAAACAATATCTGCTGGCACCAGTGAAAGGGGCTTAGAATTAAACTAGGGTATTAAAAAATCGACTGCTTTATTTATTTAACTCTGTTGCAAAACCTAATAAATGTTATTAAATGTATATGATATTTATAGTCTAAATGCTTTGTATATCTGTCCCTGTAGAACCTTCATGGACCCCTGGTTTTACTGAATTCTGAATAATTATATGGATCTTGTCTTACAGAGGGGCTTTTTCTGAGGTGATGCTCGCAGAAGAGAAGAGGACGAGAAAACTAGTGGCGATAAAATGCATCACGAAAAAAGCTCTGGAGGGGAAGGAGAACAGCATTGAAAATGAGATTGCTGTGCTCCACAAGTGAGTCCTTAAAACAGTTTCAGATCACTTACAGATGTATATGACATACACACACACACACACACACACATTAAATATCACCACCTACTAGCTGTATGAACAGTGAGGCCCATAGTTGTAAAGTCCATGAAGTTCTTCATCTATATGTAACAGCCGTGTTATCTCAGGGTGAGAGGACAGTAAGTGATTTGTGCGTGTGTTAAGAATCTTATGTTTAAACCTCTGGAATCATAAAGCTCTGTGGGAATGACTGAAGCCGGAGCAGCTGACGCTATTTTTAGCGTCTGGGTTGCCCGGGTTACCACAGGCAAAGAGGCACAGTATTCGCAGAGAGATTTGAGGCGACGTGTGAATGAGGAAGCACTCACAGTCTGCTGCAAAGTCATATTTCTAAACAATATCTGCTGGCACCAGTGAAAGGGGCTTAGAATTAAACTAGGGTATTAAAAAATCGACTGCTTTATTTATTTAACTCTGTTGCAAAACCTAATGAGCTGTCCTACTTAGAAAGCAATTTAAAGCATCATTGGGTTCAACGTGAAGACTGTTCCAAAAGGTAGGCTGCAACATTATGTTGCCTTCTAAGGTACCTCATTCTGGAGAGAAAAAAAAAATGCATTCTTTATGGAGAAGGACAGAACAGAATGCACTGTTACAGTGTAAGTGAAAAAAAGATGGTGAACAAGTTAAAATATAAAATGTTACTTTTCACTCAACACCAAAAATAATAAAGTTCAATCTATTAAAAAAATGAACTATTTTTACTCGGTATTTGTGTGTGATGTGTATTTTATGCAAATTAATGGAAGTAGTGACAGATATTTTCTTCCATACTGTGACATATGTAGGGCAGGGACTTGGTTCTGTCCATTAGATGTTGATTGGATGGAGGCAAATTTCAATGTGAGCTTGCAGTCGATTGTAAGAAAGGGGCGGGCTTTATACAGACAAAATGATTGGTGAAGTCCAGCCTACAACTCTATAGAGAAGTCTGAAAAAAAAAAATCCATCCAAAGTGGCAATTTTGCATGAAATGTTATGAAATATTATGAATTTGATTATCATTCAACACCGAAAAGTATTTAGTTTTATTGTAAATAACAAAAATAATAATTACACCAATACTGCATCAATTGCATCCTAAGTGTTTTCTCATTGACACACCCGACTTTGTGGTGACGTTCATGTGCGTTTAAGTCATCAATCTCGTAGATCTTTCCAGCCTGACTTGAACGCAGCAGTGTATCCAAGTGAAATTAATATCTAAAAAGAAGAAATGTAAAGGGTTGTGGTTGATGGAGTCAGACTTGAATGCGAGCTTGTAGTCAAAATGATGCAGGGTTTAAGTATAATGAATGATTTGAGATGTTTGCCGTATATCAGAAGTCTGTTGAATGTTGTTGAAATTACATACAAATAATAAATAAACAAATCTTTTGCAATAAGATCAATTAAAGAAAATAGATAGGGTGAATTTCCTTTTCATTAGGATTTACCATTAAGTCATTAACTTAGCAACATGTCAACACTAAACTGGAATAGAGTCAAATGAGTCTTCTGAGTGGTTCTTGTGAGTGTGTTTTTTGTAGTATGTGTAAAGTTGCTGCTTATGATGATCATTTTAAATACTCGTGTATGAGATTCTGTTTTAGTTAGCAAGCTGTCTAAGAAGGCAGCTGCCCATGTAGTGCATATAGACAGAAAGGCAGCTCTAGTAGTTCAACTCAACTGGACAGATTAGCTGTCATTTGTCCCCCAGTCTTTATCACCCACAGAGATGGTGCAGCAGGATTGTGATGTCAGCATTGTGTAAGACATCCAGATTATGTCACTGAATCCGACAGGGTGTCCTCAATGAAAGACATGCTTACTGACCTTACTCAGAGCTCAGGGCATTCTGGGACAACTTGAGGGCCATGCTTATATCTGCTGTCAGCAAGTGCAAGATCTGTCTATGTAGTTTAAAACAGGGTTATTATCGTTTGGAACATTTTTTATAGTCTTTTTTTTCTTTTCTTTTGTATTTTGTTGCCAATTTTATTTGGTTTTAATGATTCATACATAATTTTCATTTTGTTTGTATTAGGGGTGTCACAGTATACCAATACTGACGTTATGCTATTTAAATAAATGAAATATTATCATGTTAATACTACACATAGAATAATATTACTATTAACTAGGGTTGTGGTATTGCACCTTAATGCTGGTTGTGCGGGTATTTCAAGTGTAACTAATTGGCCTTAAAAGGACAGAAACAAAATAAAGAATAAAGAATAGATTAATTTGATAGCTTTATTTATTTATTTATTGAGATGTCGATAGATATTGCAATAATATCATATGATATCATTATAATATCATATCATTATGAATTCTTTTGGCCACTATAATAATGTAGTGAAAATATGATATTGTGACAGCCATAGTTTTTTTTTTTTTTTGATGTTTCAAAAATATTTATCATGTTAATACTACACATAGAATAATATTACTATTAACTAGGGTTGTGGTATTGCACCTTAATGCTGGTTGTGCGGGTATTTCAAGTGTAACTAATTGGCCTTAAAAGGACAGAAACAAAATAAAGAATAAAGAATAGATTAATTTGATAGCTTTATTTATTTATTTATTGAGATGTCGATAGATATTGCAATAATATCATATGATATCATTATAATATCATATCATTATGAATTCTTTTGGCCACTATAATAATGTAGTGAAAATATGATATTGTGACATCCATAGTTTTTTTTTTTTTTTGATGTTTCAAAAATATATCACCTCAAATGGTTTCATCTATGGTCACATGTACCGTACTGAAAAAGCACCATGCTAAATCATTACCATTAAAATTTAAGTTCAATGTGTATACCGTGCTTGTGAGTAATGAAATGAGGTAAAAATATATAATGGATTCTACATTCATAAGTAAATTGTGATACCATAATTCTAAGCATTTATGATTCAGCAGCACAGACGTGATCGGCTTAAATCTGGTGTCAGATGGCCGCACCAGAGAAAAACTAGTCTGGATCTGTCCAAGTTTGCAAAGTTCATGGCACTGAATCTTTGAAATTTATTTTGAGTTTAGTTAAACTATTCTATGTAAAAGTTTATTTTACAGTGTCCTTGTTACACGTTACTTGTACTTACTATAGTAATAGTAAATGATTCATAATTACAAGTATCTAACCCTAAACCAAACCTTAACCATAAACCCTTAACCTATAGAAAGTATGTGTTGTTTATTAAAGAAATACTTTACCAAAAAATTAAAATGTGCTTAAAATGTACTCACCTTTAGGCCATCCAAGATGTAGATGAGTTTGTTTCTTCATCTGAACAGATTTGGAAAAAGATTATTGTTACACCACTTGCTCACCAATGGATCCTCTGCAGTGAATGGGTGCCGTCAGAATGAGAGTCCAAACAGCTGATAAAAACATCACAATAATCCACAGATTTAAGTAATCCACACGACTCCAGTCCATCAATTAATGTCTTGTGAAGTGAAAAGCTGCATGTTTGTAAGAAGCAAATCATCGTTATGTTTCCACACATCCGTCAAGTAATCAATCATTTTAACTTCAAATGAGTCCCCTTTCCAAATCCATAAACTGTTTGAAGTTAAAAATGTGGAAAATGTTTTTTTTATCACCTCTCGTTCTGACGGCACCCATTCACTGCAGAGGACCCATTGGTGAGCAAGTGATGTAATGCTAAATTTGGGCAAAATTTCTCCAAATCTGTTTCAATGAAGAAACAAACTCATCTTCATCTTGGATGGCCTGACGGTGAGTACATTTTCAACACATTTTCATTTTTGAGCGAACTATTCCTTTGATATTTCTGATATTACTGTTTATTACTATTCCTTCAATAACACAGCAGTACTTTGATTGATAGTACTTTTATGTGAAATTGCATTGTAACACGGACACCTGAAAATTAAAGTGTAACCCAATGCTCAAATTCATTAACAATAATAACCTTGCTTTGGAATCATGCCATCTCTGACTGCCCACGGTTGTGTGGGTGTGAGTGGTGTGTAGTTTAGAAGAAGGCAAAAACGAGGCCACCACTATGCCTGAAAGGGGAGGAGGCGAGAAGGGCAGTGGGTGAGTGTACATGTTGCTGACAGCAGAGAAAGAATGAGAATGAGTGGAAGAGAGACTCTGTGACTCATTCAGGTGCTTCTGTCGTGTCGTATTGCCAGTGGGGAGGTGTGTGGGATTCCACCGTTTGGCTCAATTAGAGCCCACACATGTCACACAACATTCATCCAGTCAATGAAAATCAGCTGGGCTGTTGATGACTGTTGTGGGGGCAGTGAAGACCGAGACTCAGGGGTTATGGAGGAACATGTGTGACATTAGTTTATACATTTTGCTTTAACTCTTCTTTATTATGCACTAGATTAATACAAAATCCACCCTCTCATAGATTTTAGTCAGAATAGACGGCATATTTAATTTGAATGAACACAAGGCTGTGTGGGAGGGAGGTACAGTCTGTTCAATATGTCACAAGCTGCATTCTGGTTCTCTGGCTTCCTACGCAGTGTTCACTGCTTCCTGCACTGATGAGGAGATTTCTTAAAGAGTTTACTTCACATGAAGTGATTCGTTCATTTGGAGTTCCCTGAAACGTCGTCAAAGATGAAACTTGCATCAGGCAGATTTTAAATTGAGTACATTTATAAACATTTATAACATTTATAAAATAAATAAAAAATGACTATTATAAAATAAATTACAATTACTATATTTTCATAGATAAATGTGTATTATGCACCTATGTGTATTTATATCAAATATACTACCATTCAGATGTTTATAATGTATTACAATTAAAAAAAACTTTTTTCAATTTTAATATATTTTTAAAATGTAATTTATTTCAGATGTCAAAGCTGAATTTTCAGCATCATTACTCCAGTCTTCAATGTTACATGAACCTTCAGAAATCATTCTGATATGCTGATTTGCTGCTTAAGAAATATGTCTTATTATGATCAATGTTGAAAACAGTTGTGCTGCTTAATATTGTTTTGTGGAAACTGTGATACTTTTTTTCCCAGGATTTTTTGATGAATAGAAAATTCAAAAGAAAATAATTTATTTGAAATATAAATATTTTGTAACATTATAAATGTCTTTACTGTCAATTTTGATCAATTTAATGTGTCCTTCCTAAATAAAAATATTAATTTTGTTCAAAAAAAAAAAAAACTACTGACACCAAACTTTGGTTGTGTACAGTTCTACATTTAAGTGAATAAAAATAATAAAAATCAGACTACAATATATTTAGTGACTGTTTAGTTTACTGTTGTGGTTTTAACAATATAAAATGAGTACTTGAGTTAATCCTTAATAAAAGAAACATTACATACAAAGTTTTGTACTTTGTCTTATCTAATTTTCCAATGCTATTTTGCTTAAAATAAGTTTTATTATTGTGATTCATCGCAGAGCTGGAAGTTTTGGTCGATGGCTAGGAACATTTTATTTGAAGAATGTTTTGAAATCCCCAAGGAGAAGAAAATGGGTAGGGAAAATACTTATGGAATCACTGAAGGCCACTGATTAAATTAAAGATGAAACACTTTTGTGAGATGTTTTTGCCCATTGCCTTCTTGCTACGAGTGTCACGCTATGCCAGTTGCTCTGGAAATGTCACATTATGTTGTTGTTAGTAACATGTCTTACACTATGTTTGTAATAGGCATGAGACATTTGATGGAATCAAATGAGAGCTCTCTCCCTTCCCCCCCCTCTCTGGTTTTCCTCTCGTTCTTTTTCTCAGTAGTCAATGCACTCAGACCTGGTTTCATATTTACATTGCATCTCAGGCTATAGGCAACAGGAAATCTGATTCCAGATCCCCTTGGTAAATATTTATGAAGCATCTCTGGGTCAGTTTAACGGTCTAGAGCATTGTGGAAGAGATTTGTCTGAATGAGTAGAGATCTGGTGTCAGATCAGCTCTCATGGAGACAAACTGATTAAAGCTATTAGTATGAGCTGTGAGGCTGCAGTAACACAAACATTAATTATAACACTCCATAACACTTTTGGCTCCACCCAAACAAATTTGCATGCTGTGTATCAGTTACGTGCCTTAAAGGAATATTTCAGGTTCCAATGCATTTTATGCTCAGTTGGCAGTCCTTGTGTCATATTTGTTAAGTCATGTATTTTTTTCTTTCTCTCCTAGGATTAAACATGCCAACATAGTTTCCCTGGAGGACATCTATGAGAGTAAATCACACCTCTACCTTGTCATGCAACTGTGAGTGATTGATTATTAATTTTAACTTTGCTATCGCCCCGTATTTTCATAATTTTCAGACGGAGTATGTGAGCAACCTCCAAACAATTCAGCTATTATCTAGTGCAGCTGCTATGTGCTGCCGTTTTTAGCTCCTTATCTCAAACTCATTAATTTCCATGACTTAAAGTCTCTCCAAGTTTAGATATTGTGTGGCTTTTATGGTAAATAAATCTCCAAAGATCTCAATGCAGGCCAAAAGCCAAATTTTAGAGCATTTGTATATAACAAATAAAAATGCAAAGGCATTATTACAATATTTTAATTGCTACTATGCATAAATGTAGACATTTAGACCCAAAACATTCTCTATAAGTACATGAATGCAAACACTTTCATTGTATTCTAAAATATGTCAGAATACATCCATAACACAATGCAAGAATGTGTTGCATTCTCAGCCTGAGGGAGTGCTATAGTGGCATTTGTCATGTTTTAACAAAGTGCACTTACATTAATGTGTTGACTACTAAATACTAAAACTAAAAAAACTGAATAAAAAAATGAAACTTATTTTACCTGTTGTTTGTTATTTGATATTACTTTTAAAATTAATATATTTTACACATACTAAATCTCAGTGTCATCTTTACAAATGTGTAAGGACAAAAATATTCAAATATATGACATTAAAGCATATTTTAGTTTCCATAAATGCTTATCAGCACATTCACAGTGCATAATTTAAAGACAACAGAAGTAAATATAAAATTCTGCTACTTAATTCCTACTTAAATGGGTCAAAAACTCTTAAGTTCTACTCTTAAGCACTCCTAAGTTCAACTTATTGCATTTAATATACATTTAAAGAACAATGCATTTTTCGTTTAATCATTAATAATATGCAAATTAAGTGTCGAAAACATTACATTCATTTCACACTTAATTATAGTATTTTAAAGTATATTATTTCTGTAATAAGTGCTCTTTTTAAAAGTATGCTAAAGTGTTCTTCTTTTTCACAATGGTTACAGTAGGTTTTTCAAATTATTGTGTCCAAAGCAGCATGCCAAGAGCGAGCCAGAGTAACAGACCAAAAAGTGTTCTTGTCATTTTCTCTGAACTCAAGATCTACTGATAGATCACACAGAGAAAGAGCAAAATGACCATGTATGGGTAAATACTAGAAGAGGGGCGGTCAGTTTAAATAATGACAGACTGTTTAAAGGGGTCATATGACATTGCTAAAAAATAACATTATTTTGTGTATTTGGTGTAATGAAATGTGTTTATGTGGTTTAAGGTTAAAAAAAAACACATTATTTTCCACATACTGTACATTATTGTATCTCCTCTATGCCCTGCCTTTCTGAAACGCGTCGATTTTTACAAAGCTCATCGGTTTGAACGTACTAGCTGCTCTAGATTCCTCTGTAGAGGTATCGAGCCTCTTAGTACCGCTACGTTTCCGGGCAGTAACTGAGAGAAGCGCTCGCCAGAGACCGCTGTGCCCTGGAATACCGGCAGGGTTGGCAGACCGATCTCCTGAGGGAACTGAGGAGAGACGGGCACCGTGTAATGCAGTGTACACCGCCCTTCCCCAGAGGGAGCTGGCCCTCAGAAGTCCTATAGGCCTTAGGCGTCAGGACATTTTAGACGGAGACTATCCAGCGAGAATGACGGTCCGCAGAACCGCCTTCTGCTATAAGCCTTCGGCCTGGGAGCGCCACTGTGACTCTAGACTCTGCTGAGTACGAGAAGTGACGCCCCCAGAATGAGGAGCTGGAACACGGTAGGTTGGGACTGCTCCCGCCCAGCAGCCCCTGCTGACCGCCTCAACCTCCTCAGAGGAAGAGAGATAAACTCATGCTCTCACTCTAGAAAATGTATTTATTTATTTTTTATCCCAAGTGCCCCTGTATATCTAACTTCTCATAGTCAGATAAATACTTCATTTTATTCCTCAGAATTAAATG
>NW_015558618.1:13716-27021 GCF_001515605.1 Sinocyclocheilus anshuiensis | reverse complement strand
CTGGCGAGCTCTTTGACGCCCTCCGTATCAATCTCCTCGGAGAAAGACAGGCGGAGCGTCACGCCCTCTTCCCGGGCGGGCGGGGGGAGTACCACAGCGCGGGCTTCCGATACCCCGAGAGCGGGCGCCGGATCTGGTGGTTAAGGAAGTAAGGAAGATCCATATGCGAAACCCACGAGCACAGCCGCCGCTCCGCCTCGGCGAAAGCGGGGCCGGCACCGCGAGGAACCCTAGTGAAGGCTCTCTCCTCAAAGAGAGCCCTCCCAAGCAGACAACAAACAAACTGTGTGTATCCCCACCCATAAAGTAACGCGGGCAGGGAGGAACACACAGACTGAACGCTGCCTGCCCTCGCCTTAGGTGTCTGGTTCTGTCTTGAGATTTCATGACAGACAACACTAAATAAGACTCACAAACAGATATCAGACTGACACACACACAGAGCGCTTGCTGAATGACAGAAAGCTGACGCCGGTTTCACCGCACGTGCTTTTATGCTTCCTGGTCGCTACGTCACCCCGCCCGTGACGTCTCGCCCATCCATTGGACTGATTACACATGTGATTCAGAGCGTGGTCACGCTGGAGGCATTCCCGTAGCGTTTCGACGCAGCATCTCGTTCCCTTCGGGGAACCATGGTTACATACGTAACCTGGAGACGTTTTCCTTTCTCTTTGGAGTGTTACAAGCTGTTCGTGAATAGATAAGATCCCTAAAGTTGCAAAGACTAAAGTCTCAAACCCAAAGATATATTCTTTATAAAAGTTAAGACTCATCCACGCCCTCCTAAAACGCCTCGTTTAAACACGCCCCCTTCCTGAAGGGGAACTTGAAATCGCATCATATGACCCCTTTAAAGGTGAAGTGTGTAATTTCAATGCACTATCCATCATTGAACAGCATTGCAAAAACAATGATTTTCAAACTATTTTTACCGAACTCTCCGCCCAAATTTGCCATTGGTTGAATTAACAAATAGCTCTGCCCCAAACTCACTGTGTCTGGTTGTGGCGTGTTTCCCATACAATAATGTAATGTACTGCTTAACCATAGTATGATGTGTTGTTGGCGAAATTAACTAGTTAGTCATTGACTAGTTAGTTTCCCCGAAACTACAGTAACTTTGTTGCACTTCTGTCATTTGAACCATGTTGGCTCAACAAATAGTGAAGTGATAACTTCTGCTACTTGATCACTTCAAAATCGAATTAATGTCAGATTATTGCTGTATATACTGTAACATGGATAGCATTTGAAGATGACTTTGCTATATTGTTCTCCATTGTTTTGCTTAATTTTTAGATGTTTGATTCAGTCAGTGGTTCCCTCTTACATCACTTGGGTCTAGAGCACATATGCGTATTATTTAAAAACCGGGCTTTCATTCTGTTTACAAACGAAAAGACGCAAAATTAAACTTGTTTATACATATGGAATGATATGTAGCTGTTATTCCATCCACACAAATTTGCGAATTTTTGTTGGAACTATGGTTTCGAAAACACAGAATCATTGAACTTTGTTGGTAATGACACGACTTGAGGTCATAATAAAAGCATTCCTAATAATGCTTTTGGGAAACGTAAACCTGGACTGGACGCTCAAACAGAGAAATGTTTTGAAAACACATCAGAGACAATTGGTATCCGACAGTTGATTTACTTACAGTTGCTACTGCATGTTAAGCATTGAATAAAAAAAAAGTGCTTTAACATTGAGAAAATGACACATTTCATCTCCAGACCAGACTATCCCCACAGGAGACACACAACACAATACTAGAAGCTATCATGTGTCTTTCTAACAGGCCCCATAGAGCTACAGAGGTGCAGGTAATGCATGACTGTGTGTGTCACCCCCCTCTGCCCCTCATAGTGTCAGCCTTTTTTAATGACTTACACTCTTAAAAATAAAGGTGCTTCACGATGCCATAGAATAACCTTTTTGTTTATATGGTTGCATAAAGAACCTTTAACATCTGAAGAACCTTTCTGTTTCACAAAAGGTTCTTTGTGGCGAAAGAAGGTTCTTCAGATTATAAAAAGGTAAGAAAGAGATGGTTCTTTAAAGAACCTTTGACTGAATGGTTTGTTGTTGAACCAAAAATGGTTCTTCTATGGCATCGCTTGAAGAACCTTTTGAAGCACCTTTATTTTTAAGAGTGTATGTGCCGGAAAGCTATTGTCTTTTCCACTGAGAAATCAAGGAAAAGGCTAAACAACCACACACACAGGCGCATAAGCCCACTGAACGGAGCTGGGAAAATATGCTCGCACCTGTGTCTTCACACCTACCATCTGAAATGTCAGTAGAGAGAGAGTTAGTTACGTATATAGAGAAGAGAGGCAGATTATATCATGGGTGACAAATGATGGAGAGAGAAACAGCAAAGGGTCGGTTTCCACAACAGCTGTGTTAACAGAGAGATCAAGGGTGACAGAATGACAGAAAGGGAAGCGAGAGAGATGTTCATTGTCGTATTTTCCGGGAGATGGCAGCTCTGCATGCAGACAGCAGGACTCCAAGCTTGCCAGGGCTTTCAACTCAGCGCAAGATTCACTTTGCATGCATGTACATGTGTGTGTGTGTGTTAGCACCCACAGTCTTGATGCTTCAAATACCACAGACTGAAATCCCACCTTCAGCGTTCCCTTCATCCTACACACATGAACAGACAAAACACAGTCACTGCTGAATGAAGTTTCACTGTAACCACACTGTTTGTGTTGAGAAGTTAGGAGGAAGTGCACATAGACAGCATGTCTTGTCCATCCAACAAATGGGTGAATCTCACAGAGAAATGCACAGATCATATTTCATCCCAATACTTTTATTTATTTATTTATTTATTTATTTTGCATTTCGAAAATGATAATTGCAAGAGAAAATATCAAAAAATTAAATAAAAAAAAAAAGTTTCTTGCAAAATACAATTTTTATTATTATTATTTTAATGTGAAATATGACTTTGACATTTATTTTTCATTTCCATGAAATTCACTCATATAGAAGACGCTGGAGTGTTTTAGGAATGGTGGAAAAGCTCTTCCTTTAAATGTTTGTTTTAATTTTTTGTTAGACTTATCCAAGATCACCATTACAAAAAAAGCACCACAACAATAGTGACACCATTTTATAGAGATGGTACGGCATGGTATTGCTACTTTGATATATACCAGTAATTGTCATATTCATATACCATGGAACTTACATGGTATTCCAAAGTACTTCAAACAGCACCATAGCATTACTTTGCTACATGTCTAAACTCCTTGATATTACCACGGTATTTTTTTTTTTTAGTGCATGAGAATAATTATTAATCTGTTAGTATAGATAGGGTAACCACTTCTAAGGAATGAAATCAACTTCCTGCAACAGAACTTAAATGAGTCATCTTTGAAGTTTACTTAACTAAACTTGTGTGTGAAGGAGAGAGGGACTACCCAGTCTTTCAACATAAAAAAAGAGTAAAACAGCTTCCTCTGGTGGTTGAGATGCAGTACAGCATCAGCATGTGGTTCTGCTGTGATCCTGCTGTGCGCCAGTCTGTCTAGAGTAAAAAAAAAAAAAAACCCCACCAAGAGTGAGTGAGCATGTGCGTTGGTGTGTGTGTGAAAGAAACAGAAACCAAAGACAGCTTTGCAAGCATCTCTCTGTTTTTCCATTGGCAGAGTGGCCGGTGGCGAACTCTTCGACAGGATTGTGGAAAAAGGATTTTACACCGAAAAGGATGCCAGTAAGCTCATCCAGCAGATCCTGGACGCTGTGAAGTACCTGCACGACATGGGCATCGTGCACAGAGACCTGAAGGTGAGACGGCAGTCGGTCTGGAGCAAAACAGGTCTGATGAAGCAGATTACAGGAGTTATTTTCAACCAAAGAGTGTCAGAAATCTATTATGAAAGTTTTAAATCTTTTCTTCCCATCCATAGAGCTTAATCATTTCATTCAGGAGTCCTTGATGGTTCTCTTGATATTAATAGTTGGGCCTTTGCCTCCAGAGACAAGGAAAGTAGTTTGAGGTAAATGGATCAATCAGTGGCCCCAGTCCCATTTTAAACTTTAGAATAAAGTCAAGATGAGGAGTTGTATGGTACTTTATGTTAATAATTGTCATTTGGGTCAGTGCCATGATCTAGTGGTTGGCTTAATCACATTGAGCCCTGTTTCTCATCTGGGAGATGTGAGTTTGAGACACCCACGCTGGCAAGTAACTATCAAATAATCACCCTGAAATTCTAAGTACACCTAGTAAAATTTTTTTATTTGAAATAGAAATCTGTTGTAATATTATAAACCTGTTTACTGTCACTTTTGATCAATTTATCTCTGCTGAATAAAAGCATTGATTTCAATCATTTAAAAAAAGTGTTGATCAGGCTAAATTCTTGCTACAGTCACTTATTATCATACGTTGACATACTTTCCAGCTAGTTACTTTCCTTCATGGTTTCTGGGGTTACAGTCTTTATGCAAAGTTTGTTTGTTTATAACAGTGCAGTGAAGTTGTTCAGTGTGATTCTTGCTCTGATTAATTACATATCTCTGCTGACACATGAATACAGAGAGAATGTCTGTGTATGTTTGGTCACCTAACCCAGTGTGACAGTAAAAGTCCATATTGCCTTTTCTGTGTGTGTGTGTGTGTGTATATAATTCTGTGTTTTTCTGTCAATATGGGGTGCTGTGTGTACATTAATGAGGAAAAAAAATTAACTTAAATGATTTTAGCAAATGGCTGCAATATAACAAAGAGTGAAAAATTGAAGGGGGTCTGAATACTTTCCGTACCCACTGTATATATATATGCCACACACAAAAGGTTCCATCACCTATTTTTGTCTCTGTTTCTAACACAGCCAGAGAACCTGCTGTACTACAGTATGGATGAAGACTCCAAAATCATGATCAGTGATTTTGGCCTGTCAAAGATTGAGGGTTCGGGTAGTGTGATGAGCACAGCATGTGGCACTCCTGGATATGTAGGTAAGACACACCTCCATATGCAAAAGTATGGTATATATCTGGATGAAACCTCAGCCTTTAGGATTTGAGCTGAATTGAAGAGGGTAATACACATAAACCAACTAAGAATATCAATGAAGTGTTCTGTCTGGACATGTGGTTCAAATCTAGGTGTAAACTCAATCTAAAATCAGTCTTTTCTTATTTTATAACATTCTTCAGGTTAACCTATGTGCCCTCATCTCTTTTTCTGATCTCTTGGAAGTTTTCAGGTGTCGTACTAGCCATAGCTTTAGAAATTGTTTATAACAGTGCAGTGAAGTTGTTCAGTGTGATTCTTGCTCTGATTAATTAGTTAATTAGCTCTGATTAACTTGCTCTGATTAATATTGGTTGAAACTGGTTCCATGGGCACCCAGTTCTAAAGAATATCGTGTATATGTGTCAGGGGGATTAGATGTGGGTTATTTATACAGAAAAAGAGAGAAAAACTGAAACTTGGTATAAGTATCTATGCCAGTTATACATGGATGACTGAAAGCAGAAGAGCAAGCAGCAACATATCCAAAAATGTATCTACAACCAGTATTCTCATCTTAACTACTCACAGTTTTTTTCACAACATTAACATTTACATAGTTGTAAAGAGAGGGATGACCCCTGAATAGGTTATTTATTTTTATCACACTATTGAGGCCTATGGAATTTGTTTCCATGAATTATATTATTTGATGATGATGATGGTCCTTTCTTGTGTTTGAGCTTAGTCTTTGGGTTTCTGGCCCAAACTAAGGCTATCGATAAATAAATTTAATTAGTAATTAATTTATCATTAACAATTTATTGTTTTAAAATGTGTATTATATTAACAAATTCATTATATGATATAACAATTAATTAATTGGCTTGAAAGGTGATTTTCTCATTTGCTCCAATGGTAGGATAATCATTACTTACTTATGGGAATTTACTGTACATATGGGTCATGTGGAATGATTAATCACACTACATTTAATTTTCAGGTTAAATTGTTGTTTATAAAGTTCTTGATTACTTACTAGAAAGGGCTGAAGTGATAAATTAAATTGATGTTTGATCCCGTTTATTCTGAACTTCAGCTCCTGAGGTTCTGGCGCAGAAGCCGTACAGTAAAGCAGTGGACTGCTGGTCAATCGGGGTCATCGCTTACATTCTGTGAGTGTGACTATTACTGCTGCTTATACATATGCATACTTACATATTTCCTTTCTCTTCTCTCTACTTCATTTAAATTCCCTAATGTACCTGAACTGATTTGTTTATCTCTTCTCAGTTTGTGTGGCTATCCACCATTTTACGATGAGAATGATGCGAAGCTCTTTGAGCAGATCCTGAAGGCAGAGTATGAGTTTGATTCACCGTACTGGGATGATATCTCTGACTCAGGTATAACAAATTGCCTGTAATATTTCCCTGAATTTGCATAAGTTTAGTGAGGTTTATTGCTGAGTTTTCATTCTTTCTTTTACCAAACACTAATGGTTGTCAAATATATTTGAAGAGTCAATGAAAATATTACTTTTATGTCTTGCAAATCTCACAGGAGAATCTCTCAGGAAACTGAGACCAAGTTATTTTCTCTGTTTCTTTATTCATTTCTCTGACTGTTCCATTGTTTCTCAATGAGATTATGGAAACAGTTCTGTCATGTTCTGAACTTTCACACTGTGGTCTTTTCTCAGCCAAAGATTTTATTGTGCATTTAATGGAAAAAGATCCCAGCCAGCGTTACACGTGCGAACAGGCTCTTCAGCACCCATGGTATGAGTTCAGATGCCACACTGAGACTAATCGTCAATGATACTGTAAATCTCACTTATAGCACTTTAATACTTTGAGTTTTTCAGTCTGTCATACAGCAATCTAAACAATTACAGCACACATACAGATATTTATTGCCATAACCATTACAGTTACCATATGTTGTGGTTTTACCATAATGTAATTTCAAACCCATATAACTTTATTTTATGGAACAAAAAAAAGAAGAGATTGCTATTTTCCATACGGTGAAAGTAAATAATGGGATGGATGCTGTAGAACTCGGAAAATGGCAAAAAAGCACCAAAACTAAGTACCACATATGATTCATATTCTGTATGAAAAAAGTATACACTGATAAACTGACGCAGCTCTCAAATCTCATTCACTGTCACATATATTCAAATACACATTAAAATATGTTGTGCTAGGCCTGTCATCAGTGATGACAAATATAATTGATTTTCACATGTGTTGTAACCAATCATGTCATATGAAGTTTGATTGTGCAGAAGTGACATTGAGGGGAAGATTTCCAGTGAATGAAATTTTGGTCAGTTCATGATACATAGTTATCATAAATGTTCTTATGACTTAAAATGTAGGGAGAAAGTAAGTCATACTGCCTTGAAGCAACATGTGAGAATAGATGGTGATAGAGCTTTGTGTTTTGGATGCAATGTGGCTTTAAAACCGCAGATTGTCTCCTCAAAAAGATATTTTGCTTTTATACAACCAGATGAGACTCTGGAAATGTATTAACAAAGGAAACTTGAATGTCTGTTTTGTACTTCAGGATCGCTGGAGACACAGCGTTGGATAAGAATATCCATGAATCTGTCAGTGCCCAAATTAAGAAGAACTTTGCCAAAAGCAAGTGGAAGGTAAATCTGTGACTATATGAGAGTGAAAGAACCTCATCTGAGAAATTAATGAAGTATTGTAGGTGAAAAGCATGGTTTCTGATTTTTAGTGGCTATCTTTCTCCTACTATCATACACAGCAAGCATTTAATGCCACAGCAGTAGTTCGTCTTTATACAGAAAAAGAGAGAAAAACTGAAACTTGGTATAAGTATCTATGCCAGTTATACATGGATGACTGAAAGCAGAAGAGCAAGCAGCAACATATCCAAAAATGTATCTACAACCAGTATTCTCATCTTAACTACTCACAGTTTTTTTCACAACATTAACATTTACATAGTTGTAAAGAGAGGGATGACCCCTGAATAGGTTATTTATTTTTATCACACTATTGAGGCCTATGGAATTTGTTTCCATGAATTATATTATTTGATGATGATGATGGTCCTTTCTTGTGTTTGAGCTTAGTCTTTGGGTTTCTGGCCCAAACTAAGGCTATCGATAAATAAATTTAATTAGTAATTAATTTATCATTAACAATTTATTGTTTTAAAATGTGTATTATATTAACAAATTCATTATATGATATAACAATTAATTAATTGGCTTGAAAGGTGATTTTCTCATTTGCTCCAATGGTAGGATAATCATTACTTACTTATGGGAATTTACTGTACATATGGGTCATGTGGAATGATTAATCACACTACATTTAATTTTCAGGTTAAATTGTTGTTTATAAAGTTCTTGATTACTTACTAGAAAGGGCTGAAGTGATAAATTAAATTGATGTTTGATCCCGTTTATTCTGAACTTCAGCTCCTGAGGTTCTGGCGCAGAAGCCGTACAGTAAAGCAGTGGACTGCTGGTCAATCGGGGTCATCGCTTACATTCTGTGAGTGTGACTATTACTGCTGCTTATACATATGCATACTTACATATTTCCTTTCTCTTCTCTCTACTTCATTTAAATTCCCTAATGTACCTGAACTGATTTGTTTATCTCTTCTCAGTTTGTGTGGCTATCCACCATTTTACGATGAGAACGATGCCAAGCTCTTTGAGCAGATCCTGAAGGCAGAGTATGAGTTTGATTCACCGTACTGGGATGATATCTCTGACTCAGGTATAACAAATTGCCTGTAATATTTCCCTGAATTTGCATAAGTTTAGTGAGGTTTATTGCTGAGTTTTCATTCTTTCTTTTACCAAACACTAATGGTTGTCAAATATATTTGAAGAGTCAATGAAAATATTACTTTTATGTCTTGCAAATCTCACAGGAGAATCTCTCAGGAAACTGAGACCAAGTTATTTTCTCTGTTTCTTTATTCATTTCTCTGACTGTTCCATTGTTTCTCAATGAGATTATGGAAACAGTTCTGTCATGTTCTGAACTTTCACACTGTGGTCTTTTCTCAGCCAAAGATTTTATTGTGCATTTAATGGAAAAAGATCCCAGCCAGCGTTACACGTGCGAACAGGCTCTTCAGCACCCATGGTATGAGTTCAGATGCCACACTGAGACTAATCGTCAATGATACTGTAAATCTCACTTATAGCACTTTAATACTTTGAGTTTTTCAGTCTGTCATACAGCAATCTAAACAATTACAGCACACATACAGATATTTATTGCCATAACCATTACAGTTACCATATGTTGTGGTTTTACCATAATGTAATTTCAAACCCATATAACTTTATTTTATGGAACAAAAAAAAGAAGAGATTGCTATTTTCCATACGGTGAAAGTAAATAATGGGATGGATGCTGTAGAACTCGGAAAATGGCAAAAAAGCACCAAAACTAAGTACCACATATGATTCATATTCTGTATGAAAAAAGTATACACTGATAAACTGACGCAGCTCTCAAATCTCATTCACTGTCACATATATTCAAATACACATTAAAATATGTTGTGCTAGGCCTGTCATCAGTGATGACAAATATAATTGATTTTCACATGTGTTGTAACCAATCATGTCATATGAAGTTTGATTGTGCAGAAGTGACATTGAGGGGAAGATTTCCAGTGAATGAAATTTTGGTCAGTTCATGATACATAGTTATCATAAATGTTCTTATGACTTAAAATGTAGGGAGAAAGTAAGTCATACTGCCTTGAAGCAACATGTGAGAATAGATGGTGATAGAGCTTTGTGTTTTGGATGCAATGTGGCTTTAAAACCGCAGATTGTCTCCTCAAAAAGATATTTTGCTTTTATACAACCAGATGAGACTCTGGAAATGTATTAACAAAGGAAACTTAAATGTCTGTTTTGTACTTCAGGATCGCTGGAGACACAGCGTTGGATAAGAATATCCATGAATCTGTCAGTGCCCAAATTAAGAAGAACTTTGCCAAAAGCAAGTGGAAGGTAAATCTGTGACTATATGAGAGTGAAAGAACCTCATCTGAGAAATTAATGAAGTATTGTAGGTGAAAAGCATGGTTTCTGATTTTTAGTGGCTATCTTTCTCTTACTATCATACACAGCAAGCATTTAATGCCACAGCAGTAGTTCGTCACATGCGCAGGCTGCAGTTGGGAACCAGTCAGGAGGGCCAAATGCAGTCCACCTTGCCCAGCCCCTGCCACGGACACCTGCTGCTGCCCGAGGGAGAAGAGGAAGAGAGCTGTCAGTATCTAAACATGCCACATTTACATTTCCCACTGTGTTTTTGCATACCCTTTCATCCAGACAGACACTACCGTTAACTGCCAGTCATACTGAAGCAAACCAAATATTTACACTGTCATAAATCTGTCTCCACATACTGTATATTTACAGTATTAGACCAACTTTTAGTCAAGCCAGGTCATATTTCACCCCATAAAATAAAAGATTAAAAAATTTTTTTTTTTGCATATTATTAGCTCTATTTATTGATTTATTTATCTGGCATTTTCCTTTTGCATTTTTTTCGACATTGTTTTTAAGTAAGAATATTTTTCCCTACGGTTTCATTACTGTAATGTAAAAAAAAATAAAAATCTAATTACTAATGTGGAAAGCCTCATGGACATTAGAGGAATACAGTAGTGAAAATCATCCTTTTTCATTTAAATCAGCATAAGTTAAATGCAGTAGAACACATACTACCATAATGTGTAAATATTTTACAATTTAAATAATATTGTTTTTTGTAAAACAAAATTGTGAAAATTTGCTTAATTTGAACAAAAATCTAAATGGTTCTAAATAGTCTTCATTTTCTTTTTCCATTCATCCATCCACTCTACAAACTGCACATCTTCTTTAGGGTAACAGAGATGCTGGTTACTCAAGGAAGACTATTTCTCAATAGTTACTCAAGGAAGACTAATCTCTCTTTCTTTCTTAGCCCTTCGGAGGGAAAATAGTGGCTGTTCTGAGGGTGTCAATGATGGGAATGACATCCAGAACTGCACCTACCATGTCCATCCTACTAGTCAGGTCTGAGTGTCAATCATCCTGCAGTAACCAATGACTGACTGTCCTGTTTTTCCACTGGAGTCCTGCCACACCCCCAGTCTGGCCAGGAATACTGAGTAGCTCCAGCATCCTGCCACTTGGAGGCACTGCACTGTAAAGAACCCAGGTGGGAATGGGGTCACTACTATTCCAATGGAAGAGTTCTGTTTAATGAGAGTTCAAAAAGAGACAAGAAGATTGCCACAGGCGCTTCATGGGTAATATATGCTATTGTGGGAGCTGGATAGAGATTGGACAGTGCTTTAACAAATTTTTTTAAAACAACACCGTCTACTTTCATTTTTCTTTTCCTGAACTAAAAGTCCTCAGGCCTGTTTCTCTTTTAATTCAAAATAAGACAGTGGCTGTTGGTATGTGACCTGGTTTAATATACATCAATTTTAGATTTGGTGACATTTTATGAGATTATGAATTTTGGCGTTAGGTTATGCAAAGATTGCCCAATTTAAATGCATTTCTTGAATGTTGAATATTGTTTCTTTTCAACTACAGTACGAACAGATTTCACATTCATGAGATTCTACATATTAGATGTGTTGCCACATCTCATTAGTTCAAGTTGCTTTGTACTTCCATAAGAAGCGCTGATTGAGTGTAAGTTACATTTTAGTTTGTTTTTGACATTTTTTAACATTTAACATCTTTTTGTACGCTAAGTCTACACAACAGATCATTCAGTCAGTATGTTTAAGAGCATCTTTCTCGCTTCAAATGTTTTCTGTGGTGCCTTCATGGATTCAGTATCAATGTTTTACTTTTTTTATTTGTTTCAACATGTTTTGATCCTTTCATTTGGGAATGTTTGAAGCTGTACATGGTAAAACGTTGCTGTTTACCTTCAAATTCGCCTACATGGCATATAAGGCTATTCTAAGCTATGCACTGTCAGTGGACGCTTTGTAAATGTCTAATGTTTAATGCTGCCATCCTGTAAATATTGCAAAGCTTTTGTTTTTTTGTACACCCCTTTCTATTACAACATTAAAAGTACTCAGGGGAGGAATTGAAATCAGAGAATTTTTATATATTAAATGGTCATTTTACAAGAAAAAAAGCTATAGGATACTGAATACACATCACTACAAGGCTGTGGTCCAAATTATTTAAATATATTTGGCAATTTGGGTTCTTTTGGAACCGGTATGAAAATAACCTCCATTAAACGACATGAATGTGTGACTTGACTCCAATTTTATTGTTTTGTTTGTTTCCATCCACTGCCATCGAAAAAAAAAACTTAGATAGAAAATCGTTTTGAAACGTTTTGAAAAAAGTCACATAATAGGAATCTCCAGATGTTTGCGGAGAAAGTTTTCCACGAGTTTGTTGGAAGATGGTGGTTTTCCGTAATGCATTGCAAGACATCTAAGCTTTTTGTTTTGTTTTGTTTTTAGTGAATATGATTATTCTGAAAACAATATGTGTTTATGCTGTTAATATGTAGTGCTAAATTCTCAAACAATACCAAAAACTGATATTGTGATAAAATGATCTTGTGAAAGTACATACAAATATCATGTAAGTCTTAGTCCTACTTGATTTGTGACAGCTGTCTCATAGTGTCTTTGCCATTTATCCATAACATTTGGAATGCTTTCTGGAAGGTTCTCATAACAACATATGCAGAACCATTCTGGTGCTGACTGACTTTCAAAGGTCTACAGAGATCTGTTTAGCAATACATAAGGAAATGTGAGGTTTTGTTCTATATCTGTATCTGCTTTCTGAATTTACTTTGCATGTGTGGTGAAGATGGATGAAATTAAAAGGGAATGTGTCGTGATTTTGCCTGCAGTGTTGCTTGTGCAGACTTCCTGTATTGATCAAGATGCCAATTTGAGATGGTGGGTCAAAGAATAAATTCAGTTGAACTGTTCAGTTTTTTCTGTGGTAGCCCTTTACATGCTGTGGCATTTTCAAAAAATAAATGTATGATTGCACAGTAATGCACAGGTGGCATTGTGTTCTCGAATGTGATCGTGGTTGCAACAGTGAAAACAATATATTGTTATGATATTGATATTGATACAGTTAGTATAATCAGAACTGATACAGTTAGTATAATCAGAACCAAAGGATGTGTGTGTATATATATATATATATATATATATATATATATATATATAATGTACACACACGCACACACACATATATATATACACACATACATACACACACACATATATAT
>NW_015558618.1:10008-13633 GCF_001515605.1 Sinocyclocheilus anshuiensis | reverse complement strand
CAAACGAGATGACACAAAAGCATGAACAACCTTCTCCATATCTTCAAAAGAGAGGATGGACTTCAGCTTAGATATTGACCTTAGATGGAAAAAGCTATTTTTAACAACAGCATTAATTTGTCGGTCAAATTTGAGCTCAGAGTCAAAGATGACACCAAGGTTTTTTACACAGGACAGTTTCTTCCCAGGAAACTGCCCCAGGCAGTCATAGATATCCTTAACATAACCCTTATTGTTATTACCAAATAAAATCATCTCTGTCTTATCTTCATTCAATTGAAGAAAATTATTTGCCAACCAGCACTTAACCTCTGTCAGACATTGATGCAGAGACTGCAAAGCACATTTATGGTCCTGTTTCAATGGTAAGTAAATTTGTGAATCATCCGCATACAAGTGATAATGAATCCCAAATTTTTCAAAAATAAAACTCAATGGCAACATATACAGAGAAAATAAAATTGGTCCCAGAATAGAGCCCTGAGGAACCCCACAGACAAGAGGAGCAGTAGAAGAAGAGTAATCACCTAAACTGACTGAAAAAGTCCTATCCTTCAGATAAGAAGAGAAACATTTAAGGCTAAGCCCTGAACACCAACATGATTCTTGGGACGAGCAATAAGTATATCGTGATCAACTGTATCGAATGCTGTAGTAAGATCTAACAAAATTAGAACAACACAACTCCCAGAGTCAACACCTCTTAAGATATCATTGGAGACCCTCAAAAGAGCAGACTCTGTACTGTGGCCGGCTCTAAAACCAGACTGGAATCTATCTAAGATATTATTCCTCTTTAAAAAAACATTTAACTGCTCCAACACAATGATTAGTAATATGCATTGCTAAGAACTTCATTTGGACAACTTTAAAGGTGATTTTCTCAGTATTTTGATTTTTTTTGCACCCTCAGATTCCGGATATTCAAATAGTTGTATCTCGGCCAAATATTGTCCTATCCTAACAAACCATACATCAATGGAAAGCTTATTTGTTAAACTTAGGATGTATAACTCTCAATTTCGAGAAATTGACCCTTATGACTGGTTTTGTGGTCCAGGGTCACATATATGTAATTTATGTATTGTCTGTATTTGGTATTTGGAAACCTAAGCCATACTTAAAAATGTTTAATATCATTGAATTAGGTACCAACTATCTTATTATTGTGTTATAAACATTACAGCTATGCTGTTTTCAACTTATTTCAAAGGATTCCATTGCTTTAACTTAGGCTACACTTTAAAATGATAAATCTATTGTCATTTACTCATGAGTTAGATAAAGATTTTTGTCTTACAGAGCAGAGAGAGACTTTTTTTTTCTTTCAGAATTTCTGGTGCAGCTATATAAATAACAAAAACACTATAAGGGAATCGTAAACCTAGTTACATCTGTGTATAACAGTATACAAAAGGGCCATCTATAGTCAAGTCAAGTCACCTTTATTTATATAGTGCTTTATACAATACTGATTGTGTCAAAGCACGCTTTACAGTGTCAAACAGGAAAAATGTTTGTCAATAATGCAAGAGGACAATAACAAACAGTCAATTTTCCAGTTAAAATCAGTTCATGATTCAGTGATGTCATTAGTTCAGCTTTCTTCCAATAGTATCTGTGCAATCAAGCTGACAATATTGCCAGAAATTAAGTGTCCCCAACTAAGCAAGCCAAAGGCGACAGTGGCAAGGAACCAAAACTCCATCGGTGACAGAAATGGAGAAAAAACCTTGGGAGGAACCAGGCTCAGTTGGGGGAAGCATAGTAAGCATTAAGCATTGAGACCCGAAGAACAATGTAACCAGTTAAAAAAAATTCTAAATTAAATGTATTATTGTAGAATTTAAGCTTGTACCCACAGTGTGCTTGCTTTCCCTGCTTGGTGTTGACTCCAAAAGACTGCAACTAGTGTTTTTTGACTGGCCTGATCAGATCTATGTTGCCCTACAAAGGAAAAATACAGTAACTACGCAAACACTGAAACTGAGAAAAAAGCCTTTAAAGTTTTTACATCAGCCAGTCAAACATATTGTGGCTAGTGACAATATTGCCAGAAATTAAGTGTCCCCAACTAAGCAAGCCAAAGGCGACAGTGGCAAGGAACCAAAACTCCATCGGTGACAGAAATGGAGAAAAAACCTTGGGAGGAACCAGGCTCAGTTGGGGGAAGCATAGTAAGCATTAAGCATTGAGACCCGAAGAACAATGTAACCAGTTAAAAAAAATTCTAAATTAAATGTATTATTGTAGAATTTAAGCTTGTACCCACAGTGTGCTTGCTTTCCCTGCTTGGTGTTGACTCCAAAAGACTGCAACCAGTGTTTTTTCACTTGCCTGATCAGATCTATGTTGCCCTACAAAGGAAAAATACAGTAACTACGCAAACACTGAAACTGAGAAAAATGCCTTTAAAGTTTTTACATCAGCCAGTCAAACATATTGTGGCTAGATTAGTGGCAATGCATTCATTCAAAGCCTTCTTAGGATTAAATTTTTTATAGATAAAAACCATGGTCATGTGACCTTTGTCCACCAAAATGCAGATACTGCACACTGCCTTTGGATGACCTTACATAACTAAAACACTATTGCAAAAGCAAAGTGCAGTATCTACAAACTAAATTTACTACATGTTGATTGTTTTTAATAACTTTAATAGTTTTATTGATATTTGCATGTTGTGAATGTTAAAATTACTCAGTAGTAAGCCTCAAAATCGTCTTATCACAATGCTCCTTTCACCACAAAGAGTGTTTTGCTCATTTTATTTAAAAAGTAATTAATTACAGACCAAGTAGTTAAAACAGTAGTTAAAACTCACACAATTTAAACTTTTCCTAACAATATAACTAGGGATGCCATAAAGGAAAGTAAGGGATTATTGTGATTCTTTATAAGAAAATAAGGGACATAATAAGGGATGCTCAAAATATTTGTACTGTTCCACATCATGTACATCATTTCCATGTCTGCAGTTAAGTATATAAAAGGTGTATAAAAGGTTCTCAGAAAAAATATCATTTCTGCAGTGAGGGGTTACTGGAAATTGCAGTCAGCGCGAGTCCCGCTCGCTGTGGACCGGGAGCAACCAGGCAGCAGAGGATTCCGCTTGGTCATAAAGCCTTCCTCGAATGTGTTAACAAATGAAACGGTGATTTGTGCAAAAATAATGATTACTTATCAATTAATAATTTGTTATTTGCATGATCTGGTAGTCATATGGTGTATGCCTGTGAATAGGGGACAAACTGCGTTCTGTATAACTTTCATACAGAACTCTTATGAGAGGCCGCGGGATACCAAGGCAGACCACGCAGTATCTGCGGTGTCAAACGGGAAAACAAAGCCAGAACGCAGTTACTTCACTTACTGTGGTTTGCCTTGGTATTAGCTTAGATTTTCTAGTTACTGCAATTGTGACACTCTCGTTTCTCTGAAATGGGACAAAATTGAACCAGGAGACTTTGTCACAAGTCCATTTTAGGACTTAACTCAATTTTGACCAGATTACTGTGCTTTGCCTTTGGACAGCAGCAGGGCTGGAATGGGACAAAAAATCGTCCCTGGCATTTTTTGGTCCAGGCGGCCCACCACCACTTCGATATATATATATATATATATA
>NW_015558618.1:961-3988 GCF_001515605.1 Sinocyclocheilus anshuiensis | reverse complement strand
CGTCCTTCACTGTCGTCACTCCTCCTTTTATCCTTCCGGAGCTCCTCCGTGGGACTCAAGACCGGTGAGTGGTGTAGGTGTCACGCATTATCTTTAACTCCACCGGCCTCGCTCCGTTCCCACAGCTCTCGGCCCCGCCCCACTCATCACAATGACCTCACTCAACTAAAACATGATTGCAAAAGCAAAGTGCAGTATCTACAAACTAAATGTGTTCATCCAGCTTTCTTGTTGTGTTTCTTACTACATGTTGATTGTTTTTAATAACTTTAATAGTTTTATTGATATTTGCATGTTGTGAATGTTAAAATTACTCAGTAGTAAGCCTCAAGATCGTCTTATCACAATGCTCCTTTCACCACAAAGAGTGTTTTGCTCATTTTATTTAAAAAGTAATTAATTACAGACCAAGTAGTTAAAACAGTAGTTAAAACTCACACAATTTAAACTTTTCCTAACAATAGGATGCCAGATGCCATAAAGGAAAGTAAGGGATTATTGTGATTCTTTATAAGAAAATAAGGGACATAATGCTCAAAATTCAAAATATTTGTACTGTTCCACATCATGTACATCATTTCCATGTCTGCAGTTAAGTATATAAAAGGTGTATAAAAGGTTCTCAGAAAAAATATCATTTCTGCAGTGAGGGGTTACTGGAAATTGCAGTCAGCGCGAGTCCCGCTCGCTGTGGACCGGGAGCAACCAGGCAGCAGAGGATTCCGCTTCGTCATAAAGCCTTCCTCGAATGTGTTAACAAATGAAACGGTGATTTGTGCAAAAATAATGATTACTTATCAATTAATAATTTGTTATTTGCATGATCTGGTAGTCATATGGTGTATGCCTGTGAATAGGGGACAAACTGCGTTCTGTATAACTTTCATACAGAACTCTTATGAGAGGCCGCGGGATACCAAGGCAGACCACGCAGTATCTGCGGTGTCAAACGGGAAAACAAAGCCAGAACGCAGTTACTTCACTTACTGTGGTTTGCCTTGGTATTAGCTTAGATTTTCTAGTTACTGCAATTGTGACACTCTCGTTTCTCTGAAATGGGACAAAATTGAACCAGGAGACTTTGTCACAAGTCCATTTTAGGACTTAACTCAATTTTGACCAGATTCTTCTCTATCATTAGGTAAGGGATTTAAAAAAAAAATAGTACTACAGAAATACAAACAAATTCTATTTTAATATTTCTTTGAGAGGAAAGAATGCCACCCATTTGAACATCTATCCAAAATTAAAAATGTATTATTATCATTATTATTATTAGATGTAATATTATTATTATTACTGAGATGTCATCTGGATTTCATGTCATCATGGTCGATGTCATCAGTCCAAAACTGATTATTGTGCATATCTCATTGGAATCCTGTTATATTTAGCAAGTGTGAGTAGTCAATAACCGGGAGCTTATGACAAATTTGATTGATGACTTTGACCTTTGACCCATAATTATATCCATATGCGACCTCTGACATCATAATAATTTCCATATGTGAAAATCGGCTCGTGTGAAATTCAGTCGTCAACCTTTGAGCTCCGGGGATGACATAGGATGTTTGTACAGATGTATGTAAGAGTCCAGCGGATGACAAAACCATAAATGAAGTCCTAAAGGAATGTTTTTGAAGATTTTATGGAGCGTTCCCACATCCGGACTCGTGTGCGGACTCATCTGGGGTCTGCATGTCCGTGGTATCAGGTTGCATTCCAAGGTGCGCTTAGATAAATAGACCCGTGCACTTCTGTGGAAAATCAGAAAAGCACTGTGAAACACATAGACATGGCCGGTTTATACTCACTTAAAACTCCTGAGAAGGAATGGGATGAAGAGATGATGGAAAATCGGACTTTGGCTCCGAGAAAGCCGTACAACAGTAATTTGTATTTGACAAAGTTTCTCCACGAAAATACGGATTGTGTGAGAGACGATTTTTTTCTGATCAGCGGACGCATATTTGAGCTACATATTTCACAAATCGTCTCGAACGGTTACGCTCTACACGTCTGATGAGACCAACGAATTTGTACAGGATCAAGATCCCTGCCTGATATTTCCTGATAAAGACTGGCAATTATTTTTCAATCGTATCTGGAAAGATCTGAAACATGTCTGGTTTATACTCACCTAAAACTCCTGAGAAGGAATGGGATGAAGAGATGATGGAAAATCTGACTTTGGCTCAGAGAAAGCCGTACAACAGTAATTTGTATTTGACAAAGTTTCTCCACGAAAATACGGATTGTGTGAGAGACAAATTACAAATTAGCGGACGTATATTTGGATACATATTTCACAAACCGTCTCGAACAGTTACGCTCTACACGTCTGACGAGACCAACAAATTTGTACAGGATCAAGATCCCTGCCAGATGCAACAAAATTAAAACGCAGCTGTTTCACCCCGAGAGTTACCTCAGCAAAAGTTCATGGGTGCTGCCGTCCCCGCCCATTTACTACAACCATTATAAAGAACAGTAAGTCCCTCCCCACACCACATTTCCAACATGTCTCAGATAGACTGTTTACAATGCGATTACGCTCCTTTCAATCTCGTTGCTCCTGGTGATAATGCTATCGATTATATTCCGACAGACGAACACCGCTCACCCGACCTGCACAAAGAATGCTTGGATAAATTCTGCACGGAACTCGGATATCGTAAACTGAGCTACCTAAAGGATCTGTGCACTACCTCCGCCCGCACAGGGTTCGATACCACAGATGGGTGCTTCAGCGGCATAAGGTTCAAAATCATAAAAGCCACGATCGTGCTGCTGCTGCAGCACATCATAGACAACAAACTGAGGGAGGAGTGCGAGGGTTGTGCAACAGACCATCCAAGCCAGCTGCAACATTCCTGCCTGTTTGAGCCTGCCGCATACTATTTCGACTCACGCTTTGATGAACTGTCTCGCAAACTGTTCAAACCCGATCTTCAGACCATTATCGACTTCACTCTACGCCGCTGCGGCTTAATGACCAACAACAATCTGAGGATTCAAGGAACTACC
>NW_015558618.1:0-695 GCF_001515605.1 Sinocyclocheilus anshuiensis | reverse complement strand
TCGTGTTTATCCCCCGTTATAAAGAGCAGATGATCGAAATGATACTCATGGCTATCGAGCACACGTGTGATCCTGAGAAAGATTACGAGGGGCAAACGAAACGTATAAAAAATCTCAAGAAGCAAATGGACGTTATGAGAAGAGCTACTGATACATGGGATGTATTGATCGACATGTGTGTCAACATTGCCGATACACCCTCTGTAATGCTCTGAAAAATTCTAGATGAGATATCAGCTGACGGTCGAGGGTTAGGAGTTGGCGAGGAACTATGTATGTGTACATATGTAACTGATGTATGTGTGAAGCTTGTTTCAAAAAATTAGAAAAACAAGGTCTGCGAAATGGTTGAAATTCTGGTCGACTACATACTAGATCGGGGGTATATGTCGTGTGTAAATTATCTTTACTGGTTAGACAGTCTGTAACGTCATTCTATCAGTTTTTATTATTACTCATATCATACATTCATTACATAACCATTTTTTAATTCTATTCTTATACCGGCACTATGTAACGAACTTTAATTTTATTCTTGTCATTATGTAACCAATTTGAATTCTATTCCTTTACTGGTCCTATGTAACCAATTAGAATTTTATTCTTGTCATTATGTATCCGATTTGAAAAAACTATTCTTGTCACTATCTCTATATTTTTTAATAAAAGACCGAAACGTGGCTCTTGTACGTGTT
>NW_015558617.1:815455-841985 GCF_001515605.1 Sinocyclocheilus anshuiensis | reverse complement strand
ATAATTATGAAATGACCAAATGCTTATTTAATGTTCCTTTTTTTCTCTTTCTTTTCTTTTTTCTCTGTGGACAATTTATAAATGATTGTGGACGTCAATCTGCTTTATTGGAAACGTACACTAGCGCGGCGCAATTCCTACGTGGACCGCAAACCAACATTTAATTTGAACTGTTGTCCCGCCCCCCGGCTTATTGTTATTTGGTTTTTGGTTGTTTGTTTCTTATTGTTCAAACTTGTATTTGTTTTTGTTTTTTCATGCCATGGACAATAGAGGAATAAATATTCCCTTTAAACAGTATTTTTTGACTGTGATTTACTGTTGTAACAGGTGGTGTTTTAGTTTGCTATCCTGGGTTTAATGTAAATTTTGTCAGGGTTAAAACCTGACTGGTGCCCGAATATTTTCCTCATAGAGTTTATTTATGCTAGGTCGGCCACCACCGTTACAGAGTGGCGCCCAAACAGGGACCTGAATTTAAAGACTTGAATTAAAAAAAAAAAGAAAAAAACGATGTAAAAACTTGAATTTATGAGAACTTGAAAACCTGAACATTTATTTTTGTGAATTGTTTTTGTTTGGGAATTACTGAAACCTTATGGTAAATTGTTGAAGGGTCAAGTTTTTTTTCCCCTTAAAAGAAAACTGTTGTGTTTTGGAAATTCTGGGGTTTTTTTATGAGATTATTGATTTACATTTACATTTACTGATTTTCTGCCCAACATTTCTTTCCCCCACACAAACACAACATATGGCGACTACCCCTCCTTCCCCATCCACTTTCATAGAAATGGAGTACCCTCCAGATATCTCAACTCCTGTATGGCCACCAGCAGTGCGGCCTCTGATGCCTGGGGTCTCTGCAGTGAATAACACCCCTATTCCATTCAGCCCCATGCATCCTGTGTCCCATATGCTAATGTCTTCTCCTGTTCTGGCTGGCAGCACTCCCGTGCAAACTCTCACCTGGGCACCACAAGTGGCTAACATGCAACTATGCACATCATCCGAAGGAGGATCTCTTTCAAGTGCACAGCACGACCTACCCAACGTTCTACCAACTCCTGGAAGAGAAATTCAAAAGTTTACTTCTCAGGTACAAGGGAACTGGGAAAATTTATTTGACTTCATGAAAAGACAAGAAAAAACAGGGAACGATCTTACCCAAGAAATGAAAGCCACTTCTTCTCAAAACAAATACCAACTCGCGGACCTTGCTGCAAAAGTTGAGGATAACAAGAGGTAATGCCAGTGTGCCAATTGTGAGTCCACAATCTGAATACCTGCAACCGAAGAAATTAACACAGAATCTGTCCTTGTTGAGTTCTATTCCCCCTCCAACCCCTCAATTGTTAATTCCACAACCTGACAGTATGGACGAAAAAAAGTTTGAAAGACCAATTTGAAGTTGTTGAGGACAAATTATATCTGAGAAATTACCTGCCAAATAACCTGATGCACTACCGAGTGTACGTTCCCAGCAGTCTTCGGTACCAAGAAGCACAAACCAAAATGAGTACCTGCTTGTTTTTGTTGATTTTTATTGTCGATGGGTCGAGTTGTTCCCCATGTGTAAATCCACTGCCCAAAATGTTGCCTATCTTCAAAAAAGAAATCCTGACTCGATGGGGGTACCAGATTTTCTCCTCTCAGTACCTCTCTGCCGCCATTACACATACTCATTTCACTCACTACTACACATGCACGCACTCGCACCACATTCACTTTCGCACATTCGGTGTGCTTATTGTTTTTATGAGTGTTAAATGATTATTGGTGCTTTGTGATTTGTTGTTTGATAATTATGAAATGACCAAATGCTTATTTAATGTTCCTTTTTTTTTCTCTCTCTCTTCTTTTTCCTCTATGGACAATTTATAAATGATTGTGGACGTCAATCTGCTTTATTGGAAACGTACACTAGCGCGGCGCAATTCCTACGTGGACCGCAAACCAACATTTAATTTGAACTGTTGTCCCGCCCCCCGGCTTATTGTTATTTGGTTTTTGGTTGTTTGTTTCTTATTATTCAAACTTGTATTTGTTTTTTTTCCATGCCATGGACAATAGAGGAATAAATATTCCCTTTAAACAGTTATTTTTTGACTGTCTGTGATTTACTGTAACAGGTGGTGTTTTAGTTTGCTATCCTGGGTTTAATGTAAATTTTGTCAGGGTTAAAACCTGACTGGCGCCCGAATATTTTCCTCATAGAGTTTATTTATACTAGGTCGGCCACCACCGTTACAACGTACTCTCTTTAGAAGAGACATCTACAGGCCTATACTTCATAGTCATGTCTTCTTTTAAATACGTCTCTTAAAAACGTCGACGTTATCTGTGAAGGGTTTTTATTATTATTTAAGGTATTTTAAGTGGACTGTAAATTATTCATTAGTGAATGGCCAAATATGTTCAAATACAGTGCAATTTTTGTAGTTGAGTAAACAATTTAAGCACACCTGCAGATGGAAACAGTCACCAAAATGAAAACTCCACAGCACACTGATATATACAACCTGTATTTATGCATTAGTGCAGATATCAGTACATAAATGATTTAATGTCTCATTTCAGCTATACAAGTGATCTGTTCATTCCACTCATTTCTCCATCTCATCATCATCCAAACTCAGTGCTTTGCTGAAGATTTAAACCCTTTTGATAAACATGCACAGTTGTTGCATAGAAATTACCTCTATATTCTCTTTCATGCAACTTAATCGTGTTTTTCTTTAATTTCATGTGTGAAACAACTGACGCCAAATAAAGGAGGGCAACCCACACACTCCATTTTCTCCATTCTTTCAATAATGAATTAAAATATAAATACTTACTGGTGAGGTCAAGCTGGAGAGAAACAAAGCAAGGCTTAGCAAAGCAAAAACTGACCACGTGGTCTAAAAATCACAGACAAATATGTGGTTGTAGTGACCCTGTAGGTCAACATTTCTGGGTTTAAAAAAGGTAAATTGAAGAGTTCAAATAAAAATTATTTTAGCACTACAATTCCTTTGCAACACTGATCTCATGTGGCAGCTTTAAGAAATGCAGGGATCATGGGTTTTTTTTCTCTAATACTCCAGATTGATGTTCAGGGAGAAATTGTGCTTTTTGCAGGCAGACCGTAGTCAAGGTCACTCTGTAACAAATGTTGGATATGTAGAAGAGACAAAAATGTAAGTAAAACAAGTCATAACATATCTGTTATTTTATGCTTTGGAGGGGGAGGTTTGGTAAACTGGTTGTTTGGACTGAAGGTGCTTCAGCAAAGGTTAGACAGAGACATACACAGCAACAATTTGGTAACAGACATTCATTCACCCTCAATCACATTTATCAGACACAGAGATACACAGTGCAAACCAAGTTTAGTCTCTAGTTATGCAGTTTCTATGACAATGATCAGACATATCCAATCAGTAGCAGATTTGACTCTAAGCCTGACTGCAGGGTGTGCGACTGTTTTCTGTTGTCATAAGGTATGTGTTCTGTGTTGTGACAGCTACTCACTGTTTCTGAAAGCAAGCACACACAATCAGCTCAGCTTTTAAATCGCAGATCAATGTTGCATGTTTTACTGGAGCTGATCAGGGGTCAAGTGTGTCTGTATCATGAAAACGAACAATCTGTAAATGAGTGTTTTATTCCACACAGTTTAATCTCCATTTCAGAAATTGGATTTAGTATGATGCTGATATTTGCTGTTGCATAGACAATGAGGCCAGTCAGAAGAACAAGTCTGAGCTAGATAGGAGAAGCTTGACCTCACCAAAGTGATTTATAGCTTAAATTGAAGCCTTAGGACCATCATTACAAATAAGTGGAAAAAAACACCTTAAAAACACTTATTTTTTATTGTTTATTCTGATATTTTTATTTTTATCATATCTGTGTAAATATAATTTGCACCCATATATTTGAACTATTTTAAGGGGAAAATCATTGTCTTTGTCATAGGAATTGCAACAGCTGTCAAGAGACATTTTCTTAACATTTATATTAAACACAAAACAGTCTCTGATGAGGGTTTTAATGGTGATTTCTTTTTACAAGTATCCTGATCTTTTGCCCTGGTCAAAACAAACAAACCGTAAACAGTAAAAGTTGCATTTCTGTATACAAGAGATCCTGGAAAAGGAGGCTAACGCACATATTTACCATCTAAATTCAGCCAGGGGCACTTTAAACAACTCTGTTTAACTTGTTACATTTTCATAGGTTGATAAAACATTTTTTTTTTTTGTAATTAGACACCATACATACATATACATATATATACATACATACATACATACATATACAGTCTTTTTCTTTATAGCATGACAAAGTCACAGACACCCTATTTTATGTGTACTAATCATTTTACAATCAAAGAGTGATGTAAGGGGGCAGAGATGATAAAAAGCAACATATTTGTACACATACTGGGGTGTTTGATCGTACTTCCTCTTAGTTCTGGGAAGAATAACCTTGCACTTTAAATTTGTATCATGATAACCTAATAAATACGATCAATGAGGTTATACATAGTGCATTTGATCTCCTTCTGGACGGAGCTGTATTCACACACACATACACACACACACTGCCACATTATATTCACACATTGTGATCGAGACTCTTCATCGGGTGTAATTCGGACTGAATCACACTCACCACAGTACTGTGAAGCATCTCGCATGATTAAAACCATTACTACAAGCAGCAGGTGGAAGACTTGTGTGGCCTCGGGTGAGAGAATGGTATTCCATACCAAACATTTTCCCATGATGCACTGTGCGTGTTCGTGTGTATGGATGCCGATCAGGAGGAACACTGTCCCTACTACCGCACCAGATTTCTCTCTGAAAGACTTCTCTGTCACTTTCTCTCTCTCGCACTCGCTTGGAAGTGCAGAGCAGCTAAAACAAGCGGCATCGGTTACTACGTACAGTATATTGCTTCGAGAAAACGTTTCTAAAATATAGTCATCCTCAATAATCTAAAGTGCGGCTGAACTGGCCTTCTGATGCTGGGATATGTTCATATACTGTTCTTTTCATATTCTTTCACAGATGTTCTCTTCAACACATTGGCACACACACACAGACACACATCGACACATTCAAGGGACAATTACGTCTGTCCTGAAATCAGGCTGTCAGGACAAACAGAGCAACAGAGACAGAGAAACGCAAGTCCTGTCTTCTCTCTGGAAAGATTTTGTGATGGATGAGTAAATAAAGGTGTAGAAGGATGAGTCATTTGCTTTTTCCCGAAGTGCTGGAACCCCTGGAACCCCGGTCTCCTCGTTCGCCCCTCTCTCTCTCCCCTCGTTCTCCCCTCTCTCCTCTTCCACCTCTATCTCCATTCTCCTTCTCGGATGTGTCCCTCTTTTCTGAGCTTTTGTCCGATGCTTCTATTTTATCTGATCGGTCTGAACGCTCAGACTTCTCTGACCTCTCTGATCTCTCCGCCCCCTCAGATGGCTCTGCCCCTTCAGAACGCTCCTTGCGCTCTGATTTGTCAGGGTCGGTGGAGGAGTTTGTGGCTTTCTCCCACTTGGCAATTTCCTCGATCTCCTTCAGGCTAGCATTGATGCTGTTGACCCAACCTTTCAGATCCTCCTGTGAGACAGAACACACACACACTTGTAATATGGCTGCAATAGGCAGAATATTTACCAAACAATTTTGAACAACTTTTGATCTTTTTTTCACTCAGGTGGGGCTTTGTCTGACATACCTCATCCTTAGCCAGGAAGATGTAGTCCCCTTCAGCAGTGGTCCTACAAAACATTATAAACACATACAGTACATATATAAATAAAAAGTGTTAAAAGGGAAGGATCATACAGAAATAAGTGTTTTTGGCTTTGGCAAACAGTACACTGCAGTTCAAATGTTTTTGAAAGAAGTCTCTTATGCTCACCAATGCTCATCAATTTAATTAGAAATACAGTAAAAATTCCATTTTACTTTATTTTAAAATATAATTTATTCCTGTGATGGAAAAGCTGAATTTTCAGCAGCCATTACTCCAGTCTTCAGTGTCACATGATCCTTCAGAAATCATTCTGAAATGCTGATTTAGTGCTCAAGAAAGTTTTCTTATTATTAATGTTGAAAACAATTGTGCTGCTTAATATTTTTGTGGAAACGGTGATGCATTTTTTTCAAGATTCTTTGATGAATAGAAAGTTAAAAAAGGCAGTTATCTGAAATGTGAAGTTACAAAGTAACATAATTCTACAAAGATTTCGGTCACGTTTGATCAATTTAATGCATCCTTGTTGAAGTGAGGCATTCATTTATTTATTTTTTTAAAAGAAAAGGAAAAAGGCAATCCTTCATTATGTCCCACCCCATATCATATTGTTTCAAAAGGAAATAAATCAACAAAAACTGCAAAAAGCACAGGATTTTAATTGAACCTATACTTAAAATGCACTTCCTGCATGGTTGTCATTGTTTTTTGTAGCTTCGCAGGCAGTACGGTAGTCATTAAAGATCACACTGAGTTAATTTTACCTGAGAATGAACACATTCTTCTTCTTTTTATATCCGTTGGTAGTGTCAAATTCACAAATGGCCAAGTTAAGAAGTGGCTCATCGTTGTAGGGTGTGGTTTTGTGTCGTGCGTCCTTATAGAAACCGATCTCCCCTTGTTTGAGCACACAGAACAGATTTACCCACGACTTGCTGCAGGAGGTGTAGAAAGTTAGGAATAACTTTGTGAGTTACTAGGCCTCACCAAGGCATTTATTATTTCTATTAGCAGACAAACACACAAAGAACAGCATTTCTAATACACTATTGGGCCAAGACCACCACTGACAAATCCCCTCCAATATTAAAAATAGTGGTTGATCAGAATGTGGGTTTTAAATGACAGATTCATTAGTTCCCACAATCTTGAATATTACATCTTTGACTATTCTTATTACATTTGAATGATGAACCTCAGTATGCCGTATACAACCCCAACTCTATACTGGATGTAGTATAAATTCAGTATGTAATGGTCCAGATCACTCTAAATACATCACATTCAGTTAGCACTCACTCAATAGTTATTCACCATGCTATTTTCCATGATGTACATCTATTACCAGAATGTAATCTCTAACTTGTAAAATGGCAGGGTAAGTCATGCAGCAACAATGTAATATACAACTTATGTCATTTATGCTGTGCATAATGTGTTTGTATACTATCTAGCAATGCATGCTATTCTGAACACAGTATTATTTGTGGATAGCATTAGCATAATTAGCTATTAGCTTGGTAATAGGATTGCTAGTGTATTAGCAGTAGCAACGAAAAGCATTTAGACTATTCATAAGATTATAGTGATCAGTGGAAAAAATAATGAAAAAAAGTCAATAGAGATCATGTCAGGACATTGCAATCAGTTACTAGCAGCTAGTAAGAAACACACCTGTTTGGGCTTCTCTCTTTCCCCTCTTCTTCATGTTTCCTGTACAGGAAGCCCTCATGATGGACGGTGTGGGTAGGAGGGTGAGGTGTGGATGGGACGCTCTGAGCCGGTGCAGAACGGGACCGCCGTGGCTCCTCGGGTTCTTTTGGACGAGGTCTTCGTCGTGGTTTGGGGCGGTCTCGAGCTCGAGGGCGATCCAGACGGCTCACTGGTGCAGAGAGGCTGCTGGGTGGTCTGTACGCCTCTCCCTTCGCCTGAAAAAATATTCTTTGTGAATGTATGATGCAGAATTGTTTTATTACAAGAAAACAAAAAACTGAACTATATAAAAAAAAAACTAAATGGGTGTATATGGAAATTAGGTGTGTTGTGCCTCACATTCTCACATTCTCAAGTGCTGTATCTTCCATCTTTTAATTAAAAATATATGAATACTGTACCACACCTCCATTTATATCTGCATACAGCAAAGTCAAAGTCTGCATAAGATCAATCTTACCTGAACAATAAAACATATAGAGATACTATTGTGCCCTTGAGCAAGACACCGAACCAAGATACTCCAGAGGCACTGTACCTGCAGTGAGACTACTCTTATTTCTCTTTGGATGACACAAATGGTAGAAAAATCCTCAACCTTTAAATCAGCAGTGTGTGTGGACTTATTTTCTGGAAAAAGAGAATCGCCTGAACATACACTACTGCTTAAAAGTTTGGGGTCATTACGATTCTTTTTTCTTTTGAAAATTAATAACTTTATTTAAAAAAAGAAACAGTTAAGATCTTACATTGGTACAAAAAATATATATTTCAAATAAATGCTGTTCTTTTGAACTTTCTTGAGCACTAAATCAGCATATTACAAGGATTTCTGAAGGATTATGTGCCACTGAAGACTAATGGCTGCTGAAATATATTTAAATAATATATGTAATAATATTTCACAATGTTACAGTTTTTACTGTATTTTTATCAAATAGCCTTAGTGAGCATAAGAGTTCAATTCAACCGACCCCAAACCTTTGAACAGTAGAGTATTTCTAATTGTGAAGATGATGCATTAAAATAGTGAGGGATTTATTGAGGAATATGATGCATGATGTGAATTAAATCTATGACAAATATTAAATTCCAGTACAGACACGCCACATACATGGCAAGCTTCTCTCTCCTGCACTTGCTCAACAATCTCAGCCATAGTGGAACGCTTCTCCCTAAAAAACAAAAAAGATGAGAAAGCCAACTAAGTTAGATACTCATATACAGATAAGAACACACATACACACACACACACACACTTGTTGTTTTATCATGGCAGGGACTTTGACTTCAGTTTTTATATTGAGCTATTTATATTTTCTACACTCAAAACTTTTCTTTATTATTATTTTTATACTATTATTAATGTTTAATTAGGTTTTGCTTTTATATTTTCAGTTTTAATTTAATTTGCCTTTTAATTTTTTATATGTCTATTTAGCTTTATTTTTATTTCAGTTTTAATTTTAGTAATCTTAGCACTTCACCTTTTTTATTTCAGTTAGTTGCCACGGCAACTATTCTAATTTTAGTTTATATTTTTAATCTTACATTTAGATTTTATTTTAATTATTTCAATGAATGAAAATAGTTTTTTATCATTTTAAATTAACAACAGCAAAACGTGGGGATCTTTAACACTTACCCGAACCCTAAATGTAACCCTAAATGCAAACATTTTGGGTTTTTAGAATAAAAATTTCTTTGACCAAATTTTTGAGTTATTTTTACCTCTAAGGCATCTCAGAAAGGATGTTTTGTTCCCAAAATATAGCTAAGCAAACACATATACAGAAGCACTCACCCGGATGGTCTCTTGTCAGATGGCTCTTTCCCAGATTCTGCATCGCTGGAGTCATGTTTCTGAACTCTCTGCCTACCGCTGCCCTCCTGCTCACTGGACGACTGTCTCTCCATTCTTCGACGGTAGCGTTCCTGCCTAACAATCAGCGGGAGCTCGTTAAGTCGTGCCTGGATCTCCTGCTCGCTGGAGGTCTGTCGGCCAAGCCGGTACTCTCTCTCTCGCCTCAAGTGATCCATCTGCGGGTCAGATCGGCTCCCGCGGGGGTCTCTCTGTAAACGGCTGTGGATCATCTCCAGGGAGGGGTCCAGGCCCATAGGAGGAGCTGGCATGTTTGCTCCTCCACCAGCAAGCTGGGCTCGGTGCGCCTCCAGTAAAGGTGGAACAGCTTTGTGAATGTGGTTGATTTTGGGCTGAAGGCAGTCAGCTTTCAGGTGCTGCCAAGCATATCCAATTTTGGGCTCTACCCCTACCCCCACAGCACCTAAATGGTTCAGGCTGTGGTAGCTGGAGTTGTCCTCTCCTAAAACACCCTGTTGGTTTAGTCCAGTGTAGCTGGAGCTGTTCACACCCAAGACACCAACTTGTTGGTTTAACCCCTGATAGCTGGAATTATCCAACCCTGAAACACCCTGTTGTTTTAGCCCATGGTACGAAAGACCCTCTGCCACGACCCCTGATGGCTGGTTTAGCCCATGGTAGGAGGAGCCATTCATGACAGGCGTGTAGGGGTTCAGGGTGGACCCGAGCCGTTGAGTGAGTGTGTTCACCACTGTGTGTTCTGTGGCGTACATGAGGTCCGGCCCGGGCTTGGACTCCAGTAGTGAGTCCTGAAGTGGGTTACGGAAGAGAGAGGAGGACGAAGACGAAGAAGAGGAGCTGGGCACAAGACAAGAGAGAGGGAACATCTGCCTGCTGAGGAGAGAGGAGGTAGAAGGTGGCTTGTTCAGTTCCTCCTTCATCTTCTCTGCCTGCAGATGGAGAAGAGAGAGAAAGTTACACAAAGATCTTTTAGTTCTCAGATTTCTGTTATTTATATGCAGGGCCAGTGCCACGTCAACCAGACTGTCCTGCCCCCTCAGTCACAATGAATGTGAAAAGGGATTTTAATGGTGAAAGGAAAAGAAATTACAATTGCCAGGTGCATTTGTTTTGTAGCATTAAGGGGGTCATATGATGTTGCTAAAAAGAACATTATTTTGTGTATTTGGTGTAATGAAATGTGTTTATGCGGTTTAAGGTTCAAAAAGCACATTATTTTCCACATATACATTATTGTTTCTCTTCTATGCCCCGCCTTCCTGATTTTTAAAAAGCTCATCGGTCTGAAAAGCGAGGTGTGCTGTGATTGGCCAGCTATCCAGTGCGTTGTGATTGGTCGAATACCTCAAGCGTGTGATGGAAATGTAACTGTTCTGGAACAGTGTTGTAAATACAACTTAACCACTGATTTCTAGTCGTGTCCTCTTTTGTAAGGCCAAACAAAGTAGTTTCGCTTTCACAACGAAACACACAGCGTCACACACGGCGACCTAGAGTGAGTGGAGGCCGGCGGCCTAGAGTGAGCGGCAGCCGGGCTTGCGGCAACCACATGTGACGACCCCGGGCTGGACTCCGCTTCGTCCACAGTGAATCCACAGCACATTGATGTATTTGTTGTATAATTTGATGTATAAGTTGATGTATTTCCTCAGCGACCAGCACGGATCAGCTCCAGGCATGACGAAGCGGATATCGTCCTCTTTTGGAAGGCCAAACAAAGTAGTTTCGCTTTCACAACGAAACATACAGCGCCTTCACGACATGGTGGCGGCGGCAGCAACAATACTACAGCGAGAATAAAAGTTACGCCTTCTTTCTTTGCGTGAACATTTGGGCGGCGTTATGCAAATCTTCCCACATCGTGACGTAGATATGTGGGGGTGTGTTAGAACGAGGCGTTTTAGGTAGGCGTGGTTGAGTCTTAACTTTTATAAAGAATATCTCTTTGGATTTGAGACTTTAATCTTTGCAACTTTACAGATCTTCTTTATGCACCAAGAGCTTGTAACACTTCAAAGAGAAAGGAAAAATTGAAATAGCATTATATGACCCCTTTAATATTAGGTTACTGCTTAGCAAATTTTTTCACAATATCACATTTTGATTGGCACATATATCTCAATAATCTATGTTACATTGAAATTCCCGAGCCACGAAGAATGCAGATTTACTGAGTATGTTAATGGTATGATTACAATTTTTTTATCACGTTCAGTGAACTATTTAGTTTATTTTACTATATTGTTATTGTTAGTCACCAGTTGCAGTTCTGGCTGTTCTCACTTACCATTATGGTCAATAAGTGTGTTACATTACTGAAATGGTCCCAGGGAACGTGTGTTTTATAGTAAAGTAGACACAATTATGAAAAAATATGATGCTGAAATTGTGTATCTAAGACATTTATATCTGGTGTCTAAAACATGTTTATATAACAGATATCAAGTCAAATTTTTGAATATGTTGGCCTTGGCGATTATTATTTTTAATATTAATAATATTTAATATTATTCAATGCTTTGCTACTGTGAGTTGCTCAGTAGCTTTTAGTTTCATAGTTGTAGTAACATCAGGTTTGTTTATAACTGACAAATACATGAATGGGCCACTTCATATAGCTGGGGATATTCTGCGTTATGTCATCACCCCCCTTTCGTTACTTCTGACCCTCTTCAGTGCTGTGCTGGTGCCGACTCTGTTTATACATAAATCTTTGATTCCATAATGACCTGTCGTAATGAGTTGAAATGATCCTTCCATGTGGACGCGGCCTTCCGGAACGCTTCATGTCGGCGAATCAGCTCCTCCACCTCATCTGTCCCACCCCCTGCCTCACGGATATTTGGAGTGATTGGTTCCTTGATTGTGAGCCAGGACTGCTCCGACGATCCCAGCTGGGTAGACTGCAGCCTCTGCTGGGCTGAAGGGCACAAATAAAGCTTGTAGATAACTCTGAGGAAGGATCAGATTGGCAGACTTTTAACATGACATTACAACAATGTCATCACTGACCTTCCTGAAGCTTCTCCCAGTGCTGTTCCCATCGCTCATTCAGTTCTTTCTGCTTTGCCATTATATACTCCAGCTTTTCCTTTACCTGGTTCAGAGGGTATGTAATCATTTATGAGCAGAACACTGATGGCAAATGATCCATGTTCAATGCAAAACGCAAAAGTGTATGCAATGCAAAAGTGCGGAATGGAAGAGAAACAAAATTTAAATCCTTATACCGCTACACTACTGTTCAAAAGTCTGGGGTCAGTATTTATTGATTTTGGAGAGAAATTAATACTTTTATTTAATAAGGACACATATTGAACGTAAAGACATTTATAATGTTACACTACATTTCTATTTCAAATCAGTTCTGTTCTTTAGAACTTTCTGTTCATCAAAGAATCCTGAAAAAAATACGCGATTTCCACAAAAACATCTAAATATCTTTTTTTTTTATAATTTGAATAATATTCCACAATATTACATTTTTTTGTATATTTGATCAAACCCTTGGTGAGCATGACAGACTTCTTTTTAAAAAAATTCTTACAAACCCCAAACTTGACTGGTATTGTGTGTCAAATATTTTAATAAAAATCAGCCTCTGTAACATTAACATTAAGCTCACATAAACCCATAATCCATATAAAGGCAAAAGCCTGGTCATTTGTGTTTTTGGAAAATGCCTTTATTAAGATTTGATGCAGTTTGCATTATAAATGTTGACAAATCCAGGTTTGAGTTCATTTTACCGGGTTAACTTTAGTTCCATGTATGTGTTTGCACATTTAAAGGTGTGCACATAGAGGGTTCAGCGTTTGAGTATGTGTGTACCTCTTCAGCTGCAGGGTTGCATGCAGCGAGCAGCATCTTTCCCATCTCCACGCAATGCACAATGTTCTTGCTCTTGTTATCTATCTTACTCTTCAGATTCTGATGTTGGGACATCATGCCCTCCAGCACAGAGAGGTCCCTGACACGTACACAAGGACCCGCCCAACACCAAAACCCACGCCCAGACACAAACAATAAACACGCACACACATTACCCTGATGCACACTGTCTACTGTAATTGGTTTAAATCCAATTCTATATTCAGGATAATTCAGATGGTTCTACAATTGATCTGGTACCTGGCATCGTCAGTTGAGCCAATCTGTCCCATTATTCCATCCATCCATATGCTCAATTCCCGCACCACAGCGAAGAACTGGATCTTATCGGTTACTGTGGTAACCTGTACACGGCTGCCCTCACATGCAAAAAGGAGCTCTTTCCAGGCCTGCATCACTTCCTGCTCACGGGAAAAAATGGCATCTGCCTTCTCCCCGGCATAAATCGCACGCAGCTGAGCTGCGTTTTCTTGTAGTTGGCGCACCTGAAGTAAAGGTAAAAGCAATGGTAAAATTCCTTGTCTCTATTTAATGACACTTGGGGGTATCTACAAATATTGTCACATACAAGGTTATTTGTTATATACCAAATGCTTTTTTATTAATACGTTTAATAAAACTATTAAAACTACTTCAAATTAGCCTATTTAAATTTAATTTAATTAACAGCTACTTGTTTATCTCTTAACTCATTCTGATTGGTATTTTATAGAAGCTTGTTTCAGCCATGGGACAGAAAAATAAAAAAGGTAATTGCGACTTTTTATCTCACAAATCTTCCTCTTGCAATTCTAATACACTCAGAATTGTAAGATATAAACTAAGAATTGTGAGATATAAACTCACAATTGAAGAAGAAAAGTGTGAATTGTCAGAATCAGAATCAGAAAGAGCTTTATTGCCAGGTATGTTTACACATACAAGGAATTTGTTTTGGTGACAGAAGCTTCCACAGCGCAAACAGAATGACAGTGACAAGACACTGATAATAAAAAGAATAAAAATAGGATAAGTAAATAGGAAATAACAATATTCAAAAAAATATTTTAAAAAATACACAATATACAAAGTAGACAATAGATGGTTTAGATAGATTTACAACAGATTTGTGTGTACAGGTGTGTTATGTACAAATGCAAGGAAATGTAAAAAGAGGTATGTGTGTTATTTAAATAAATGTATAAGTAGTGTTGTGTATTACATGTTTATTGCCAAGTTAACGCTTCATGAGATGGATTGCCTGGGGAATTCTTATGCCTGGCCGTCTTGGTGCTCAGTGCTCTGTAGCGCCGACCAGACAGCAACAGTTCAAAGATGAAGTGGGCCAGAATGATGATGGAATAAGGGTCCAGAATGATTTTGCCAGCTCTTTTACTCACTCTGGATGAGTACAGTTCTTGGAGAGTAGGGTAGGTTGTACTAGTGATTCGCTCAGCAGTCCGGACTATCCGCTGCAATCTTCTAAGGTCTGATTTGATAGTTGAGCTGAACCAGACAGTTATAGAAGTGCAGAGGACGGATTCAGTGACTGCAGAGGAGAACTGTATCAGCAGCTCCTGTGCCAGGTTGAACTTCCTCAGCTGGCAAAGGAAGTACAGTCTCTGCTGGGCCTTCTTGACAGTGGAGTCTATGTGGAACTCCCACTTCAGGTCCTGAGAGATGGTGGTGCCCAGGAACTTGAATGACTCCACTGTTGTTACAGTGCTGTCCATGATGGTGAGTGGGGGAGTGCAGGAGGGTCTACTAAAGTCTACTATCATCTCCACTGTTTTGAGTGTGTTCAGCTCCAGGTTGTTATAACCGCACCAGACAGCCAACTCTTTAACCTCCTTTCTGTAAGCAGACTCATCTCAGTCCTGGATGAGGCCGATAAGTGTGGTGTCATCTGCAAACTTCAGGAGCTTGACAGAGGGGTCTTTAGAGGTGCAGTCATTGGTGTACAAGGAGAAGAGCAGTGGAGAGAGAACACATCCCTGGGGGTTCGCCAGTGCTGATGGTGTGGGTGCTGGATGAGAATTTTCCCAGCCTTACTAGATGCTGCCTGTCTGTCAGGAAGCTGGTGATCCAATGGCAGATGGAGGTGGGCACAGAGAGCTGAGTTAATTTGGACAGGAGGAGGTTTGGGATGATAGTGTTTAAGGTCGAGCTGAAGTCCAAAAACAGGATCCTCACATAAGTCCCTGGTCTGTCCAGATGTTGTAAGATAAAATGCAGTCCCATGTTGACTGCATCAGCCACAGACCTGTTTGCTCGGTAAGCATGTAATTTTGGGTTTCTTTGGGATGGGGATGATGGTGGAGCGTTTGAAGCAGGAAGAGACTTCGCACAGCTCCAGTGATCTGTTGAAGATCTGTGTGAAGATGGGGGCCAGCCTGTCAACACAGGTTTTTAGACAGACTGGTGTAACACAGTCTGGGCCAGGTGCTGTCTTTCTCTTCTGTTTCCGGAAGACCTGACACACATCCCTTTCACAGACCTGAAGTGCAGGAAGGGGGAGAAGGGGGTTGCTGGAGGTGTTAATAGATCCATGGAGAGAAGGTCAGAATGGGTGTAGGATGTGAGACAGGGTTTTTCAAACCTGCAATAAAACTCATTCAAATCGTTGGCCAGTTGTTGATTCTCCACAGTGCTGGGGATGGTGTCTTGTAGTTGGTGATGTCTTTCAGTCCTTTCCACACTGATGCATAAACTGACAATTGCGAGAAAAGGAGTCAGAATTGTGAGATAAAAAGTAATGATTATGTTTTTTGTTTTTTTTTTATCCCGTGGAAGAAAAAAAAACAAAACAGAAATGCAACATTTCAGAAGAATTCAGAAAAAAAGTTAAAATTGCCAGACATAAACTCAGAATTTTGAGGGGGAACAAAAGACTTGCGAGATGTAAACTTAGAATTCTGAAGAAAAAAATTCATAATTGCGAGATGTAAACTTGCAATTACAAGAAAAAAGTCTGAATTGTGAGATAAAAAGTAAGCAATTTACCTTTTTTATTTTTTTTATTCCATGGCAGAAAAAAGCTTCCATAGTATTCGGCACTGTGTGATGGTTGTAACTGTGTTTCTGACTGTTATTGTGATCCTGAACTGAAATGGGAACCACCCCTTGCTGGGTCAGGAGGATGAACCAGCCTAAGCACTTATTTATCGTGGCTGCTCCACCTGGTCAGAACAGGTGTTGTTGTGTTTTTTGTTTTTTTGTGTGTGTGCGTGTGTGTGTGTGTGTGTGTGTGTGTGTGTGTGTTAGTGTCAGTCTTACCTGTGATACCAGCAGCTGCAGGGAGTGCTCAAAAGAGTGCAGGAGTCTCTGTAGTGTGCCAGGGTTGGCTGAGCTCACCTGACATGACCTCACCTCTGGTAGTTGTCTCATCTTTCCCTCGATCTGGACCAGCACCTACAAAACACAAACACAGCCACATTGATGATTCCTCATATTGCAATCAACTGTGAATGTGTTCAAATACATGTTTTATGGCTGTATGTGTGTTTGTATACCTCCTGACAGTCGGTGAAGAACTTGTGTAGCTGGTACGAGGCTGCAAGCATCTGCGATCTGGTCTCCATGAGCTCTAGAAGATCCGCCCAGGACTCATTCAGCCCATCTTTCCATTCTGCAATGGTGGCAGCATCAGAGTGACTGCAGTCAATCATCTCATTCACCATCTTATTGACTGAATCCATCTGTTTCTGGCCGACTGCACGTGTCTCAGTCGAGAATTGAGTAAAGCTGCTCTGCAGAGCCTAGGAAAATTAAACAGCACAAAAACGACATGTCAGAGATGAGTTCACAGAAGCTTTTAGTAAAACAGAAGGTTCAACATGGCAAAACAATAGCACGGGACTTGGTTTTATCCATTTGACGCATTAAATGTGGTATCGAGAGTTTAGAAGACTTTAGAAATGATGCATGTTCATTCAACAGTATCCCAAACAGCAATTTGGTTTTTGGTTAACATTATTTCCAGCCTAAGTGACATCAGCAGGAAAGGAAAATTCTTTCAGTGGCATAGTAATGAAAAGGGTGATTAATAAAGTACACAGGGTACCGCATTGACGTCGGTATACTGCATCCTGAGTTAGAAACACTTTACAGTGTGTGTGTGTGTGTGTGTGTGAGTGTGTGTGTGTGTGTGTGTGTGTGAGTGTGAGACGGTGATACCGTGACGTGCTCCAGGTCCTGGCCGAGTTCAGTGGAGCTGGCGACAGCCTCCCTCTCAGAGATCCATTTCTCCAGTGCCTCCACCTCTCGCTTCAACTGATACAACCAGTATTGCTGCTCCAGCTTTGTTTTCCTCTGTTCCACCAGGTCTTTTAGAGATACATATAGCCGGTCTATATGAGCCTGCTGTTTGGTAATTTGCTCACTGAGAGAAAGAGAGGAGCAAGAGAAAGAAAGAGACAGACAGCAGATAAACTCATTCTGGTTACACTCCGTTACATCAAATACCCACATTTTGGGGTCAGATTTTTGAAAGATGTCACTTGGAAAGCTGAATTTTCAGAAGCCAATACTCCTGTCCTCTGTGTCACATGATTCTTCAGAAATCATTTAGGGTTTTTTGCGGAGTGCTTGATTTGGATGCAGTGTTAGTCACACATCTTTATTTACCTGTCTGGATGTCCCAACTCAAGCATGCGACGACACTGCTGGGACAGTGAGCTCACTGTCTCTGCATAATTCTCCACTGTTTGCTCTAAGGCCAACTGCTCTTTTAGTAACCTAAGAGTGCTGGCCTCGTCCTACAGACAAAGAGGAGAGAGAGTGAAAGAATAAATCTTGGTTTACAAAGTGAAAGGCAAGCAGACCACATCTTATTGACCACAGTTTACAACCCTACTATAATCTCTACTAAGAAGACTTTTGATAAACACACGTAAAGACGTCAGTGTATTAACATACTGTAATACATTAACCCAACATTCCTGAGTATTGTTGTATAAATAAATGGTGTCATTTAAGTTATAGATGGATTGAGTTTTTGGTACAGTACATACATTTCCTTTCTCTTCATTGAGGACCTGAAGTTTCTGTCCACTGAGCCAAGATTCCGCCTTCGCTGCCTGGGTGTAGTACTGTTGGGCGTGGTTCACGGCATCTAGCATCACTGTGCGACGCTCCATCTCTACCTGAAGCACCTCCCACAGCTGCCTCACATGCCACGCCCCCTCCCGCACAAGCTCCACCTCTGGGGTCCGCAGGGCAGCAACGGCCTCCGCCCTTTCCAGCACCTCCTCGACCCGCCCCCTCTGAGCCTGTATCTCCATCTGCAGCGCCTGCATGTCCAATCATACACACAAGTGAGCTGTCAGTCAAAGCTCTCTGGCCAATCAAAATACATCACTGGAATCAGAAGCCATGAGAACCAGGCTATCAAACACAGGGCAGCTAAATTAAATATCCTCAGGCTTAAACCTCAGTTGTATCCAGAAATCTACAATAAGACTAATGGAATATCAAACAACGACAGGTAATTAATAATGAATTAATAGTTGGCTTTTTACACTTTCTTAAAGGGGATGTCGGATGACCATTTTCCACAAGTTGGTATGATTCTTTAGGGTCTTCATGAAATGTCTGTAACATACTTTGGTTAAAATTCCTCAGTGGTCGTGTAAAACAACACCCTTTTTATCTTGTCATTAACAGCTCTATTGGTGCACGTCTCTTTAAATGCTAATGAGTAGTGAATGGATTATTATCATTGTATCATTAGTTGTGTTCACACACTGCTAAGACACATTATATGCAAACACCATTTAAAAGTGAATTTTGCATCCAATGTCCCCTTTAAAACAGCATAAAAACTAAAAACCAACTATACATCAAAACAAAAACTATATAGACATATTAAAAAAAATGACAAAAACACAAAAGTACTAAAACTTGAACTAAAATTAAAATAGAAAACATAAAATATAAACATTCAGGTTTACACCAAGAATGATTAAAAAAACAGGCTGAATGAATTGAATGACAGACTCCAAAAGGCATTTGTATCATATTTGGCTCTTGACCTATAATAAAGCACTGAGATACATCAATTCCCAGACCTCTCATTTACTCTGCTCCCTCTGTCTTTTATAGTCTTATAGTTGACAGATGTTGGCAGGAAATATCCTCTTACAATCATTTTATGAATGTACAAATAACATACAAGAACATACAATGTAGAAGTTACATCAGATGAGTTATATTATATCTTTGATGCATCTGGAGTCCCAAAACAATACAAAACCTTCATTGTCTCAGTGCAAAGTCATGTGATCAATGCTAACCTTTCAAATTGATTAGATGGACACTTTCTCCCAAAAAATTTGGGTAGGTGGACATATGAAAACCTGAATAAGGTGATAGAAATTTTGTGTGCATGCTATGCCATTCATAATGATTTTAGCATTAACTAAAGCTGTTAATTTAACACATTAATTTAATGTGACTAACTGTAAAAAGGAAGCATATCCCACTGTGATTTTCTTTATTCTTTACCACAGAAACGCCACTGCCTGCCTGAGAATGTACTAGAATCCTATATCAGAGTTTAGAAAAGGATACAATAGTTTTTCTATCAACAGGTTTGTGACTCTCACCTTATGGTTCATGATTAAATGTTGGACACTCTGCAGATTGGTCCCATATTCTGTAGATGAGGCCAAAAGTAACCGATCCTGAATCCATACCTAAAGAAGCCAAAATTCAGAAGCAGAGGGCTTTAGGTAAAGTACATAAATGAGTGTGATATTTTCTGAAAAACACTGTGGTGCTTGCACATGCAAAAATCACAGACTGAAATTGTGTGTTTCAGAGTGGCACTTAGTTCTTTTACACATGAGCAGCTCATGATCCTGTGTTCTCAGTGGCTCAGAGTGGCTCAGTTCACAGTATTTGCTTCTCCATACAAACTCATCTCTTAATTTAACTCATCTCAGGATGTGCTGTGAGTTCAGGTCACTTATAAAGTGCATTTATGCCAACCATCTTCCCAAACTAGTAAAGAAAAGCGCTTACAAACTGGCTGCTGTCAACAAAAGAGCTTAACAAAAGAGCTCCCTGTGGTTTCCAACAGAATAAAAGCTTGATAGTTTCAAGATTAAAAATGAAGAAAATAAAAAAGCCATAAATATTAGTATTGTACTTTTACAGTTGTACTTTAAAGGGGTGGTTCATTGCGATTTCACTTTTTTAACGTTAGTTAGTGTGTAATGTTGCTGTTTGAGCATAAACAATATCTGCAAAGTTACGAAGCTGAAAGTTCAATTCAAAAGGAGATTTTTTTTTTTATAAAATTCTGGCAGTTTAATGCCTACAAAAACCCCATCGCCTATTTCTGAGGGAGGGGCTTCATAAAAGCAGGAAATTGATCAGCGCGTTTCTCAGAGAAGGGACAGAGCGGTTTGGAATAAAGGTAAATTATGTGAAAAATTATGCGTTTTTTAAAAAACGAAGCATTAACACATGTTAGACTGCACCCCATAAACACAATCAAGCCTAGAAAAAAACACTGAACCACCCCTTTAAAACAAAATTATATTTTTTTCTTAAATAATCTGCTTTTTTTCATTTTATAGTGAAATATTATGTTAGTAATATTTATATTTTACATGTATATTTAATATTTTATGTAATAATAATAATAATAATTACTACTATGATTAATATTATTATATATTTATATTGATATTGTGATGAGTGGGGGCGGGCCCGAGAGCCGTGGGAACGGAGCGAGGCCGGTGGAGTAATTGATAATGAGCGACACCTCCACCACTCACCGGTCTCGAGTCCCACGGAGGAGCTCCGGAAGGATAAAAGGAGGAGTTACGACAGTGAAAGATGAGAGAGGACCAGGCCTGGACTTTATTTTGTGTTTTGTGTGTGGCAGTCGTCTGCGAGGGGCTGCTGCTTTACTTTCATTTTGTGTTTGTTTATTTTATTAAAGTTTTGTTTAAATGTTCGCCGGTTCCCGCCTCCTTCTTCCCGTGAGTACGAACGTTGTTACAGATATATAATCACAACATTTTTGGCCAAATGTTGCAACCCTACAAACACAGCAAATCTGGAGCTTTTTTTAAATCACATTTTAGTTCGAAATCACAACTTTTATCAGAAAAATTGCTATTCGTTTTTTCTCAGATCATGTTCTGAGTATTTTTAGCATGTCTTTATGCAATTGCTAGGAATTAATAGTTGGCTGCTAACATTCTTTGGAGTTACTAAGTGAATGGATTGGTATGCTGTACTGGGTTGTTGATCTCACCCCAACATTATATGATATTCTGGTTCCTAAGTATGGTTTGGGTCCCTTGAGTGAAAGTGATTTTTTTCACCAATTTAATTGTTCTTCTATTACTTAAAAAATTAATAACTTCACTCTTCAACAAGCAGTACAATTTTAGATATGCATCATGTCCACAGTGCAATATGTGCAAATTTTAATACTTCAAGTAGCAATGAGTAAATAATAATAGTGATGGTTGCCTTAGGAAGCATCACCAACTATATATAAAAAAAAAAAAGAAAGACACTCACAATCTCATCCTCCAGGTCCTGGGTGACTTGGTGCATTTCTTTTGAGGCAAGAAGGATCCGCCTCCTTTCCTTCAAAGGCTCAATAAGACGCACGATTCGGGTCTCCGTCATTCCTCCTTGCTCTTCTCCTTCTGGTCTCCGGTGATCAGCACCAGCCCTGACTTCACCAACACCTTGATAAAGCTGCATCTGGGCTTCCATTGACTAAGAGACGAAGATAAAGTGAGTTTACAAACGGATTTGAAATTTTCCAAATCAAGAAAAAATGTTCAGTGGCTGTTGCTGGTCTCACTTTTATCCTCTGGAGTTGCTGGCTGAAAGTGGGGTGGGGCTGAAGGAGGGTGGGTTGGGTGCTGTGGGTGGAGCTTAGTGTGGACGGCTGCTCCTGTATGGCATTGAGATGCTGGTCCAGGTCGCTGAGGGTGTTTGAGGGCAGGTCGTTAGGGCGGTGGTTCTGAGTTTCAAACAGCTGGCGGGCCTTGACTTTGGTGGTGTTCTCCAGGTGAGACCAGCACTCTCTGATTTCCTTCAACTTCATCTCCACCACCGATCGCAACTCGGGCTGTTCATGGATCAGCTCCTCACCCTCCTACACATACAAATGTAACATAATCCGTGCATGTGTTACTGCTCTGATCCTCAAACTTCATTCTTGCCAGTTTATGCCTGTGTGTGTATGTGTAAGATGGAAATAGATCAAAGTAAAGAGAATATCTGTCTCTTCAGAGCCATGGCTGAAGTCCAGCCTCCTAAAATAGGGCACCATCACACACACACACACACACACACACACACACACACACACACACACACACACACACATATATATATATATTATAAACGCACACACACTCACTGTCTCGCTCTCTCTCCCTCTCTCTGCATCAGTGTGTAAAGCTTCATTCTTCCCTGCAGAACCACATGAAATCAAATCAACTCCTCATTCTTTTCAAAACAATATTCATCCCTCTTTCCATCACAGAGCTGTCACTGTGTGTGTGAACAAGTGTGCGTGTCCATACGTGTGTGCAGTTGTGTTTCATAATGCAGTGCAGAATTTCTCCTTTTGGCACAAGTCGCCTGCTCCCCTGTACTGCGGAGAGGGAAATAGTGTATGAGAGAAGGAGAGAGAGAAACAGATGGAGAAACAAAGAGAAACAGAAAGAACAGAGAAAAACAGGAAAAAGAGGATGTCTGGATGGAGAACAAAAAGATGAAGAAGAAAAAGATGAGACTGAAGGTGGCAATTAAAATCTGTGACAGATAGATGGTTTTAGCTGGATGCTAAAGTATTCTGACTGGTTGTTAAGCATTGCTAGGGTGTTGTAGCTGGTTACTAGGCATTGTTAGATGTCTTAGCTGGCTGCTAGAATTTTCTAGCATTGCTAAGGCAATGAGGCTGTTTGCTAGGGTGTTTGAGCCAGTTGCTAAGGAGTTCTAACCCTTCCAAGGGTGTTCTAGCCATATGTAGATGTCTTATTAGCTGCTGTTTCTACTGGCTGCTATACGTAAACCGTCTGCCATATTGTCCGTGAACACTCGAGAGCAAGCTGGCTGTGCATCTGCAAATACGCATATATGAATATATATATATATATGCAACAGAATTCAACATGATTTTGTTAAACTAACACTATACAACAAGACAAAGCTGTTAGTTAACATTAAAAACTCACCATCGTTTAAAAACCTGTAATGTTGTCTTAATACCCATGAAAGTTTATCCCATTTCTTCAGGAAGGTACATTTCTGTGGGGGGGGGTTTTCTGTGATACAAATGCCTTTTGGAGTCTTTTATTGTGAGTGATGACACATTGACTGACTGTTACAAGATGACAGGCGCGTTGACATGTCTGGAGTGGTTGAATGTGCCATCTACCTATACATATCTATGGTTCTAGCTGTCTTAACTGGTTACTATGGGTTCGAGTTAGATCTAGTTAGTTAGTTGTAAGGTTGGCTAAGGTGTTTTGGCTGGATGCTAGACATGGTTAAGTGGTTGCTTAACAAAGTCATACAGCTTGACAGACAGAAAATCAGCCAGACAGACAGACATCTAGATAGATGGATGACAGTCACCATTTAAATAAAACCATTTATATTTCAGCAATGAATTGGAGTAGAAACATTACTATAGCATTAACAAGTTTACATAAAAGCTGCTTTATGTGAAATCTATATGTTTGTGTTTTTGAGTGTTGATTATTATATTTAAAGCTAAACTGCAACTAAAATTACTCTGTTGGTAATTTTAACTTCTAATATTACAGTGATGTACTAACTGACAGCAGTAGTTTACAGTAGTTGAGAGAGATTTTTTTTTCTTAAAAAACCGACATACTGCACCTGATATATTTGGATAGATAGATTGGAATTAAATCAAGACCTTGTAAATAAGAATTGCATCGAAGCATAAAATCTGTGTCAAGACTCAGCCCTGACAGATGAATGGCCTGGTGAAACAAGGAGGCAAGGTCAGCTCTAAGGACATCATCATGTTCTGTGATTGGTCCAGCCGCCTGTCTGTCATTGTGGATGCTGAGCTGAGTGAGTCTGGAAGTGGGGGAGGGGGCGGGAACTCTTCCAGAAGGACGAAGAGTTCTCCAATCACAGTGGGACACGGTGTCATTGCTTCTGCTGTTTATCAGGTTACAGCCTCATTAACTCACGTTTCCGCGGCTACGTACCACTGTCTAAGAGTGAGCGTGTTTTTGTGTGATGCTGTTATTGCTCTGAAGTCAGGCAGCTCTTCAGGGCTACAGAAATCAAGTTCAGGAAATACTGGCAGCCATCTTAGTTCAGCTTAAAAAAAAAGTGCTAAATATAGAAACTTTTTCCCACAAAACATGCCACGTCTGACAATATTTCTGATACACATTGGCATCACAGATTTTAAAATAATTTTATAAATAATAAAAAAGTATTTTTTTATTATTGTTAATTTGCTTAGCCTTTGATGTACTGTAGCAAAGTTTGTGGTTGCTCAAGAGATTAGATTTGAACCAATTCAGAGCCCTCCATCAATGAAAACGATTAAGGATTATATGAAACTTATGAATTTATTAATTTGAGATCATTAAAAGGGTTAGTTCACCCAAAATTAAAATTATGTCATTAATTACTCACCCTCAGGATGTTCCAAACCCGTAAGACCTTTGTTCATCTTCAGAACACACATTAAGATATTTTTGATGAAATCCGAGAGCTTTCTGACTCGGCATAGTTCAAGGCCCAGAAAAGTAGTAAGGACATCGATAAAATAGTCCATGTGATATCAGCGGTTCAACTGTAATGTTATGAAGCTATAAGAATACTTTTTGTGTGCAAAAAAACAAAAATAATGACTATTCAACAATTTCTTCTCTTCCTTGTTGTCAGTCTTCAACACGCATTCACGAGAGTACCACGACGCATGCGTGTGGTGCTGCTGATGCAGGAGCCTGCGTTTTATTATTTGCACTAATCATATTCCTTATAAATGTTAATTTTCCAAAAACACTGATGCATTAATAAAAAGAGACATCTAGAATTCTAAATTCTACAATGACCTGCATAACTGTAAAATAGATCCTAGATTTCTGACACAGCTGTAGTCCTGAAACAAAATCCTGAAGAACAGGGAGAGAAAAGAAAGCATGTTCCAGATTGCACAGAAAGCAGAATTAGACTCTCCTTCTTCAAACTGAACAGAACAAGTAAACGTCTGACAATTCAAAATCAAACGCAAAACACGTAAAGACATAAAACTTTGACTTGACTTTCTACATAGCAACACAGAATATTCAACATATACACATATTCCCATGCATCCGCTGATGAATCTAATTCATTACAGGATTCAGATTATAAAAAGCTATTTCACTCAAGAGATTGGTTTGCATGTTTGATATGGTCCACTGAAATCGCCTGAATAAACCTTTAAAAAATGCTGGCACTGAAGTACCAGAACCACGTTAATCACAAATTTCACAAAAGGCCTGGAGATACATAAGAGTCACACCCACATAGAGTAGCCGAGAAGCAGCTAATTTCCACTGGCATTTACAGATCAAGAAAAGAAAAAAATGTATTACAATTACGGATATTTTGTAATACCATGACATTAGACTTTCCGAACCCAAGATCTGACACAAATATACATAAAAATATAAATACAAATGAAAAACAGCGTGGAAAGCTTGCCTTTATTTTGTAACTAGGTTAAACTTTTTGCATTCAAATTTTTGAATATACATCCTAAAATGTCTGTTTGTTTGAAATGCTGATCTTTATGCCTGATTAAAAAATCACAATTGTGTGCCATTTCAGAATGAATGTATAAATATATAGATATATATATATTAGAAAATCATATATTGGGATATTTTTAGCAATATTTCCAAGCCCTATGCACATACATTGAAAAGAACTCTATTAACAGAACCATTATTTCTTGCCACATGCCAAGCTTTTTTAAAAGCATAATTGATTGCTTCCTGAAAACTGATTGTTGACTTTAATAATTCCAGTAAAAGCACTGCTCCTCTAGGCAAGCTCTGACACAGAAGTAAGAGAAAATAAACAGGAGTGACATTTAAAATCAGCTTGAATAAAGTTTAGCTTAATTATTACAAAGTAGTGCAGTCAGCCTAAAGGCTACAGAGTTTAGAATCTTACATCATCTATTCCTTGGTGAACTGTAAATAGCAAACTTCAATAGTGATACATGGAAAGAACGTCTCAGGTTACTTATGTAACCATGGTTCCCTGAGTAGGGAACGAGACACTGCGTCCTCTAGGGGTCGCTATGGGGAACGCCTCGTCGTGACCCGTGTC
>NW_015558617.1:815132-815395 GCF_001515605.1 Sinocyclocheilus anshuiensis | reverse complement strand
GGATTTTAGAAAAGTGGGCAAAGCATAACGTGCACACTTACCAGCTATGTGGATTTTAGAAAGTGTGCAAAGCATAACGTGCACACTTACCACTTATGTGGATTTGTAGAAAAGTTTGTGTGCACTTACCATAGTATTTGGATTTTAGTTTTCCAAACATCTGTTTACAGATACCCGGAAGTACTGGACCAAACGGGAGAGGCAAGCTCAAATACAACCCTCAAAGGTGAGGGGAGCACTGCCCGAGACAGCATTTACACAGG
>NW_015558617.1:764112-814448 GCF_001515605.1 Sinocyclocheilus anshuiensis | reverse complement strand
GGTTACAGGGGAATTAGGAAGGTGAAGATAAGGGCAGATGTAAGACCCCCGAAGGAAATGAGTAGATACTGAGGTCTGGACCTGTCTGGATCACATCCCTTAGGTCTTTTAAATACCTTCCTTTGACCCGCGATTCTTCCTGTGTTTTTTCAATGTATGCTTCAGACACGGGTCACGATGAGGCGTTCCCCATAGTGACCCCTAGAGGACGCAGTTCGAAGTTCCCATGAAAGGGAAACATGAGAAGAGAAAACAAGGCCAAAACTGAAAGAAAGCAGGCCCACGACATCTAATAAAGCATTCAGAGTGTTGTAATTCAGAGTATTGTGGTACAAATCCACCACAAGAACACAGTGACGAATCAGACAGCAACAAGGCATTTGAGATATTATTCATCAAATCATCAATGCAGCAAAATGCATCTAAAAATTTCTAGTCTGAGCTGGATTGTTTACCACTTACAAACACACTATTCACTCAGGACAGAAACCTTTGTGGCAGAGACCCTTCACCTGTGTTTAGTTGTTCTGGCCATCACAACCATAATGTAAAACAAACAAAGAGAAAACACACTTGCATTGGCCAACACTACCACATACTACCTCTGTCCACACAGCATCTATGAGCTACCATAAAAACACACACACATATGCCAATCCATGGATTCGAAACAGTAGCAGATAATGAATTCATATTTTGCACAGTTTAACTTTTGGTTTCTGTTTTTTACATAATTTTGAGACAACTTAGCACATGTGAAACATTTAGCACATGTCAGTGAGACTGTTCGTCAGCTTTCCACCTACTGTCAGCATGAAAGAAGAACAGTAGCAGCGTCTATGCAGTCATACAGTGACACACGATGCATCATGTCACATGGTCCATTGCCATTTTCTACGATCAGCAATACTAGCAGATATGCCATTAATACCCCTCATACCTTTAGACTGATTTACATACTAATCATATTAACGTCCCTGCCATCACACATGGTGCTGTATGGTTTGAGATGTTTCACAGTACAGTGCCATTCGAAACCCATTCTTTACACTTCATCTGCACCAGGATATCCTGTTGTGTATCAGGCAATGATAAGCAATCTTTCAGGTCAGCATATACCAGATCTGAACAGGTCACCTGAAAACAATTGTATTGCAGAGCACCAGAGACCAACTGAAACTGAACATGTTATACAACATTTAATGGCAAGTGATATTACTAAGATGTGAATATACATGTAGATGTGAAGACAGTGTGTGGTTGCATCAGGACATTAAGGACAGCGGTGGATCTTTCTTTTCCAAAGGCCTTGTCTATCCACTACTGCTCTTCATTTCCACTATCAAGCTTTCAACGACCCCATTATCACCAAAGATTTTCTCATTTACACTACCAAGGTTTTGTGTAAGAATATCAGCTTCATCTTGACTCTCAGCTCAGCTCAACCAGTACAGAATCCAATGAACACTGGAGTAAACATGTCTCCTACCACCACCCGAACACTAGCCCAGAAGATGTTTTAGCCAATCTTAAATGGGAATACACCAAAAATTCTACAATTGTAAAATTCTAGTTGATACAATAAGCTGATAATTGGCTGATAACCAATAGATGGCAGGCCAATAACATGCTAAAATCTAAAGTCAACAGTTGTCATAAATGTCAGATCAGTGTTTTGGTGTTTAAGTGAATGTAAACATCACAACATTTCAATTTACAATATGAAATATGGATAATTTTGAGAATATGAAACCGTCCTTCAAGAAAGTGTGCTGTAATCTTAGCCGTATCGTAGTGTTATATCTATAAGTTATCATTAGATGACAGCAAACGTAGCCTAAAAAGAAAAAAGAAAAAAGATAAGAAAAAAAGATAAGAAAAATAACTGGTATATAGTAAAAAATGTAGCATCTATAACTAAATATGCATTACCCTTTGATACAATATATGTAAATTTTATTTAACCTTGGCATTTGGAAGTACTTATTTAGCACTTTTATTTGATGTTGTTTAGAACAATGGTCAACTATTGTTGTTTTTATTGTGCTTTAGAAATAAAATGGTTGGTTGGTTGGTTGGTTGGTTGATTGATTGATTGATCTCTTAATTTACTGACATCATACTAGATGTATTTGTTGTTAAATACAGAATAATAAAAAACAGAAAGAAATCCTGCACACTGCCATGTCTCTGCTTTTAGATGCCGGATGAAGGTTGCATAATCGAAAATTTGCTGTATCAACAGACATTGGATTTCCTGCAGTCTACTACAATTTTGGGATTTTTTTCTTATCTCAACATTGGTTTAAGAAAAAAAAACATGCCTAATTACAGAGGACACTAGTTCACTCCTTTCCAAATAAGCATCCCAAAGTCTTCACCTATATGCCAGAATCTGTCCTCAGTCCATCTTCAATCAATCTCAAATTTGTTCTAAAACCATTCTTAACCAACCTATAGTCAAGCATTCACCTCAAATCTATTTGCTGTTCATCCTTAATCAAGGCCAAATGTCCTCAACTAAACCACAACCAAAGCAGCCCATTAATAACCAATTTTCAATCAATTCAAATCCTTTTCTCAATTCATTCTCCACCAGTCCTGAATCTTTCCTGAACAGATCCTGAATCTGTCCTCAACCCATTCTTACCTAATGCTGTATCTTCAGTCAGTCTTAACTGAAGTCTTATTTCATTCATACTTCTAATGCTTTCTAAATTCAACCGAGAATCCATACTGGCTCAGTAATGTTTTACACAATTCCACAGCATTTACATTTATTAACCAAGTGAAAGTCACCAAGGCTGCATTTACTTGCAGTAAGGTACAGTAAAAAGTCAAAAGCACAATAAAAACAGTAATATTGTGAAGTATTATTACAATTTAAAACAAAATAACCATTTTTAATATATTTTAAAATGCAATTTATTCCCGTGATGGCAAAGCTAAATATTCAGCAGCTATTACTCCAGACTTCAGTGACACATGATCCATCAGAAATCATTCTATATGCTGATCTACATTTCTTCTTATTATCAATGTTTAAAACAGAATCTTTTGTAACATTATAAATGTCTTTACTGTCACTTTTGATCAATTTAATGCATCATAGCTGAATAAATATATTTCTTTCCAAAAAAATATATGTAAAGATTTTTATAAACCTATATTTATATCCTTATAAATGTATATATATTTACAAAGAAACTGTGCTCATATAGCCAATGTGTTGAAGATGACTTGGAGCCCATGAAGTTCCCTGAAGAGCACCTTGTGTAAGTAGTGCCCACCTGTATATTAATTTTTCCCTCCCTTTCACCATCCCATTTCTTTCATTTCATCCTTTGTGACTCACCTGTTCGATCTTGGCCAGCCATTCTTTGTTGCGGGCCAGTTCAGCCATGAAGGCCTGGTGCTTCATCCATTTCCTGTGCAGCTTCTGAGCTTCATCTCGAGCTCCATCGCGAGCTGTCTGCATCCTATCAGCCTCTGGGAGCTCTGCTCAGCTACACCATACACACACACATGCACAGAGCAGTCAGCCGACAGCTATGACACACACACACACTGTCACGTTCTTTTAGCCATCATTTCCACACACACACACAGCACTAGGCCCCATACACTCAACATCAATACAACACTGCAGCACCACGAAAAACCTCTTCACCTGCACCACCAGCACACACACGCATCCCAAAAATGTCCAGAGCAGAGGAGAGAGCAGCACCTCAGCAGAATGTGCAGCAGCAGTGGGGTCTGTAGCTCAGGGGTGGGGGATCCACTGGGTCCTCATGTCCTCCAGGTTAGCGTCCAGGCCCCTGCAGTTCTGCTGCAGTATCCGTGCGTCAGTCCAACAGCTCAGAAAAAAACAACCGGTACGCATGCACACGCAAGACACCCACTGAAAGCGCTTGGTCTCCTACAGAAATCTTCAATGGTTATCACACTAGCTGTTTCCTGTAAAAAAATCACTACATCATAATCCTTCAAGTGACACGAGAAGCAAAAGCCACGTCTTCGCCTGCTTGCCTGTGTGCGTCCGCGTCAGGGGCGAAGCTCTGGTCTCATCGCTGCGTCCGGAATCACTACGCCGTCCTGCTGTCGACCTGGGTGGATGGGGGTTTCGGAGGAGGAGTGGGAGGAGTCGCTGATGTGCGTGTATGTTGTGTGGGGGGGGACAGCAGATTTAGACACCTAAAGACACAAGTTGCCCTCTTTGACTGAGCTCACGCACTTGCAAACATCGTGATACGGAGGATGGCTGAATGGATGCACATGTGTGCTTTTGTGGGCAGATTCTCATGTGATCTAGTGTGATTGCAATGCAGCATGCTGCAGTCTCTCTCTCTCTCTCTGTCAGCGCAGAGAAAAAAATCCTATCAACAGACTTTACTGCAGTGCCTCAGAGTGAGGGAGTGAGGGAGGGAGGGAGGGAGAGAGCAAGAAAGAGGGAGAGAGAGAGAGAGAGAGAGGGAAAAGGGGAGGGGGTGGTAGAGGATGAAGGCAACTGGGGGTGGCAGAGACTGAGGGCAGAGATGGAGAGTAAGAGAAAGGAAAAGACGAGGCATAAGGATGGCACATTGACTACAAATGGAGAAGGAAATTCTCTTGGAGAAAACCTTGTATAGGCAGGAAAAAAGGGAAATGGGAGAGACAGGTGTAAAGGGAAGGGAAGGGTAAACGGGCTACATTTTTCAGTGTCACTAGGGACGTTTAACTGCACCGCTGGTGGGTGGGAGGGGGGGACGGTAAGGAAAGGAGAACAGATTGGTTTAGAAAACAACCACAGAGATGCTGAGGCACTGGAGGTCACAGCCTCAGCAGTAGTGTTGGGTAGTTGCCACAGGGGTTTGTGTGTGTGTGTGTGTGTGTGTGTGTGAGGACATTCAGAAAGGAAGATGTGTGTTACATGAGACTGAGAAAAGACTGGAGAAATTAACTGGAGAGGTGGATTGTGTTATTACAAAGGTAAATAGGGACACCCAATGGTTCAGTGGGAGATATCTTGATTGTGTGTCTATAAGGAATCTGTCATCATTTCAAACAGCTGAGTAAGAGCAGAAGAAAGGACACACACACATGTGTCACTGTAGCATAGCTGCTTCCGTTTTAAAGAGATAGACACATGTTTTAGAAATGCACACACCCAGGAGGTTTGGGCTGGAATACTGCAGAAATGGATGGATTTTGACTTCAGAAACAACTGAAGGAATTAAGCATCAGTGTTATTAACTGCGAGATTTTCATTAACAAATAAGAGACAAGGATTCTACCATGTGCCTTACAGGATCTGTATGAAATCCTGTGTGCTTGTCATATTTGCTTTCGCTGATAGTCTGATTAAAATTACAGTTTTGTAGCTTTAAGACTATTATATTTGAGATCACCTTTTCAAACTAGGTTATGCAGATTATTTAAGGTTATATATAAAAGGTTTTATATACAGTATATATATATATATATATACATAATGCAAAAACTATATGTATTTTTGGCCTTTATTACTAATTAAAAATACTTATTTGAAAAAATATATATACATATTAAAAAGCAAACATATTATACACATTAAAGGGTTACTCCACCCCAAAATGAACATTTTTTCATTAATCACTTACCCGCATGTCGTTCCAAACCCGTAAAAGCATCGTCACAATAGTCCATCTGCCATCAGTGGTTCAATCTGAATTTTATGAAGTGACGAGAATACTTTTTGTACGCAAAGAAAACAAAAATAACGACTTTATTCAACAATTCGTCTCCTCCGTCACCGTAGCGCCATTTTGGAGAGTATCCACTGAACGCAAACTGCGTATGCTGTTCTGTGTTAGCCGCACCACACGGACACGCTGTTTTCGTTCAAATCAAAGCATAAATAAATGTAGAAAACGCATCTGTGTGGTGCGGCTGACACAGACAAGTAGAACAGTATACGCTGTTTGCGTTCAGTGGATACTGTCCAAAATGGCCCTACGGTGACGCGGAAAGACACAGAGGAGACGAATTGTTGAATAAAGTATCAGACTGGAGAAATTAACTGGAGAGGTGGATTGTGTTATTACAAAGGTAAATAGGGACACCCAATGGTTCAGTGGGAGATATCTTGACTGTGTGTCTATAAGGAATCTGTCATCATTTCAAACAGCTGAGTGAGAGCAGAGGAAAGGACACACACACATGTGTCACTGTAGCATAGCTGCTTCCGTTTTAAAGAGATAGACACATGTTTTAGAAATGCACACACCCAGGAGGTTTGGGCTGGAATACTGCAGAAATGGATGGATTTTGACTTCAGAAACAACTGAAGGAATTAAGCATCAGTGTTATTAACTGCGAGATTTTCATTAACAAATAAGAGACAAGGATTCTACCATGTGCCTTACAGGATCTGTATGAAATCCTGTGTGCTTGTCATATTTTGCTTTCGCTGATAGTCTGATTAAAATTACAGTTTTGTAGCTTTAATACTATTATATTTGAGATCACCTTTTTATATATATATATATATATACATATATATATACATACATACATAATGCAAAAACTATATGTATTTTTGGCCTTTTTGGCTTTTCTTAGCAAGCACGTATAAAAAAATCTGGTTAAATAAAATTATTTCTAGAATGAGAACATTCCAGGCCACTAATTTATAATTACAACTGATTTAATGCTACTAATGTAGGCATACAGTAGCTCAGAAATACAAAATCATTAACAAAAAAATTTGAAAACATACCATTCAGATTATTCAGAACCACTAGCCTCAGATCTTGGTTTGAATAGATATGGCCATACTCTAAAAATGAATCAGTTTCTTCATTAGCATCTCATTCTGGCAAGTCTGCAGGTAGGTACAGGCAAAGGTGGGGGTGAGAAATTCTTAAAATTCAAATGAAAAGTGTCCTTGCTGCATCTTTTCATGATACAAGCTGTGGTATGACTGGGAAGAGAAGAGACATAAACTATTGTGTTCCAGTATCACTGCATCAGGAAATGTGCTAATACTACTAATATTATACTTAACTGAGGCACACAAATAAACTTTTTTCTTTTTCATTATTTCATTTGATTGTTTGTTTGTTTTTTGTTTTGTTTTTTACTAAACTTAGAATAACAATTAAATGTTCTGTAATCCAGTGTGCCTAGTCAAACCATTACATATTTGCAAAACTGAAACATATATGATCAACATATATGATCATAAGTGAAAGTAAAAATTATTCACCTTCGTTTTTTCGCAATTTGCTGGACGTCAGCATAAACTTGTCTCCTTCCCTGTTAAATTAAAGTCAGACCTTCAGCTGTTTGGCGCCCCCCTGTTGACAACATGCTCTGCTCTACGATATGGGGATAATGCACTTTCACTACAAGAAACTGCAGGGATGATATGATTACAGAATAGTGCAAACATTAAGAAAAATAATGCAAAAGAAATGTGAATGTGAAATGTTTGGAAACATTTATATGAAACCAATGGAAACACATGTGAATTTGAACAAGCATATGATATTATCACATCTTCCATCTCTATACACATATGTCACAAATAACTATCACTACAAATACAGGTACAACATGCCAGAGTCATTCATTTAAAAAGTTACAATACTTGATGGAACAATGTTTACCTGGTGCACTAACATTACTGGTATTCAAAAATATCATTGGCCAGGGTTGTGTCAATTATTGGTGGATCACCAGGGATCCTGCAACATCCAAAACATTGCTTTTTTTCTAACAAAGCTTTAATATCAACACATGGATGTCAATTCCCTTTTTATAGGCTTGCAAATCAGACACATTTTCCTCAGTCACTGGCCCTTTAACAACAGACCAACATGTTTGTTCTTTGTCTTTTCAAATTATTTCACTTTAATTAACCCCATTAATCTGCATGAAGGGAAGCAAAGGCTAACATGTACATTCAGGTGTTATTAATCAAAGCTCCAGGACATGCAGCTTGTGTGTGGATGGTTGAGAGGGTGTTTTTCAGAGGGCATGTCAATTTAAAGCCTAAATGTGCAAGCATGATTTTCTAGTAACATCTAGCAGGCCAGTATAATGTGAAGAATTCACCTTGAAGTCACTGGGTCAGAAAGATGTTATTACTGCTCATCAGGAATGACCTAGTGAGTGTCGCCATGGTGATACTGCCAGCCAGCAAGCAGCATGCTGCATGTGCCAGTCCATATCAGCTTCTCAGATGGCCAGCAGGCAGCACAAGGCAGTGTGGTTTCTTTTTCTACTGGCCGTTTGTTCTCTATACTTAATTATTCTCTGACAAACCAAAAATTACAATAAAACAATAACAAATGAGGAACATCAGTAGAAGAGCTTGAACGTCTTTGTTATTAAAATATTACCACTTTTATAACCTGACTTCTGATTTCAGCATATGTTTTTGGTCAGTCGTCAATTCTATTCCTTTTATCCAAAGCAGAGCCTACCACCATACTTGTTGTATCTTTCTCCTTCATTATTCCCATAAACACCACTGCAGGTTCACGTCTGTGGCTGATAATAAAGCACACGAGTTAGAAAAATTAACTCTAACATAAATGAAAATATGATCTCAACACTGAAACAGTACAAAAGTCCACGCCACAACACTATCATACTTACTTTCCTGGTCTTTGAAACTCTTCTCTTCCATTTTATAATTATGTTCACGAGAACAGACTTCTTCGATATTGTGTTTTCTAAAAGTTTTGTAAAAGTACTCTATAAATATTTTTTTATTTTTTTATTATTTTAGAGGCATTTCCTCGAATCAGCTTATTATGTGATACTATAAGTCACATTTTCAGTCATTTTCATGACATTTTGATAGTTTTCCAAAACAGTGTTTGTTATTGGCTGCTTTTAGATGAAGCCTTTTATCTTATCTTAAAAGCAGTGCGCGTTTTGGTCAAGTTTCGAGAAAGTAACCTTCTGTGAGTTTCTACGTGGTCTGTGATATCTTATATATATGAAATAAAAAATACTACTTATTAATATTCGCATTCAAATGTATGCTTGGTATGTCGACCATTATTAGTTGGTAGCATCGTGCACCAGCAAACAGCGCCAGTCCTCTGTTGCACGACCCGGTACTAATGCTCTGAGTGACGTCTGCACTTCCTCTTTGCTCCTGCGCCGCGAGGGCAACCATGGTGAATACTACTTATTAATATTCGCATTCAAATGTATGCTTAGTATGTCGACCATTATTAGTTGGTAGCATCGTGCACCAGCAAACAGCGCCAGTCCTCTGTTGCACGACCCGGTACTAATGCTCTGAGTGACGTCTGCACTTCCTCTTTGCTCCTGCGCCGTGAGGGCAACCATGGTACGTAATATTGTCCTGTGAAGTTTCATACAAAATCTCTTTTAATCCTGAATATGTGAACAACCTAGACCAAAACAAACTGTACAATGTGAATGTTTACATTATCGGCACCATATAAAATGTTTTATTGTGTCATTTATGTGACGAATGAGAGGATTATTCTCCTCTATTTGCCGTTTTCCCAACTCGTAATGTAGATGGTTTGGTTGTAGCTGCAAATGAATTGTATTAATAATAATATTTAATAGAATACTAGCTTTTTTTGTCTTTATATGTTTAAATGCATTATTCACACCCCTGAGCTTACGACAGTTGCTGTATATTTGGCGAAAATGTTGATTAGCGCTAGCGCTAGGAAGTATAATGAACACCGGCTGCACGAGATCTCTGACAATATGCCTTTTTCTCGGTAGGTGAACGTACCGAAGACCCGCAGGACCTACTGCAAGAAATGCAAGAAGCACCAGCCACATAAAGTGACCCAGTACAAGAAGGGCAAAGACTCTCTGTACGCACAGGGTAAGTAGAGAGCTGACTGGGACGATCAACGGTGTGTTCATTGTAGACTTTTACCTGCATTTGTTTCTTCTAGGAAAGAGGCGTTACGACAGAAAGCAGAGTGGTTATGGAGGACAGACGAAGCCTATTTTCCGAAAAAAGGTATGTTAGGTGTTGCAGATGGGTGTCAGGATTATGGATGCTATTGGATGATTCATGTAGACCAGCAGCATGTAGACCAGCAGTTTTCAAAGTCTATCAATTTAATATTGCACCAAAGCAATGTTGGTGTTATATTTATTCATTTGTATTTTAAAGCAATTTTTTATGATTTAAGCACTTTAGGTATTGCTGCAACACAAAGTATACACATACTTTAAATAAACAGTGTAGACCAAGTGACGTTCATTTGATTTAGTTAGTTAGTGAACTTGATTTAGTTAATTAGTGATTTTGCTTTGTACAATTTAAAAAAAAAAAAGATCTAGTTCTTAAAAGAGAGCTTGAAAGAAATGAGACCAACTGGTGTAGACTATGGTGGAAACTTGATATCTGTACATGGTAAACTGCAGGTCTGAAGTGTATTTGGGTTATTGTTTATTGTTAACAATCTGTGTCTTTTTTTACATAATAATATATTGCTATATTAAAATAATATTGCTTTATTGGAATTTGGATGAACATTGAGCCTAAGACCCTTTACAAGTGGAGGTCAGTTTCAGGCTATCTGATCACAAGTGGACAGTACTAAATACAAATGAACGAGGTCCAGAAAAATTGAGGTAGTGGTCATATTCGTGTTCAACATCACATTTGCAGTGTAAACATGTCAGCTGGTTACAGGAGATGCATTCAAGTTGCAGGTGTAACCAGTGATCTGTTTTACCACTTCTTCCAGGTGTAAACGGAGCATAAAGTCAATTTCAAATGTACATGTAGCTTTAAATTTTCCAAAAATGAACCCCTAAGCATCTTAATTAAGTCTAGAGCTGCATTGTTTGTGGGGAAACAAAGGTTTTCCTAAATATTGATTGATTATATGGATATTTTCATATCAGGTGTAATTTGTCCCTTCTTGTGCCGCAGGCTAAAACCACTAAGAAGATTGTGCTGAGGCTGGAGTGTGTGGAGCCCAACTGCCGCTCAAAGAGAATGTTGGCCATTAAGAGATGCAAACACTTTGAGCTGGGAGGAGACAAGAAGAGAAAGGTAAGAGGAATACACATCAGCTGACCAGACTTGACATCACATTGGTTAAAAAAACATCCTTATAAGTGAAACGCCGAATTTGGAACTGTTTGTACTGATGATAAAACTTCGGATGCACGCGAGATGCCATATTTCTTGTCATGAATTGTTTTCAGGGTTTTCACTATAATGGAAAATCTGGAACAAGCCTTACAAGGCAATTTGTGATTTACACACATGAAAATTAATTTGATATTTATATAGTAAACAAAGATTTGTGGTTGATTTCATCGGCTAGAATTCGTTTCCTTCCTGAAGGCAATCTTTAAAAAAATTCATGCAATCATTTTACAATGATGAATTTTTAAAAACTTATCCAGTAAATTCAAAACAAGTCATGGAAATTCGCTGGAGGAAGAGGTGTGGGAACTCTGGTTTTATACAGTGTCTAACTAAAATAAACAGTGGTGGACCTGTGTTTTTTAACTTTGTGTAAATTAAAAGTCTGAAAATGTGTCCTTGGGTTTTTAAATTATTAGAATAAACCAAGTCATAAATGTTTGGGCTTTCAAATAAGTACTTCCCCTTAACTAGGACAGAACCAATGAAAATAGTTTCAACCTGTTATTAATGAACATGCCTAATTTCTATTCTCTTCTCTCTCTTACAGGGCCAGGTCATCCAGTTCTGAGCTGGGCCAAATGCTTCTTTTGTGGTTTACCATCACTGTCAATAAAAGTTGTATACAGTTATGCTGACTTTGCCTTTCATTTAACATCAGTATCAAACTGTGTTTCCAAATTAAGTTCCACACAAGTGCACCTTGCCAACCCCTCAGAGGACCTCAGATGATGCCATCCCTGAAACAACATACAGAACTACCACATTTTGCTATAAGTTTGATTGCATCATATAGTAATTGCTGTTAATAGTGTTCATCATCTGTTTGATTACGTCTTTAATTGATTTTTCCGTACATTTCTGCCATATGTAAATTAACTGACAGTCACCACTGATAAGCTACCACTAAATATTGTAGAAACTTAATTTGCTGTAAAGTTGCTTTGCAACAATTTGTATCGTGAAAAGCACTATACAAATAAACTTGAATTGAATTAGGGGACTAAAATGGCAGCTTTGCTTCCATAAATACAAAAGTATTGCTTTAATACATAAGTTATGTGTTGTGCCGCTGTTGGGGTAAAGTGAATTATGCATCCCGCAGTGGAAGAATGTATCTACTTAGACTCTTGCTCAGTTTTGTATGTAGTCGGGGACAGAACAAGGAGGAGACATGTTTTTTTGGCTAGAAAGTGCACACACTATCATCCTGAAAAGTACATTTTTAGACTGATTTGAGTTAAAGCAAGATTTATGATTACATTGTCAGTTTTAATAGCCAATTTGATAAATGTAACTAAAATGTTAACTTTTGAGATATCAGTGCTTCCCCATTTATGTCAATATATCTATACATGCATGACTAGAAAATAGCTACCAAACAAACCCTTTGTGCTAAAAATGTGATGGTCTCTTGAGTTGGTTCTTTTTTTATTTGTAAATAAAGGAGGTATTCATCCATTAAGCAGAGTTAATATATATTCAGTGTCTTCCTCAAAAATCAACCCTGAGGGAGAATTTGATTATAACGTTTATTTTTGATAACAGACGGGAACAAATGTGCTCAGTGCAAAAAGTATTTACAACATAAAAACGAAAAGACTTGCACCTTAGGAGGCCAAAGGTCAGGAGTGATTCAGCCATTCTGCATATAAACAAAGTAGGTTTTTTTTTAGAGCTTTGTAAAAGTTGTCTTTTTTTAGATACATGCATATATGTTCACTCATGCAGAGAGAACGTGTTGTACCTTTTCCTCAACCGGTTTGATTTTAAATGTCCTTGATACAGGATCTCATCCTCACATTGGATTTAAACTGGCTCACAAAATGGGATGCTGGGAAAGTCTTTTAAGGGAGTCAGGGTTGCAGGGCAATGTCCTCATTTCGAAGCACTTTGTACGTGATCCAGTAGAACACATTGAAAACGAGGAAGCTGAGAGGGAAGACGGCCCGTGAGATGGTGTCAATCCGCTTTGCTCTTCCCACGAAGCGCCGGCGGATCTCAAACAGGACATGGCCAGGTGGCAGGCCCGCAAACATGGCAGCAGCCTCAGAGAGAGGCCCATCCCCAGACAGACAGCTGTCCATCCCGTATCCTGTGAAGTACAAGTCCTGATTCTGTGAGGCTAACTGCTCTTCCTAAAGAAAAACATCACAACACAATATATGAATATACACTACCGTTCAAAAGTTTGGGGTCAGTAAGATATTAAGTCTCTTATGTTCACCATGGCTGCAATTATTTGATTCAAAATGCAGTAAAAACAGTAATCCTGTGAAATATCATAAAAAAAAAACTATTTTAATATGTTTTAAATTGTCCATTTTTTTCAAATATGATCCTTCAGAAATCATTCTAAAATTCTGATTTCTTTTTATCATCAGTGTTGAAAACAGTCAATCAGTCATTACCACAAAATAAAGGAGCCTTGAATAAATTATAATTTATCAAAGAAATAAACATATGGACATGCTATATTGATTTGAGTTGAAATATTTATCTTGTAGATTAGCTGAAAGTGTCCTCTAAGAAAATGTGTTAATTAAATTGATTTAATTTAAATATATGTTAACATATTTTTATATTTTTAAGTATATATTAATAGGCAATCCGAATCACATTTTCTATAGGCTACTTAGCTAACATGCTTAGATACTTTGTAAAATGTCTATTTTAAATGTCACTTTTAAAAAAATTTAAATCTCATTTTAATTTCTCTCTCATCCAGCTCTTTGTGTCTCTTAGTGATGTTTTTGTTTTATTGTTTTAACTGGAAAACAATAACCTACCAAAGATTAATGACATTTATTATTTATGTAGAGTTATGTGTGGCAAGATCACCAATTAGTTATCAAACTTGCATTTTTATGAAAGGGGTAAGCCATCAATGTGATACGAGAGACACAAAAGTCAACTGTCAAATATACAGTTAGCGGTCATTATAAAAAATGTCATGAATCAGAATCAAATATTTCTAAGCCAAGAATGTTCATGTGTAAATATTTAATTTGTGGGTGCATATACCCGTGCACAGGCACTGCACTGGCGTTGTGTGCTTCTGCTTGGCGTACTCCCTGTGATGTTGCTTTTGTTCTTCATCTCTGCTCCTCCAGCCTGACCAGATGCCTGAAGACAATTCAAAGACACTTATTTAAAAACTGAGTCATCATTTATTCAAACAATAAAATATTCTCTTCCTGTGCAGTCATCAACAGACCTTCCCGGCTTCTCTGTAACCATGCATTACAGATCTGAAACGGGGTCACAATGTACCTTAAAAATCTCTAGTGGGCATGCACATTTCTACTGTAATGTCTTTAATTTGTCAAGACATAACTAAGCCAGTGAGCAGATTCCACACTGAACCATCCCATCTAACAGGGAACATTCTCTGGAATTTGGCTAATATTCTGGCAAGGTTTTCTCAGTTATGAACAAATATTCTTCCAGTAATGTTAATAGAATTATCATTTAAAATGGTTATTTAATAAGGCTTTCAAATGTTCCCACAAATACTTATACATTTATACATCGTTCATGGAACGTTTTTTTTTTTTTTTTCTGAAACATCTTAGATAAAATGTATTTAATGTTTCAACTTGTTTCAGAATGTTCAGAGAGCATTCAAAAGTAATGTTTCCATAATGTTTGCAAAATGATCAAATGGAATGTTCCTTAACAAAGAAAAAAAAACATTTGTTCAGAGAACATTCAGAAATTTTGATAACTTAATGGGAATGTTAACAAAACGTTCTTAATTTTTATTCTTGTTTTATTTAGCTGGAATTTAATTTTAAACAATGCATTTTCTCTCTAAGATACATGTATTTTCTACACATTTTTTTATTCTAAATATGTTTTGTCAATTTCAGTGGCGTTCTTTGCCTTTGTCCTCCTTTTTTGTGCCAGCTTTCTTTGGCTTTCCTCAGTCTTCCCTTTTACCAGGTTACCTATTTTTGGTGATATTTTGAATATATATCTCTGTCTGTGTGTGTGTGTGTGTGTGTTTTTGTGTGTGTGTGTGTGTGTGTGTGTTAGCCTATATCAACAGTGACAGCATATTTGTTCCTTAGGGAAAAGATGCTTTTCAGTTAGGTGTGTTTGTGTTGAATCACGTTGTGTACAGGTCGCTGCTTTGGGTGACTTAGTGCACATGAGATCAGACAGCCTACTGCACTGTGCTGCCTGTGACCAAACAGCCAATCAGAGTGTACGGTTGTATGTACTGTATGTGGCTAACACCACATGCACAATGGGGTGTGTGTATTTTTATATGTACATTGTGCCTAAAAGCTTGAATGCAGTAGTGTGTAAGCATGTTTACATGTTACATGCCTAAAAGCATCCCTAAGGCAAATGAGGGGGCACAGCGCCACCAACTCACACACTGGGTCACACACACACACAGCCTGCCTGCAGGGCGATAGAGGGGAGATGGAGGAGGAATAGAAAAGGACAGGATAGTGTAATATTTATTCTCTCTGCTCTTTGTGGCAGGGCAGTGTCTGCTGTGTCCAAAAGAAAGCCACGATTTCTCTCAACTAGCTGGTTAAGAGCAAAGTAACAAAGAAAAGGAAATGCAGTTTCTGCTGACAAAAACTCCTGAGAAGAGTCTGGGAATAGCTTTCTATTCCAGGCAGACAAATAGCATGTCTGGGTCATATTATACCTCAAATATCAAAAGACAAAGCAGGAAATTATGTGTTATATAAAGAAAATGAAACCTATTTTTAGGACCATTAAAAGTGCATTGCGAAATTTCCATGATAAGCACAACTACCCCACCACTATTCTCATTATAATGCATCTGGGTGTTTTTCTTAAGGGTTTGTTTGTATTTTTTAATAGAACACATATTTAAAAAAGAAAAATAGATATTACATTTACTCAAATAAAATATATACACTACTGTTCAAAAGTTGGTGTTGGTAAGATTTTTTAAATGTTTTTGAAAGAAGTATCTTATGCTCATCAAAACTACATTTATTTGATAAAAAATACATTAATACGGTCTTCAGTGTCACATAAACCTTCTATGTTTCCTTCTAGAAATCTATGCTTTTAACAGTTTTATGAAAAACATGATTGTTCTGTAACTTTTGATCAATTTAATGCATGTTTGTGGAATAAAATGTTTAATTTCTTTAAAAAAAATCTTACTTAAATGGTAGTGTGAGTACATTACTTATATTTGCACAGAATGATAGTATTTGCTGAACTGAAAAATTTTAGGGTAAAATATGACACAAATATGTTCTTGACAGGCTTCATGACAAGAACATTTTCCATTTCAAAACACTGTCTTCTTAATAATGAGACACTTTAATATTTAGAAAGTATAAGGAAGCCATTTGTAGGTTAAATTCCCCCAAAAGTATAAACTCTGGCTCTGTGGTGCTTTCAGAACATTACTTTGTTTATCTGAGCACACTGACTAGCTTGACCCAACAACACTGGATCAACCAATGGCGTGAGCTTTGGATGGGGCTATCTGTCTTGCCAACCAATCGTAGATTAAGGTTCAGAAAACCTGTTTCAATACAATTACTATTTTAGCATTTCCATTTGGTAAAGGAGAAATAAAAAAATGCTTATGCTAATTTATTAATAACGCTCAATCAGTTCAGCAAAACATTTAGTATTCTGCTTCACTGAGACATTTTCCAGATTTAAAATCCTGCAGCTCCTTCACTTTCTTCCCATTCGTGTTGTCCTACATTTTTGTGTGGAAAGAATAGCATTACTTTGTGCAATATTCATGACATGGATTTATGCCATCACTGACCTTCCCTCTATGCTCTGGAGAGGGCCAGCAGGCTGCTATCATGAAACATCAAAGCGACTCAGTGGTTGTACAGTATCTTAAGGGCACTCAACGCATGTCGCGTGTGTATGACAGAGGAGAGTTTCAGACTGCCACTCACAGCTCTGTAGCGTTGCTCCTCCCGCAGTTTTCTCCTCAGTCTGAAGAATTCTTTATGTTGCCGAGAGACAAAGTTAACTGCTGCATACTCCAGCAAAGCAGCAAAGACAAACAGCAAGCACACTGCCATCCAGATGTCAATGGCCTTCACATAGGACACCTGTACGCATGCACAGACAGTCTCTATTTTAAAGGAATATTCTGGATTCAACAAAGTTTAGCATCTGTCAAATGCTGTCGATTATCAGAGAAAACCATTTTAACAGGTCATACAGGTTTGGAACAACATCAGGGTGATTAAATAATGACTGAAAGTGGACGAATGGATGGATAAAGTAGATCTTCTTTCCTACCTTAGGCAGGGATGCTCTGGATCCAGAGCTCTGTGTTGTCATTGTGAGAACTGTAGTGATGCCCAGACCAACACGGGCCGGGGCGGCATCCATGTTGATCCAGAAGGAGACCCATGACAAGATAACTGTTAAGAGGCTGGGAATATGCATCTGGATCAGGTAGTAACCCATCTGCCTCTCTAGATGAAATTTCACCTCTATACAGGTGAATTTACCTGGGTGAAACATGGTATCATGTTAGCCAGCAAAAATAAATGAACAACATTTACAACTGCTTATACTAACAAAACACGTAGCAACCCCCTGGCAACTGCATAGCAATGTGATAACAACCACAAAGAACACATTAGCAAACAGCCTGGCAACCACTCCAAACACCCTAGCTACTGCATAGCAACATTCTAAGAACCTCTTCGAACAACTGAGCAACACATAGCAACCCCCTGACAACCACTGGAAACCAACCAAAACACCATAGCAGCTGCATATCAATGTTGTAAGCAGTGTTGGGTAAGTTACTCTAAAAAAGTAAGTAATTACTAGCTCCTAATTACATCTTCAGCAGTGTACTTAGATTACTGTACTAATTACTCTCTCTAAAATGTATTGCATTACTTATTACTAATTACTTTCTAAATCTCATATCAACCTCAACCAGTTCAACAATACAAGGATAGACATAAAACTGCTCTTTTAATTCTTTCAAGTAAATAATATAAAATTGCATTAATTATTCTTGAACTGAACTATTGTTTTTTATAGAATTGTTCTACCTTAGCAACTGCATAGCAACATCCTATTATAATGGCAAGTTTTGTACAGGCAAGCATCAATTACATTTTCTTTAGAAAATGTAAATCTCTTTGACATTATTATTTGACATTATTATTCCTCGTAACATTCATTATCTAACCACTTATGAAATGTTTGACTGTTTATATGAAAATCAATAAAAATTTATGCTGGTGAAATTACAAAAGCATACCAGTGTTGTAGTGTTTTGTACAGTATCCCAGGTCTTTCTCCTCTTTCAGGACAAACTGGGGCAGCGTAAGGTCATCAGCCACCTGCACTGGGCCTTCATCCAACCACTGAAAAATCAGATCATTCATAGTATAGCCAACTAGAGAAAGAAAGACAGACAATAATGAGCATATAAAAGAGAAATTAGATTAAAAAATTAGATTAGTTGATGATGTTCAGTCTTACAGCTCTCTAACTGCATAGTACAGGTCTGTATGTCCATTGGAAAATTCTTTAGATCCATAGGACATGACAGAATCAGAGTGAGTCTGTGTGTGTGTAAGAGAGAGAGAGACATTTCTGATTATCATTCATTTGGAATGATTTAAGTAATCTATAGGGGCGATATCGAACCTGATGCTATACAGCACATTTCCATTCTGGAAAATCCTCAGTAGCTTGTTGTCCGTGGTGACCTCGTGAAAGTTGGCACCTTTCTCATTGGCAAAGAACAAGTCTGGCTTCCAGATGGAGTCCAGCATGGATGGGTCCAGATCCAGAGAATCATCTGGATACTCTTTATAAGCCAGCCGTGGGTCATTCCACTGCTGCCGTAGAAAAACGTTCAGCCGATAATCCTGATGAGTTAGTGTTCAGAAAAAAAAAATCAGATCACATTCACAGCAGCTGAGTCAAATACATTCGGTAAAACTTGACAGATGTTTTAAAATTATGACAGATGTTAATGTACAACAATTATTTCCTGTCTACTATTTAGTTAGTTAGTTAGTTAGTTAGTTATGAATGACAAATTGGATTTAATTCATATAACAGCACTGGAACTTTCCATATCACTCCACTTGTCTGTGTTAATTATGGTTGCCATATTGTGTCTAAAATGTCAGTTGCTAACTTCTTATTAATAGCTTTAAGACTCTATCATTCATAAAACTGAGTCTGATTCTGGTCCAAATATAGTCTGATTGTTATGTTCAGGCTTGATTCTGAATATTTTAACTCTATTGTGAAAGGTGTACTGTGGTACATTCAAGACCAAACATATTTCTGATTAGCTTTTTAGGCATCCTTCCCATATATATATATATATATATATATATATATATATGTGTATATATAAAATGATTTGTATAATGTGTAATGACATGGCTATGACATAGGTATTACAATGTGAAGGTGATTTATGAGGACACTTCCTCTGTCCCCATAATTCAAAAGTCTTAAAAAACACATACTAAATGGTGTTTTTTGAAAATCTAAAAATGCACAAAGTTTTCTGCGGAATGAGTTTTTTTTTTTTTTGAGAAAGTAAAAATGCAGAAAGTTTCCTGGGTTTAGGTGGTTTAGGTGTAGGGTTGGTGTAGGGCGATAGAAAATACAGTTTGTACAGTATAAAAACCATGGAGAGTCCCTGTAAACCGTGTGTGTGTGTGTGGATTCCCCATATTCATGCAGTGTTTTCATAATTCATAGCAGGGCTAATGTAATCTCTAAACCAGTGTAATGCTGCCAGTGTGTAATTTTGATGGTCTTTAGTCTAATACATACTGACAGGTTCTCCCTAGGAGATGTGAGTATATGTTTAATACGTGTGTGTGTGTGTGTGTGTGTGTGTGTGTGTGTGTACCATGGTGGTCTCTGTGATGGAACCAAAACTGTTGATAAAAATGTTGCAAGTGACATTTATAGGAGGACCTGAAAAATGAAAGAACAACATAATAAGAAACATTAGCATATTTCTTAACAACTTAAACAAGCCTAAAAATATCAAAACCTAACCTCTGCATCCACAATTTTAACATATTAGATTAGATCAATAATTCACACAGAACTGACTTGTTGTGTCAGCTTCAGTGTCTTGAATAAAAATAAATTCACAAGCAGCAAATAGCAACAGATAGTTTCCAAGACAAAACACTGAAGAGGTTGTCCAAGGCTGTTAAATCAAATTGCAAATGATAAAATAAAGCATTTTCATGAACATACAGCTGACTATGCTATTTAGCCGATGTTTAATTAGCATTGAGTTGCTCTGTAAATATTTAATTGCAGCATTTTATTTATTGATTTAACGTTCATGACATTAGTGATATATATAGCTTATCAGTGGGGACATTTCCCCCCACACATGCTGACAGCCACATCTCTGAGATGTAGAACAGATATGAAATACACATGAGCTCAGAGACGCCTACAGAGAGCGCAAGAGATCATGAGAGAAAAAGAGAGGAAGGAGGAAAGAAAACGTATAACTAAAAAAAAGAAATTCCAGTTTTAAAAAACATAAGAGAATGAGAGAAAAATACTTATTTAGGTCTGTGGGTTAACATGTACTTGAGCAGACAGCATAGCAAACTAAATGGCCCTGATGTCAGCGGAGAAACTGCCCCTCACAAATCCTCACAGAGGCTGTTGTGACACTTTTTACGGAGAGAAATCTAGCGTGAGCTGACAGCCGTATCCTGCATGTTTCTGAAATCATTCTCATCGTCTGGGGCTGAAATTCTGTCTCGTATTCTGTTGGTTTTCGTATCTGAACGCCTGTGGGTTTCTCTTGTTGAATGATCACTGGGAGTCTGTGTAAGGTGGGGACAGTAAAAAATAGACTGGAGAACCCATGGGGGGGTCACATAGTTTAATGAGATCTTATGTTGCTCTGTGTTTACGGGCCACAGCACTTTTTCACATGCGAGGCTCACAGAGAATGTAAATACATTCTTTGCTGACCGCATCACATTTTCGCAGAGTTCTTGCCAAAACAATCTATGTAAAAGAGATTAAGCTGCAACAGCAGTTTTTACTTACTTCTGTGTTGCTTTATATGATGTTTAAAAATGACCAAGATATCATTGAAAGAAAGTAACAGAAGAGAGTGAGAATGAGTGGAGCAATGAGAGGAAGACAGTAGAAGACAGACTCCTAAAATCCTGGAGTTCCAGCCTCATGTATGTCTGTCTGACAGCAGGATTCAGCAGAAGGAATTCCAGGCTAACACAGCTTTGCAAAAGTATAAAATGGTGAGAGAATTACTGGTGAGGATATAAGAATAGTTCACCTAAAAATGACATTTCTGTTCTTGACGTCCACTGGTGGAGAAGAAACCTGCTCAAAATACTCGAGGGCTGCTGCTTTGGAGGAGTGTCTGTAAAACTGAGAGTGGATGTCTTTGGTATGGTCTATGATTGCTTTTACTCTGCAGTTAATAAAATCATCATATATGGAAAAATGCAAATTTGGTTCCCAAATGTCCAGTGTAGACATATAGTGTTGATTTAATCAAAAAATTTGGGGTCAATAAGATTATTGTTTTGAAATGCATTCAACTGATCAAAAATGACAGCAAAGACATGTTACAAAATATTTTTATTTCAAATTAATGCTCTTCTTTCATTTTCTATTCATCAGTCATCAGAATCATGTGACACTGAAGACTGAAGTAACGGCTTAGTCATTCTTTGCCGTCACAGAAATAAATTCCATTCAAAAATCTACAGAAAATGGTTATTTGAAATTGCAATTAATATTTGACACTATTAAAAACATTCAAAAATCTTACTGACTGTAAACTTTTGAACGGTAGTGTATGATAGAAATTGGCTGTCAGTGACTATTTTTTGCCTCTCATTTGCATAAAGATGAGCATTTCACAGTTCTTTGATGTACTCATCGCTTGCTATACTCACATTTTAAGAGAAATCACATTTTCTCAAATAGAAATTAAAACTATAAATTACACTAGAGCAGATTTGAGTTGAATTCAAACCTTTAAAGTTGGGCCTGATCCGAGCATCATATCCAGATGTTTTTCCCATTAATTTATCCAGAAAATCAGATGGTGACATGGGCTTCAGCATGCTGCTGGGTGATTTCAGCTCCTTACTAAACACACACCTGAGAGAGGTTAAAAAAATAAACATCAGAACATCAGATCTGCACCCTCCTCCAACAGATCATCATATTAGAGAGCTGTTTTTGTTTTACAGTGGGGTCCAAAGTCAAAGACTACTAATGAATATGCTTTGCTTTTGCATTTTTCGATAATCTTAAACTTTTCGTTTATATTCTGGATTTGTTAGCAACCAGATTTCACTCCACCATTTAGACTGAATAAATGACACTCTTTGCATTCATCTCTTCGTTTCTGTCTTGAGAAACTTCAAATTTGGATTTTAAATGACCAGAATTACATGGGCTTTTGGACTGTTGCATGGTGCATGGTTTATTAATAGGTATGCTCTCTATGAGCTCCTTCAGTTCATGTTAACATTCAGTGCTGCTATTATTATTCCATTATTGACTGAATGCTTTGGCAATAATGTATGCCAAATTGAAAAACTAATGGTAGAGGGAAATCTGGTTGCTAACAAAATACCTGAGGAGTTTACTTAAAACCTTTAATAAGGCTTTAAATGAGCACATCAGAACATCAGTCCCATGTTTTATTAAAACCCCTCTCCACCTGACACGTCCTGTCTGTTTCTCTGTGTGGCCGCAGTAAAAAATAAAATAAAATAACAGTGACAACTTTATTGCTTTGGACCTAATTGCAGGTTGTTGTAGGTGTTAATAATTTATTAAAAGAGTTAAGTAGAAGTCCAAGCAGAGATAAGGACAGCACTTTCTCTCACACATTTTGAATCTTATTCCATATTTAGAGACATTTTCTGGTCCAGTTCCTCTTCAGTTGTCCTGTCTGTTTGTGAGCAGGACTGTGGCGAATTCGATTTGTGAAAGTATAAAGTCTGTTTCACACAGCGTATAGGGAATGGAAATAAGACACCGAATGAATGCATCCTCAGGTGAGTCTTACAAGCCCTTATTGTCATTCTAAAGAAATGTCTAGTTTCAGACAGGCCAATAGTTCAATCTCATTATGTGAACTTCAATAAATCTGCAATTTCAGTAACAGTGAAAATTACTTCAGACAGAGCTGTCTCTATGTGTCAGGCTCATACTTCAGAGACCCAGATACAAAAAGCCAACAAAAACACACACACACTCAGAAACATAAGAACGCTCTCCGGGATTAAAATAAACCTATCACCCATGAAGACTACTGAACTGAACACACAAGCCAAATATGGACGACTGAACACACAAAAGCAAACAAGTATATGGAAATTCAAATATTAGGGAAGAAACCTGTAATTTTAACCAATTACACACATAAACATCTGAAGACACTTCAAACTATATTTAGACCTTCAAACAGCCTCTACAAGTGTTTTAATTAATCACATGGTGACACCAGTGAGAAATGATGGCACACCTGTGAAAAGCTCACCTGACGACCCCTTCAAACATCCACCAAACCAGTAAGAGCTCCAGCAGGATCCTGCAGAACAGAGAAAACATCCTTTCACTATTCAGCTGCTCTCTTTTCCTCCCTGGTGTCCTGTGGCAAAATCTCAGTAAGCAGATGTGTTTTGAGGGGCAAGACGCCCATTCCGATGCACTCTGGTCTCTCCTCCACTGCCATCTGACTGAGCACTGCATCCTGAGACGGGCACACTGAGAGATGTTAGTGTGTGTGTGTGCATGTGTGTGTGTGTGTGTGTGTGTGTGTATGTGTGTATACAGGGGGTCTTCTGCTCTTTCTTTCTCTCTGGCCACATGCTAGCCTGCGGTGCAGTTCTACCATGGAGAAGAGAGAAGGCAACAGGGCGTAAGATGTGTTTAAAGACTTTTATCAGAATAAACAACTGTGACACGACTCCACCTGAGGGGCTCCAGATCCACATCCCAAGATGCACTGCAGCAGAGGACAAACATCCATCCATCCAACTCTTCTGATATCTGCATTCTTGAGTATATTCGGTAGATGACACGGAACAAGTGCTTCCTGTTATTTAACAGCAAGAATTTCAACTTTTCTATTTTTTTAATTTCTATTTTAGGTCCTGCGACTAGTCACCATTTCTTCTGAATTTTCCACCACTTTTAATCGCCTTTGTGTCTTGCAGTTCACTTCAATAGTACTGTGGTGAAAATATATATTTTTTAAATACACATATTGCATGTATTGTCTCAGTTAATAGTTTTCTCTTATGCTCCCCAAGTCTGCATTTATTTGATTATATGCAATATTATTACAATTTAAAATAACTGTTTTAATATTTTAAAATGTAACTTACTCCTAATATGCTGGTGTTCAATAATCAATTATAAATGCTGAAAACACTATACTATCTATTAATATTAAGAACAAAACAATATATTATCAATGTTTACAACATTTTTTCAGGATTCTTTGATGAATAGAAAGTTCATAAGTTTATATACATCTTTTGTTTTCTCTAAATATAGATATGTATGTGTATGTATGTGTGAGTGTGTACCAGGTATTTATCACGTTATGGGGACCAAATTTAATACGTGTGCATGTGTGTGGGGACATTTTTTAGGTCCCCATGAGGAAACAAGCTTATAAATCACACAGAATGGAGTGTATTGAAAATCTGAAATAGTAGAATGTTTCCTGTAAGGGGTAGGTTTAGGTGTAGGGCGATAGAAAATATGGTTTGTACAGTATAAAAACCATTATGCCTCTGGAGTCCCCACAAAAAAATGGAAACCAGTGTGTGTGTGTGTGTGTGTGTGTGTGTGAAAAAGCTGACTTTTTGTCAAAAAAGAGCAAAGATGCATGTTTCCATCATTACCATCATAATGCTTAACATGAACCGTTAGCTGTATGGGAGAAACATGTGGAATAAAGAAGAGAGAGGAAAAATAAGACAAGAATATAGTTAGAGTGGGTGTAAGAAACTGAAAGAAAGAGAAATTCGACTGAGCTCTGTGTGTGTTGAGTCACACTGGATAACTAGGCCAGTGTTAATTTTAATGTATCTTCACTCCAGAGTGAACCAAACTAAAGAATAACAGATGCAATTTTGTTAGAAATCACACACACTCAGCGGTCATGTCGATGATGTGTTAAAACATTGTCTTGACCTCAAGAGGAATTAGAGCAAATGCCTATACTACAGCACACACACATTTTCGCTCTCAGATAACATAATTATCCAAGACCCTCCAAATAAACACACACACACAATCCACTCCACTGATTTCTACTTATTAACACGTCTGAAAACAGGATTACTAATGAATGAATCGTAAAATCTGAACCAACACAAACACAGATGCGCTTCTACTTGTCAGTCTCCACAGAGGTTAAAGGAACTAAGGCATTCTCAACTGAGAATTGCTGGCTAACTCCAGATTAACTGGCGGGGAAGCAGACATTTATGTGTGTGTAGGCCAGTGTATATAGGGGTCAGCGACATCCACCCTGTTCATTCCATTATTACCATCATAATCAGATCACAGACACAGAACAACAACACACGGACTCTGTTTTCCCCTCAGGGATGTGTTCTCTCCCCGCTGCTCTTCTCCCTCTACACCAATGACTGCACCTCTAAAGACCCCTCTGTCAAGCTCCTGAAGTTTGCAGACGACACCACACTATCGGCCTCAGTCAGGACGGTGATGAGTCTGCTTACAGTCAGGAGGTTAAATTGCTGGCTGTCTGGTGCAGTCTCAACAACCTGTATCTAACACACATACTCAGTCTACATTTCAATTTGCACATAATATACCTGTACATACAACTGTCTATTGTTATATACCTGTACATACAATTGTTGATTTGTATATTTTTATTCCTTATTTACTTGTTCTGTTTTTTATTTATTTTTTATTATGTTTTTTTGTTCTGTCACTGTCATTCTGTTACACTGTGGAAGCTTCGGTCACGAAATCAAATTCCTCGTATGTGTAAACATACCTGGCAATAAAGCTCATTCTGATTCTGATTCTGATATGCTTTTTAGAGAATATCGCAGTCCCGAGGAAGTTTATCTCGGAAACATCTGATCTTGTTTTTGTGGACAGATTTTGTCCCTGCATCCTGGTGCTTGCACATAACTCACTGCCATCTACCAAAATACAAATTACATTTAATAATTTAGCAAAGAACTAAGCTCCCTCATAAATTCTGTTAACTGCAAAGTAACGTTAGTGTGTAAAACATTTCTTTTTCGATTGATCACGGTCTTCGTTTCATTGCCCAAAGATATCGCTCCCCTCTGATAATCTTCGGCGCCACGGCAAAGTAAATAAATTACCTGAGATGTGAATGCTATCAACACAAAGACTGTGTACAACGAAATAATGACAAAAATTCTGTTAAGTTGTCTTCGTAGGAAAACAAACAATGCGATTTATGAGCAACTGACTTATGAACCGGTTCTTTTTGTGAACCAAAAAACCCAAAACGCGATCTAGGATGTCCAATTCAATATTAATGATTCTTATCATTGTTCTTTTATCTAATATATATATATATATATATATATATATATAAATTGAATCAGTCTGAAACACTGCCCTGTATAATTTACAGCATAAGCCGAGAAAGAATTTCACAAAATGGACATGAAATGAACTGAATTGCACCCAAATGTAGCGGATCCGATTCGAATCAAGAAACCTGAAATCACTACCCTACTCTGCTAAAAAACTTAATCTTGAAACACTTAAAATCTAGGGCATGTTTGATCTTGTTTTGGACATTTCTTCCTGCCAAAAAAATAAATCTTAAATAAATGATTGTAACTCAATATTGATGTCCAACACCTGGATGAAGATATAATCTGTACATGGTACCCTCCTCAGTGCTGATTAAAGTGTGATGGATGCATCAAAATAACATTTACATATAGTATTTGGATACATCAAAATATTTCATTATCATCAAAGGCTCAAATTGTATTTTTTCTTTGGCTAGCACTCTGCAGAAAGACAGAACGAGCAATTTGCTATTACTCTGACCTGTATATCAGAGCACTGGTGCATAAGGAAATAGGTCAAGGCTACATTAGGGAACATGTTTGCAGGCAATCACAGGTTAAATGAGCCTTAACATATTGCATCTTCTCTACGCATCTCAAAAGCCTCAGGGTCACCCATATCAGACACACAGGCATTCAGATTTCAACTTGCACTTGAAAATGGTTGCCAAGTTCCTCTGACCTCTGGAATGGCCAAATAATCACTGTACATTTACCGTGTTGTCAAATGTTTTAACAAAATTCAAGTTAGGAAAAATTAAAATGAATCTTGAGACAAATTTAAAAATAACTTACTTTTATTTAATCTTCATTTGTACCAGCTGCTTTGATCGTGCAGGCAGAAAACAGTGTGCTACCAGGTGTCAGAGGAATGTCTCTCACCTGGTTTTGTTTGCTTCAAAATGCAACTTTATTGCAATATTCAACGAAAGTGGATATCCTGTCTGATTCTGAAAAGGTATTTAGAAGGGATGCATTCAAGAATTGAGATAAACATTTACTGACCTCAACAGAAAAAAAAAAACACACAGCACAACTTTTCAATACAAACAAGAAGTTTAAATTTCCCTGGGTAGAAAATTGAGTGGTACAGTTTTAACCAATCCATGGGCACAGCGCCACCTTGCAGTCTGGAGTCAGCATGGCATGTCCTGATCTCAAAAACTTTCGAGGTCAAAATGGCAGACGACAGGCTGGTGTAAGTCTGTATGTGTTTGTTCAGTGTGTATGTGTGTGTGTGTCTTCTCCCAAGTTCACTCCACATGGATTTGGGCAGAGTGCCCTTGACATAGTGGACAGAAAACAGAGAAAACAAAGATTGTTCAGTCTTCGTGGATGTTGAAAAGCTTGGCCACCTCATTAAGATCTGCATGTTGTTCTCCATCTTTGATTATCTACAAATACACAGACAAAACAACAAATAAATTATCTTTTTCAGAGAAACACTGAAATTAAGATGGATGGAAAAAGGAAATTATATCTCTGCTCACCTTCCTTGCGATGGGCATTCTGTTGAAGACGTTCCACAGTACAATACCAACCACCACGTTGTCCCTCAGGTAAAATATCACTCCTTTCCCATAATCCTCCTTCTGCTGGATAGGAGGTGGAGGGGCCGTTGTTTCTGCTTTCAATGTCCCGGCAACTGCCTCTGTCTCACTCTCGGAACGGATTCCGGTGCCTGTAAACAGAGAAAATGTTGTTTTTGTTTGTACTCTGCTATTGATGGTACCCAGGAAGTGTTAATCCACAAATCCATAGTAGTCTAGCTATCTACATGTCAGTAAATGTTTGTGTACCTGATTGTTCGGTTGCAGCTTTTGGTGTGTCCTTGGCTGTGGCTTTAGCAAACACTCCCACGGTGGGCAGACTGCTGTCCACTATACCGATGGCTTCATATCCTACATCTGGACCTAGATCACTCCTGAAGACAAGGACATATTGTGAGTGCTGAATAATACAACTAAAACACATTAAAAAGTGAGTCTGCTGAAGAAGTGTGGTTACCAGAACATCGACTGATGCCAATAGGGTTTGCTGGCTCCAGTCATGTTCTCTCCAGCCAGTCTGCCGCTGACCACAGCGTGATCATGATGCTCTACGCGCCGGCGGCCCAGCTTGATGTCATAGAAACATGCAGCATCTCCTGCCTAGAACACAAACACCAAAGAACCTTATTTATGTTGAAAAAATGTATGATGCAATCAGAACCAGTACAGTTCCTATGAAAACTGAACCAGCCATTCTTTAGGATCTTCTGGCTTGGTACGGTCTCTTGAATACCACCAATATCAGTAGTATTAAAAGATCTCCTCTCTTCCCTTTTGTAAGTTTTGCTGAAGAAGCCATCAGCCATACATACCACCCAGATGTTGGCGCGAGCCTGGAGCTCAGCATTAACCCGGTACCCTCCGAAATCAGAGTCCACCTCTAGCCCGGCAGATTTGGCAAGTTCCACACTAGGCTCCAAACCAACTGCTGCCACAATGTGGTCTGTCTTAATCTAAAACAACAACATAATAATCAAAAAATTACAAAAAATATAACCATATTACTTTGTAATTAGCATACAGAAGATCGGGCCAGGTTATGACTGGCTGATGGAAAAGCAGACTCACCAGGCGTCCATCCTTCAGTTTGATCTCCAATTTGTCATTTTTGTAGCTCACATTTTTCACTACAGCATCCATGATTATGTTCACACCCTCTATGAACGGTCAAAAGGTTAGTGGTTAGCTTAAACTTTTCAAAATACCTACATTTCATCTGGACATTTACAGCTAAAGGAAGTAATTTCTGTGATAAACAGAACTGGAAAAAACAAACAAATAGGTTTCAGGCAGGTTTCTCAAACACTGTCATTGAGGTGGGGGGAGTAGGATTACCTGTATCAAAGCACACGCTATTTGTTGAGCCAATGTTGCCATGTTGGGCTGCTCAAATAAATGCCCTTTATTCATTCGCTCACCTTTCCGGACTTTCTCAGTGGTCCAGTTACTCAAGTATTCAGGCAGTACTTTTCCCATGTTACCCTTCTCTGGGAACATCTGGATCACCTCTAAACCAAGGTCAGTGGCTACAGAGAGGGAGAAAGAAAGAGAGCAAGGGCAAGGAAAAAGAGAGAGGGGGAAAAGTCAGCTGCATTTTCATAAAAAAAGAAAATGTAAAAAAAACGTTCTAACATGAGAACATATAGATGCATACACGCATATATAGTGGGTATAGAAAAGAATTGCCCCCTTTAAAATAATCACATTTTGTTGCTTTGCAGCCTGAAATGAAGACAGACTCAGTTTTTGTTTTATCCAGCTGTATTTACAACTTATAACATCCAAGTGAAAGATATACCACCATGTCAGAAAAAAAAAAAGAAAAATCACTGAGTTGGAAAAAGGATCACCCCCTTGTGTCAGCATTTTGTTGAACCACCTTTTGCTTTAATTACAGCCTTTAATCTGTTGGGATATGTCTCTACTAACTTTGCACATCTAGACTTTGCAATATTTGGCCACTCTTCTCTGCAGAACTGCTCAAGTTCAGTTAATTTTGACGGTGACCATTTGTGGACTGCAGTCTTCCACACATTTTCAATGCGGTTTAAGTCTGGGCTCTGACTAGGCCATGCAAGGACATTCACCTTTTTCTCCTTCAACCACTGTGTGCTCAGTTTTGCTGTGTGCTTTGGGTCATTGTCATATTGGAAGTTAAACAGACAACTTTCTGGTAGAGGGCAGCAGATATTCCTCAAGAAATTGATGGCATTTTTCCCCATCCATTTTTCCTTCTATCCTGACAAGTGCTCCTGTGCCTGCTGCAGAGAAACACCCCCATAACAGGATATCACCACCTCCATGCTTTACTGTAGGAATGCTGTTATTTGGATGGTGAGTATTGGATTTCTGCCAGACATATAATTTAGTGTTGAGGCCAAACAATTAAATTTTAGTCTCATCTGCCTCAGAATCTTCAAGATGCGTTTTGGCAAAACTCAGTCATGACTGCATGTAGCCTTTCTCGAGGAGTGGCTTTTTTCTTGCAACCCTCCCATACAAGCCACATTTGTGGAGAATTGTTTTGTATCCATCTCCTGACTTGTCCCTGTCCACAACTTTATCCCGAGGATCTTTTGACAGTGCCTTGCCACCCATAGTTGATTGTTTGCTTCAGTTGCACCAAGGACTTAAATGCTCCAGGAAAGCTCTTTTCATGCTGAGCTAATCAAAATGACCACAGCTGATCACAGTTGAATGTCAAATGGCTTTGTGTGCCATTGAGAAGGTGATTAGCTACACCTGATTGAGTTTACAAGTCATTTTTAGGACTTGTAAAAAAAACTTTTTCCAACTCAGTGATTCTGTTTTTATTTTTTTCTGACATGTTGGTGTTTTATCTTTCACTTGGATGTTATAAGCAAGCGGCAACCTTCCGGTCTGTCTCTTGAAACCAACACCGAAGTGACTTAAACTGCAATTCATCGACTGGCCGCTAGAGACTGTTTTATTCGTTTTGTTAATAAAAGTTCTATGTTTTATATATAGGCTAATGTGAGTTTGACGTTGTATTTTGTTGTTGCATTCAAGCAATTGATGCCGAATTGCCGCTAATTCGAAAGTGAAAGTAAAATGCGCACGGTGCTTTTAAGCTATTTAAAAGCGAAGGAAAGCGAGGAAAAGAGGGATAATTCAAACGAACTAAAAACTAACAATTGCTTTATGCTGAATTGCCGCTATTTGAAAGTGAAAGTAAAATGCGCACGCCGCTTTTGCAAGCTATTTAAAAGCGAGGAAAAGCCCCTGCCCCCACGGTGATACCAGTATTATTGGTGTTGTCACACGTCGATTAACCGGTGGGAAAATGTCCTCATCGTCACAACCCTAATATATATATATATATATATATCTCTGAGTAACAGCTGAGTGTTTGGACTCACATCTGCGACCCAAGGCACATGCTAGCTCGCTACCGAGAAAACCTCCGCCAATGATGGTAATGGACTTAACCTCTCTGGAGATCTTCTCTAGAGATCTTAAATCTTCAATCTACCAAAAAGAACATATGAAAGTTAAACAGAGCTGTATATAGGGTTCTGTCCAACAGTACCTTTTGACCAACACATTTCCATTACTTTTCCAGTCACTACATTTTTTAGGATTTACAGGATAAAGACATAAAAAATAGACAGAGCCATTTTAAGTGAATAAAATATTTTACACATGACAATAACAAGAACTTTGTTTACTGCAGGAATTTCCATTTCCAATTTCCACTATTTAAAATTCCCTGAAATTTCTAGGTTTTCTAGTACTGTAGGAACAAGATATAGTTTTTGTGGTCACATAGTATGTTAATATCTAATATCTATTATCTATCCCAACACTGATGGTTGTAAAAATGTGCACTAGGCCTTTTTTTTTTATATATATATATATATATATAGTTCTCTGGTTAAAAATAAGAAGAAAAAAAAACACAAGAAATTCTTAGTGTTATGCGATATGCTAAGGCAACATTAGAGATTAGCTCAAGGGTGCCCTCCAGTGGTGTTTTGCACATTTACATTTATGCATTTGGCATCTCATGAGATGATTAGTAAAAGAGCTCTTCTTATTAAACATCTTATTCTGACTTGAATTTTTAACTGTACTGACACTAGATCGAGGTATAATTGAGGTATAATCTGATTCTGTCAACATAAAACGGCATTCACAACCCACTTGACGTGCATAATGTGATGTGTTTTTAAAAAATAGAAAATTCAGCAAGAAAAAAAAAAACACAAGGAAGGACTTTATTTTATCCATCATCTGATCAGGAAAGTTTTCAGTGTCTAAACAATTTATTGCATGTTGATAAAGAAACTTTTTTCTTTTGATTTCATGTTGACTTTAACATATTAATGGAGGATCTCATTTGAACACTACTTTTTAATTCTGCTTGTCCTGAAACCCAAAAATGTGCCATAAGACGTACTTTTCTAAAGAGGGTTGTCCTCTTCGTCACTTCCTCTCCTGCTCTGTCAATTACTTGCAGGTTCCTAGGCACCCCACCTAATACACACATATACATTTTATAAGACAACAATAGATTTTACACCTCTGCATTTGTTTTGTATATTATACATGCATTTTACCTGTGGCAATCAGGCACTTTTCATATGAGATCTCTGCACCGTCACTCAATTTGACTTTATTTCCTCTGACATCCATGTGTACCACCTACACCACGGGTACAAACACACACACACACACACACACACAAGGGTACGATGAGGACATCCACACGCACTTATGCATCCATAAAACATTTTCTCCTCTCGTGTGACCTCAGCATTATTCTGACTTATTCATGTGGAAGTTATTAAGAACACAGCTTCTCAGTAACAAGAGAGTTTCCCACCTTACGGCCCGTAAGCACAGCCACACCCCCATTCTCCACTTTAGCAAGATCCACGGGACTGACGTAGAACGAGGGAGGCTGGAAGTAAATACTAAAACAAGCATAAATAAATAAATATCACAAAAATCAACCCAAAAAAATCCAGAATTCTGAAGCAATTGTCTGAAACAAAGCCAGCACGTTAGTGTGTGTGGTCTGGTCTTAGGTGGTCTGGAATATTCTGACACACACCTCCTCTCTTTGCCATTCCATTGTTTGAAGTGCAGTGTTTCGGTGGCCTTGGGGTCATCAGAGAACCAGAGTTCTTTAGAGAGAGGAGGTCTCATGTAGGGCAATTCAGACGCCTCTGTTACAATCAACACCTGTGTAATAAACATGTACAAAACACACGCAGTTTAATATCTAGAAATATTTTACATATAGAATTCTGCAAGTGTACATCCAATGGTACATAACTTAATAAGATTTTACTAAATGTATTTTTATAGCTCTTGAAATTTATTTAAACTTTGTACACTGAGATATGAATTAAATGTTTAATTTAAATATGTAGCAATTTAATGACATTTTAGAACAATGATGTCTCACACAAGCACCCTCATCCTCATCCATTTGGGGGTTCTTAACAAACCCTGTTCTAAAAGTATTGATGATTACAATATCCTGTGAGGTTCACCATAATTCTGCCAAACTACCACCAAACTGACAGACTCACCCTGGCACCAGGGTCACGTGCCCGGATGGACCTAGCTGCAGCGAATGAAGCCGTGCCTCCACCAATCAGCAGATAGTGAGCGTGTTCAGGGACACCCGAGTGAGCAGCATTGGATTCAACGGGCTCAGCAGCAGGAGCTGGCTCAGAAACTGCAGCTGGTTAAATAAAGAGACATTTAGTTCAAACAAGCATTTATGAATAAATTGACCTGAACACTGAATTAGTGTATGCATTTAAAGGGGTCATATGATGCGATTTCAAATTTTCCTTTCTCTTTGGAGTGTTACAATATCTTGGTGCATAAAGAAGATCTGTAAAGTTGCAAAGACTAAAGCCTCAAATCCAAAGAGATATTCTTTATAAAAGTTAAGAGTCAACCACGCCTACCTAAAACGGCTCGTTCTAACACGCCCCCACATGTCTACGTCATGATGTGGGAAGATTTGCATAACGCCGCCCAAATGTTCACGCAAAGAAAGAAGGCGTAACTTTTATTCTCGCTGTAGTATTGTTGCCGCCGCCGCCATGTCGTGAAGGCGCTGTGTGTTTCGTTGTGAAAGCGAAACTACTTTGTTTGGCCTAATGTGTTTTTTTAACCTTAAACCGCATAAACACATTTCATTACACCAAATACACAAAATAATGTTCATTTTAACAAGATCATATGACCCCTTTAACATTATCTGTACAAGAATATGTAAGTGATCTCAGGAACACAGGGCTAGATGAAGGGAGAGATTAGCATTTTATTGTAATATTAGTGCAAACTGTACCCCAATAATCTGTAAACGTGGCTGAAAACTGGTCATAAATGTGTGACCTTGTACCATTAGCATTAGCCATTAGCATTACAATAGTCACACAAAACAACCATTCAAAGGAATGAAAAAACGGAGTTGCAAAGAATTTAAGGCCTTGAAAAGAAGAGAGGACAATGTGGTTTATAAAGACAAGAAAAATTAAAATGAAAATGAAACTTCAATGATAAAGGAAATAACCAACCAGACATAATTTAGTCAACTCAAATAAAAGAGCATTTGTAGCCATAAAAATCAAAAGTGTAGTAACGGAAAGTTTAGAAATAGGTGTCCATATGTGTGAATGAAGTAATTATCAGTGACATGTTTAAACTGATTCCCATCCAGTCAAAACTGGACTCTTACCACTCTCAGAAACAGGTGAAGCCTCCGGAACATGCGCAGCGATGATTACAGGTGTAGGCTCTGTTTCTTAATCCCGAAGTAAGAGGAGAGGAAAGACGTTAACCTCAGTTTCCAAAAATATTTCCTCTGTAAAAAACTGGATTTCCATGCAGATGCGTCAAGCTTACCACTCTCAACTACAGGAGCTAAGGGTTCTTCACTCTGCGTAACTACTGGAGCTTCTGCAACAGGTTCTGTTACAGAGACTTCAATGATGGATTCTGGTACAGAGGCTTCAACAACAGGCTCTGTTACTAGGGTTTCCACAATGGGTTCCGGAATAGAAGCTTCTACAATTGGTTCTTCTACAACAGGTTCAGTTTCAGTGAACTCCACAACAGCTTCTGTTACCGGACGTTCTTCAACAGGAGGTTCTGTTAGAGTTGGTTCTTCAGCAACAGGCTCTAATGCCACAGAACGAGCAAAACACAAGAATGTTTGACCGTAAAAGAAGCACCACCAAAACAATCCTCCACTCTATATTATTCGGCTCTTACCACTCTTAACAGACTCCGAAGGTAGTTCGGGAATGGATTCCAGAGGTACTGCAGCATACAGTGGGTACGGAAAGTATTCAGACCCCCTTAAATTTGACCCTAAGCACACAGCTAAAATAACGAAGGAGTGGCTTCACAACAACTCTGTGACTGTTCTTGAATGGCCCAGCCAGAGCCCTGACTTAAACCCAATTGAGCATCTCTGGAGAGACCTAAAAATGGCTGTCCACCAACGTTTACCATCCAACCTGACAGAACTGGAGAGGATCTGCAAGGAGGAATGGCAGAGGATCCCCAAATCCAGGTGTGAAAAACTTGTTGCATCTTTCCCAAAAAGACTCATGGCTGTATTAGATCAAAAGGGTGCTTCTACTAAATACTGAGCAAAGGGTCTGAATACTTAGGACCATGTGATATTTCAGTTTTTCTTTTTTAATAAATCTGCAAAAATGTCAACGATTCTGTGGTTTTCTGTCAATATGGGGTGCTGTGTGTACATTAATGAGGAAAAAAAATTTACTTAAATGATTTTAGCAAATGGCTGCAATATAACAAAGAGTGAAAAATTTAAGGGGGTCTGAATACTTTCCGTACCCACTGTATAAAGCAGGATAATTAGTAGATAACTGACTAAACGAAAAACATCCCTAGCATTTTTTCAATGCTCTAAATCCGAACATTTTCACGCTTTGATTGGTTGTAGGAGTGGTTCATTTAGGTTAGGTTCATCCAGTGAAAATGGGAAAAATAATGGATCCAGGATCAGGAATTAATTTGCAGGATGGAAAAGAGTAAAAACATAAGGAAAGGTTAAATTATGGGTGAATGTGAATGTATCAGGGTCTTCATCCACTTCCCGGCTTAGTTGCAACATCTTCTGTGTGACCTTCCATGAAAGGATCTTCCAGATTTGTGGAGGATTACCATGTTACCATGAAGATCATCATATCTTCTGAAATAGTCTCTGTACATCAGCGACTATAATGATGGACATTCTCTGGAATTTTCTCTTAGACTTCGCTACCTTTACATTCATCTCCTTCCAAGAATAAAACTCCAAAAAACTGAAAGCTCCTTCTTTGGTACTCATAGCTACTAGTTGATTCTGAGGCTGGGTCAATGTGTCAATGCAAATCAAAAAGTCCAACAGAAACTTATGGGGTACATGGGCATTAACAGAACATTTTTCCAGAACAAGTCCTGATGAGAGTTTCTCCAAAACATCATCTTCACTGTGCAAGCAGAGAACAGGACAGACAACCCAGACAAATGGATAGTCTAGCCATCAGTAAAAACCTTTCCAAACATTTTAACATGAATAAAGAAGTTTAAACAAGACAATGAGCAAGACAAGACAGCTTTTTTTCAAAACATCTGAGAGTTAGTGGGACGAGCAGAAAAAGGAGGAAAGAAAATAGTGATGGAAATGTTTGGTTGGTGACACAGACAAAGTGTGTTGCAAAATACACAACTGACAAATGAAAGACATGAAGAAGAAAAGACAAGCATCATGCATGTCCATCAACAATGAAAGAACTTCATAGAACATCACCTCTATCCAACCATTCTTGGCCCAATGGCAGAAAGAAAACTCTGGTACATTTTGCACCCCATTACCCTCTTAACTTGAAAAGGCATAGTAAGTTAAATTTAGAATAAATCCAAATGGATACTCAAGTGGTTGGGTGAGGAAAGTCAATGGAGTTACCCACAAAGCACTGTTTTACCCACAATACAAATGCTCACAGTCAAATGCCTGACAGTGAAGACAGATCACCATGTATGAGTAGAAGTGGAAGGTCACGGTGACAATTCTAAAGATGTCTGACAGTTTACATTTACAGTTCCTGGCAGATGCTTTTTAAAGTTATTTAGAGAAAAAAATGCATATAATCCAGATCTGTTAGGAGAGTTACAGACAACATTAAAGGGGTCATATGATGCCATTTTAAAGATCATTATCATAGCAAAGTCGGAATTGACCCTTTTTTTTTTTTTAGAAATAGAATTTACACAGCCAGCCTTGTAGGCTACTCTACTACGTTCACAAAACTGTCGTCCATAAAATGCGTTGCACAAATTCGAACATCTGGGTTGTGCTGTTCTGTTGTAAATAAATCATAACCAATGATTCCTAATTGCCAACAAAATACAACGTCAAACTCACTTTAGTCTATATATAAAACATAGAACTTTTATTAACAAAACAAAACAAATAAAAATACACCATGCTATAGGGCAGGCTATGCCTAATATAAAATAACAAATAACTTACATAAACTTTAAATAGCTAGCCTATACAAAACTGGAAATAAGTAGAAATGTAGAAAGTTTATTAGCAAAAAGAATAAGAAAGCTTGGAGGCACTTATTAGGTTTAGGGGGCAAACACTTTTTCACACAGGGCCATGTAGTTTTGGATTTTGTTTTCCCTTAATAATAAAAACCTTCATTTAAAACCTGCATGTTGTGTTCACTTGTGTTATCTTTTACTAATATTTAAATTTGTTTGATGATCTGAAACATTAAAGTGTGACAAACATGCAAAAAAATAAGAAATCAGGAAGGGGGCCAACACTTTTTCACACCACTGTATATTGAAACAACACAATAACTTCTAATTGAATGAGACCAGTGATTTATTATTTGGTGTGTGTTCATGTGGATAGTGTATTTACTTACTGACAGCCTCAGCTGCTTGTGGCCCTTGTTTTGGTCTATTGGCAATGTCTATCATACGCTCATTATATCTTTCCTTGTCCCCTGAGACGGTGTGGTACGCCTTTAAACACACAAACAAATAAACAACAATTACATTGAACTCTGCAAATCTAAAAGTCATCATCGCAGGACGACAAAAGCTGCATGTGACCGATCAACTAGAATGTGAGGAAGTTTATGACTGATATTAAAACAACATCATTTACTACACTGAAGAAAACTGATGCAACTTATGATCCAGAGTCTGAAATGGAACTCTGAAATGGAGACTGAAATTGAGCATAATCAAAAAAGTGTCTGCCAAATGCACATGTAAATTAACATCAACATGATTCACAAACTAACCACAACCCACATGAGCAGTACAATTCTCATATCGGAAGCAATTATCTGATGAAATATATATTTTATGCACTGACAATATGGGGCTGGGTAGGGTTACACCAGCCATTCGTAAGGTCTTACTTAAATTAGAATATAAAGTCCACACTAGAGGCTTAGTAACTACTAGCTAGTTTGTAACTAAATCTATGCATTATTCAGTGGCACCAGTTGTTCGTAAGGTAGGACGTAGCTAGAAGTTCGTAAGCTGAAGCTCTCCGTAAAGTAATGTCACATAATATGACGTTTACCCTAAGACCCAATAGAAGCCTTCAAATATGTGAGCAGAACTTGTTTAAATGCTGTTAATTTCAATTTTTCCTTTATTCTAACTTCTTTTTCCTCACATAACTAACGGTAAAAATAAGTTTCCATTAAAAACAATACTTAATCATGAATAACATTAGCCTATATGTAAGCTATATTTATATGTAAATAACATTCAGAAACTGTCATTGAAATGAATAAGGATCAATAAATACTGAAAAAAAAAATCCCATTTATTTATTATGACTGATTTTATTTGACATGCGCAATATGGACTAGGGTTGGGCCGATAGACGATGCCATTGTCCATCGCCGATGTCTGATAGACAGACATTTAAATGAAAAATGTACTCCGTGTGATTGGCTTTCGGCCCTTTGTATTAAACTATGCATACATACATGATGCTGTTTTGTTTATAGTTGTTTAAGCAACTTAATTATAATTGGTTTATAAACATTATTTTAAACATTATGCACTTTTTTCACAGATAGTCTGTTTTCTTATGTTTTGAGTGTGCATTAGTAATATTTTGCTCGATGCGCCCTCTTGTGGCCTCAGGAGAGAAGCCAAAAGCTTTTCTTCACCCTAACTGAAATGATGCATTTTAAAATTCGAATATAATTCGAATTTTGATCATATTTAAGTAAAAATGTCGAATTTAGTTTTTCAGCCATTTTGACAGCCCTAGTACTTACATAAACTCCTGTCCCCAGACATGTTGCTCCAACCAGGACATAATACAGTGTGTTTTCGCCGCCCCCTCCTGCTGGCCCTGATGACATCTGGGCTTTCTGAACCCTCTCCAGTCTTCTCCCATGCCTCAGCACTGAGAAGTCAATCATAAAAACTATATACATATATAAAATGATACATGCATGTATAATTTTCATGTATTTTATATACACAGCATATTAAATGCAAGATGCAAGTAAACTGTCTACTGTTACTGTTTAAAATAACTGTTGTAAATAATGTCAAAATAAGGATAAAATTTTCCATCGTTATTTATCATAACAAATATAATTTAGCACAAAAAATGTATAAATGTAAAAATGAAACAACATACTTATTCTAAACCGTACTTACTGACATGTATAAATTAATAAGTGGCCATACTAAAACTATTAAAAACTTCTTGATGACAAATGGGTAAAGCCTAATGGTTCCAAGGATAGTGGCAAAGATTGGAAAATATTTAAAATGACACTTAATTAGTAATTTGGGGCTCCTTAAATAGAGTAATTTAATGTCATCTAATGATTCTTGTTCTAAACATTCCTGACAAGATTTTTTGGTATACAAACTATATAGCAGTTACACTGAGTGACATTTTTTCATTCATGGGAAAATGTTTAAACAGGACACATTTTAATGTACGAAAAAAAATGTAAAGCTGCTTTATTTCCCAAGAATATATGTCTGTAATCAAATACTTTTCTATTTTTCAGGGTCTCGCGAGTTTTTTTTTTTTAGCTTCAGGACATAAAACATTTTCGATATTTTGTGATTTTTTTTCAACTTGAAAATGAAATGGATTGCACTACTTTTAGTCGTTTAGTGTATGATGCCCAGTTTTTTTCTGTAACAATTTACGAGCGTTTGCGTGTATGATACCTAATGTTTATTTTTTATTTGTTCAGAACTGTAAAGTGTAAAAATCTGTGAAGTCGCGTAGTGTATTCCATAGCTAATAGACATCATCTTGCGACTCAAAATGGTTACTACGACAACCAAATGTAAAATAATAATAATTATAATAAAATGAAACCTGTATCGGAGAAAATTATACATTTTAAGTCTAAAGTCTATTTAACCAGTATTTAAAATCAACATTTAAATGTCCGTGTATTTATTTAGTTGGTAAACCCGTGTAGTAAACCGTAAAGTATATAACAGTTAGTCAACCGGTCATTATTGTAAAATAGACAGCGTCATGGAGCTGTCAGAGCCACAAGCGTGTGAGAGGCAGACTTGATGTTCACCGACCTTGGCCCAAAAATTACTGCAGCTCTTCGTGCAGTCCTGCATTAACCCATACAAGCGGTTTCGTTACTAATAGTCATTTTGACAGAATTCCCATATTGCGTTTCTCTGCTGAAAATGCGCAGTGTGACCGCAGACAGCACTGAATGAAACTTCAAGTGTGTATCTACTCAATACTACTCACTACTTGTTAGTTAACTATCTACATGGTCAAATAAAGTACCTAGCATCTGGACAGCACACTACAGCACGCACCAAACTGGACTTTTATCCTACCGGCGCCTGGACTTGTGTTTCCATAGAAATTGTGCAAGCCTTTCTGCTAGAAATGAAGTTCACAAACGATTAGCAGAGCCACAGACTTCTGCCGCTTTTTTCAACTTGCCTGATTTTCTCGCATTCTGCAGACACAGAGTGGATGAGGCCCGGACCAGCGGAGCCAGTTTATTCCATACTGTCTTGCACTTAAACATCGCAGCTCTGCTGTGCTTTTCAGTAAGACAGCCTGGGGAAGTTCACAGCTACGCTCACCGTGCAGCTCTAGCACAAGGCCGGAGACCTTCTCAGGTCACACAGCTCCTGCAGGCGCTTCCGGTTTCGGCTGACGGCCCGCCCTCTTTCTGCACTGATTGGCTGCGGCACTGACAAATTTGTGAGTGATTGGTTAGATTTTCTGTCAGTTATAATTTGTCAGCGTTGCTCAATTGCCGATTGGTTATTTGTGGGGTACGCCTTAACGACGCCACAGGTCGTGTGACGAGAGACCGCCCAGTTAACGTCCCACTGTATTCAAGGTATATAGATTGATCTTTCTTTCCATTTTTAGCTTTATAACTGGCGTTTCAGCCATTTATACATTCTAAATGACTTGAATTATTTAAAAAAATATTTTTTTTCTTCTTTGCATTAAAATCTTTTGTAAAAAAGATTGGGGTCAGTAATTTTTTCTTTCTTTTTTTTTTTTTAAATAATACTTTTATTTTTTGCTTTGCATTAAAATCTTTCGTAAAAAAAGATTGGGGTCAGTCATTTTTTTCTTTCTTTTTTTGAAAGAAATTAATACTTTTATTTAGCAAGGATGTGTTAAATTGATTTAAAAAAGTGATAGTATAGACATATATTGTTAGAAAACGATTTCTATTTTGAATACATGCTGTTCTTTTTAACTTTTTATTCATCAAAGAATCCTGAATAAAGTATCACAGTGTCCAAAAAAAATATTAAGCAGCACATCTGTTTTTTAGCATGTGACATTGGAGATTGGAGTAATGGCTGATGAAAATTCAGCAATGCATCACAGAAAAAATTACATTTTAAAGTATATTAAAATAAAATTTAAAAAACATTATTTTGAAGTTGTAATAATATTTCACAATTTTACTCTTTTTTATTCTGTATTTTTGATCAAATAAATGCAACCTTGATAAGCACAAATGACTTATAAAAAAACAACAACACCAAAAATCTTACTGATCCCCCTTGTGCCCTGTATTAAAGGCGCAATATGTAATTGCCACTAGAGGGCGCGTATTCAAAACAAACAAAGGCATAGTTTGATGATGCTGTGACTGAGTGTGGAATCATGGGAGCTGTCGTCTTCATCCCCACAGCCGAAGCAATCCGATGGGACTCAAGCAGAAATCATGTTTATCGATGAGCTAATGTATTAAAGATTTATTAACGTCGTAGTATGAAGCAGAGTGAGGCGGAAAGCCGTCGAAGCAAAACGAGCGCGACACAGGGCTCGAAAGCAGCGGAACTTTTATTATGCCACAGTCGACCACTTCTGCTCCTTCCGGAAAGCAGCGGAAGTAAGCAGCGCTGTTTTATCATACTAGATACATTTGAACGTTCTGTTATAATGCTACTCTGTGTGGTCATCACCGGTGTTTCCATGTTTTCTACAAAACAAAACCGGAAATCGAGGGTGTATGACGTCATTGGCAGGCGACACAATAGACACGGTCCGTGTCACTAGTTAAAATTGCTTATTTCTCTGGATTTAAACATTCTTCGAAACATTTGGGATAATGTAAGTACACAAGTCAGCGAAATATATAAAACTGTTCTAGTGGTTTTTGGATATTTTAATGAAAAAATCTGACATATTGTGCCTTTAACACATATAGTGCATGGTACAAAACAATGAAAAAGCAGCATTAACAACAGTGGCGCTGCAAACACCCCCCAGTTTTCAGATCACTCATACGCCCCTGATTTCCCACATGCAATCACACTTGATAGAAAGCGGGGCGGTGCCGTGACCGCGGGACTTTCCAGCGAGGAAAACAAAACTGACATGCGGAAGAGCCCTGAACAGCGCACAGACCTTTGACTCCTTCAGGATACCACAGGACAAAACTGCTTTCTCTCTCTGTCATGCGAACATTCTGTAAAACACTGTCGGAACATGACATCAAACTTACAAATCAGCCCCAATTATAGCCAGCTGGACGAAAACTTATCTGAAAACAAAACTGCAAAAGGGCAGTATATATTCTTCTTGATTCTGACTTTAATATTAAGCACGGAGACGTTTATCACGGCTTTTCTTCTTTATGACTTCTCCAAGGATGTTCACAGAGTGAGTTAAATCGTATAATCTTACATTATTAACATCTTTAAACAAATATTGTTATTTATACAAAGAATATGATTCTATAATTCGTTAAATAAGTTTTTTTTTACTTTAAAAGACTCGTGAAACAGGCAAAGATGGAGGGTATCCAATCCACTGCCTCTCCACAGATCTTACCCAACCGACAAATCAAGCAGGTATCGCAAGCTGTGACTTGTTCAATCAAGAACTGAAACAAACCGCACAGCAGGTATTTAAAACTGCTTCAAGACCTAAATACATTTTGTGATAGTGAGAAATATAAGATGTTCCATAATAAAACTAGATTCCTTTTTGAACAGAGACTGTTGATGGACATACAGAATTATGTACTGGAAACATTAGGAGGTAAAAGAAATACATTTATGTATGTATGTTTGTTTGTTTATTTAGTGGTAGCCTGCATACCCTTACGAAATAAAATAAACTTGAAGTATACTACTTTTTGGTAAGGGTAGCCTACTGCTGCTATGCCCGTGAACGCAACTAACTTGTAATCTAACTCTTGCGGTAGTAAAACGTTAAACTTGAAAACGACTTTTAAACTTTATGCCTGCATATGTAAAAATAATATAGCTAATTTGTGAAGTCAGACCCCGCACCCCCACAGTTCGCGCCCTGATTCAAGCATTGTATTTAATCGAAAGTGTGTTCTTGGACTTTACAGAACATAACGTCACTGAGATTTTCAAACCAGCTGTGCATGTCGGGGCAAAACAAGAGCTTAAACAATATCAAAGGCTGCAGAAAAATGGTAAGATCTTCCCCACAGCTTACATTGTTCAAGATAAAGTGGTTAAGTTTACTAAGTGTTTTTTTTTTTTTACTTTCTGCAGACGGAGTTCCTGCACTGGATCGTATACAGTGGGACAACATGAACGGCCAATTCAGTCAGGAGGGGTTAATGCGCCTGAGTCCCGATGGAGAAATAACGGTGCCACACGACGGAATTTACTTCGTTTTCTCTCAGGTTAATTTCGAAACACAATTAGGACAGATTGTGCACTTTACGCAGTACTTATACAAGACAACAGCATCCTATCCACGACCAGTGATGCTCGCAAAATCTGTAGTGACTCCCTGCGTGAGCGTAAACTCTAGTGTACAGCTTTATTCCAGCCATCAGGGGGCGCTGTTCCGCTTAGAAAAGGGCGACAGGCTCTCCTTGTACGTGCTGAATATAAGCGCCGTGCGTTTCCCACAGGAAGCCACTTACTTCGGGGCATTCATGATTAACTAAGCAAAACAGCAGCATTTTGTTTCAGATGATTTCTTACAGAGATGTTATATTTGTCATTTGTTTTCCAGATATATATTAATACAATGTATGTATACTGAGATGATGAATAACATTTTTATCCACTTCAAGACAAAAATAACTTGTTTTGTTTTGTTTTTTTGGTGCAGTTTTAATGCAATGTTTATTATAAATTAAAGCCCTTTGTATACTGAAATTACAAATGACAGTTTATTTTATTGACATCAAGACTAAATAAAATTTTTTACATTTATTTGTGCACTGTTTTAATTAAATGTTTATTGTACATTAAAGTTTATATGTGAATTATATGTTTTAGTCCTGTTGTTGTAAGTGTAGGTGTTTTTCATCAACAGCCAAAACAGCTCAAAAGCAGTGTAAGAGAATTGCATGTAATTTATTAAAGAAATTAAAGAAAGTTATGATTACACACAGATTTCTTAAATGATACTGATCCTGTAAGACTATGCTTAGTTTATCAATGGAAAAAATGTTTAGTTATACAGTGGTGTGAAAAAGTGTTGGCCCCCTTCCTGATTTCTTTTTTTTTTGCATGTTTGTCACAATTTAATGTTTCAGATCATCAAACAAATTTAAATATTAGTAAAAGATAACACAAGTTTTAAATTAAGGTTTTTATTATTAAGGGAAAACAAAATCCAAAACTACGTGGCCCTGTGTGAAAAAGTGTTTGCCCCCTAAACCTAATAACTGGTTGGGCCACCCTTAGCAGCAACAACTGCAATCAAGCGTTTGCGATAACTTGCAATGAGTCTGTTACAGCGCTGTGGAGGAATTTTGGTCCACTCATCTATGCAGAATTGTTGTAATTCAGCCACATTGGAGGGTTTTCGAGCATGAACCGCCTTTTTAAGGTCATGCCACAGCATCTCAATAGGATTCAGGTCAGGACTTTGACTAGGCCACTCCAAAGTCTTCATTTTGTTTTTCTTCAGCCATTCAGAGGTGGACTTGCTGGTGTGTTTTGGATCATTGTCCTGCTGCAGAACCCAAGTTCGCTTCCGCTTGAGGTCACGAACAGATGGCAAGACATTCTCCTTCAGGATGTTTTGGTAAACAGCAGAATTCATGGTTCACTTCTTCACACAGGGCCATGTAGTTTTGGATTTTGTTTTCCCTTAATAATAAAAACCTTCATTTAAAAAACTGCATGTTGTGTTTACTTGTGTTATCTTTGACTAATATTTAAATTTGTTTGATGATCTGAAACATTAAAGTATGACAAACATGCAAAAAAATAAGAAATCAGGAAGGGGGCCAACACTTTTTCACACCACTGTATATTATTCATATTCTTGTCTCTTATAGTATTTAGCATAGTAAACAGAAAAAAGTTATAAAATACAAAATAATAAAATCATTCAAAAAAAATTCTGTTTACATGGTTAAATGTGGTGCACATACTCTTAAAATCCAATACAACAAATATGGGAAAAGCGAGGTGAATATAGACTATCATGTCATTGATTTTCTCTAGAATGTCAATGACAAGATTTTCTCTTCTCCTTCAGGTGAAAGATGAGGATGTTTAGCCTGTTTTCTTCTGTTTAGAAGCACCAGTCTGACCCTGGGGAATGAAGTGAGAGCTGTATTTAATAAATATTTTATATTCAAAATGTTGGTAAATGCAGATTGACAAACTTTACAGAAATCACAAGGCTGTTAGGCTATGTTTAATTATACAACAGAGACATTTTAGTTTAAGAAGTTGCAGATCTGCAACAGAACAATATTCAGTTGTGAATGTTTCAGTTTTTGACATATAACGTACACTGCACAGAATTATAATCCATTTCTGTTATGAAAAAAAACGTTCTGACCTTCGGGGCTTTGAAAATAAGAAGCTTCCTAAGGGTGAACTGGGGCTGAGGGGTCATCTTTGCATCTATTATTTATATCATTGATCATTTCTACTATGCCCTCATTATGGCTTACATCGTTATTGGCATTAATGAGGATCCTCAAGATGTCCTGGCCTCTAAAATTAGAGGAAGAAACAATTTTACATATAAACTCTGACAAAGAGACGTAAAATGAAGTGTTACTGCATGCAGCAATAACTTAAGGTGGATGCTCACTGTTCACTTCCTTCTTTTAAATGCATGATCCACCATGATCCACTGGATTTATCACGGATTGACAGATATCCCTCCACAGTGGACAAGGCAATCAGAAAATCTGAATCTTTGGGAATGCTGTATGATACATTGCCAGATTTCTTCATACGACTTGCACCAGCACCATGTGTAACCACCACTTTACTCTGCATCTGAAGCCCTCTACATGCCTGGATAATGAACACTTTAGGTTTGCCAATAAGAGCGGGGCAGTTGACTCCATCAAATGGGGAGGTTATGTCATTTAGGGGGCATATTTGCTCATCACATCCCTCAACACCAGTCTTATTTCCATGACTCATCACACAACAGACAAAGCAGTCTCCATGCCGATCATCTTTACTGTATAGAGTCATAAGCTCTTTTATTTGGTCTGCAGTCTTGTCTTCCTTGACTTCAACCAGAAAGCCCAAAAATTCAAATAAGTCCTTCAGAGAATCTGAGAATTTCTCATGTTATGATCTATGTATGGTTATTTTATAAGCTTGACGTTTTTATGCTTTTCTTTTATGTATTTCTCAGTGAGATGTGGACAAAGTCCTCAGGCCGGACTCAAGCACAAAGACATGATGCTGAGACAGAATTAATCTCTCATTGACCCTGATTTTACAATTGCACAACTTACAGTATTTGAGTGTACTGTAACATGCTATTCATTTAGAGTGTTATTTGACCTTTTTGTCCTTTGCAGTTGGACTGCAGTATTTTTGTAGTATCCAAGTGCTGAATATATATAAACATTCTAGTACTATTCAATATTCAGCACTATTCTTGCAGTGGGCCTATACAATATATTCACCTTAATCAGTTGCAATTACTATACTTTTTTACAGAATTGCAAAATTGTTTACTCAATACAATATACTTTTTTCTGTAATGTTCTGGATGATGTGTTCTCCATTTTCCTCTGTAGTGTCTAATGAATGCTGAATTTGAAATGAAAAACATTTGAGGGATTCTAAAGATGGTTCATAAAAAAATGGTAAAGAATCTTTTTTTTCTTGACAACCTCCAATTAACGTTGCAGCTAAGTGCTTACAAGTTCCTGACACCTCTCTACTGGTATCTTGACCCATTCCTTAAGAAAGCTTCCAGATCACTGATAATATTTAGTTTTCATGTTACCACTTTCTTCAAATCACACCAAATATTTTAAATGAGATTTAAATCTGGAGACTGAGCAGGCCACTCAAGAACATTCTACGACCGATCCCTGAACCAAGCTTCAAGTCTATGCACCGAAGGCATCACAATCTTTGACAAAATGGCCTGTTACTTCAAAGAATCCATGTCCATCATACAGTCAAGATTTCACTTCCTATAAAAGCAAAGCAACCCCATAACAGGACTGGCCCACCTCCATGTTTGACCGTTGTGACAGTATTCTTATGCTCATAAGCCTTGCCTTTTTTGCACCAGACATACCGCTGATCCATGGATGCAAAAATGTCCAGTTTGGTCACATCACTGCATAAAACAATCCTCCAGAACTCCTTTCATCAGGTAATCCTGCAAGTCTTGGCAGTAAATCAAAGGTTTTTCTCAGTTACTCTAATCAAACTATTTATTCTATACATTTATTTTTCTTCACAGCCCTCAAAGGTTTTCTGGTACAACACATCTGAAACTTTTAAAGCTGTCTCTAGGAATTTTTAGACTCTTGGAAATCTTCGTGTAGCCAGACTTTCTAATGTCTAATTTTGAGTTGGCCATATTTACTACTCATCTTTAGCACATGCACGGGCTAAATGTATGTATGTGTAACCGCTCAAGCTAATTCAGTTATAGAGTTTATAGAGTTTCTAAAAGCTTAATTGTTTTAACAACTTTGTACCCTACCATCCAAATAAATTAACTTAAAACAGCAATGTTGAATAATTATATCTGTATAAAAAGAAATCCTACAACTCAAAAATATTACATTATATATTGACATTATCACTTCTAATATGCCACTAAACTGTTTTATATAAGGGGTATATGGACTACTTCTATTATGCTTTTCCATACCTAGTGATTGAATTGAATGGTGACTGAGGAAATTGACAATTTCATTTTAAAATTAAAAGCTGCGGTTTCTTTTTTCTTCTTTGTAGCAGCTGTACAAAGACAAATCACAAAATTTAAATCAAATTCTGCCAGCAACACTGGACTGTATGTAACATGTAGTTATGAATTTATTTAAAGTTGTCTAGAAAGGCAAGCGTTGCAGAGCACAAGATGGACAAAAGCTAATCGCTACTTTAGAAAAGGTCACTGCTGGGTAAAATACAAAAGAGAAGAAATTAATAAAAAGGAAAAATAGGGCTATACAAAGCTGAATGTCCAGCCTGGAGCTATTTCCATGCACAGATAAACCCTCATACATAGATGAAGAATCTTCAGTAAGAAATCATAAGCATAAGGGTTCCTTTACCCCAACACTGGGCTCAATTCGTTTCTGGAAACAGTCCCTTAAGGCTCCTGCTGGAGATGGGAGATCTTACAGAGTAACTTCAAACGTACACTTCAACCTGTTTAAAACATTTGCCTACACAAATTCATTTGTGAATGTGAAATGCATACACAGGTCCTACAAAACCACAATTTGCACTTAAAAATATCATACAGTATGTAAAAAAAACAAAAAACAAAGAAAGATGTTTGGCTGGTGGTCTCAGAATCTGCGGCGTTTGTTGGGGCCAAAGTCAACAGGAGGTCCAGGACGAGGGAAGGGAAGAGGGAGACCACCTGGATTACCAGCAGGCCCCTGCTGATAGACAGAAGCTTACATACTGTACACTTTGTATGTTGAACTGAAAGTTGTCATTAGGGCCTTTCGCACCACAGGAACCTTTTAGGGCCTTTCGCACCGCAGGAACCTTTTCATAGTACCAGAACTACTTGTGGAACTACCCACTTTTTGGCGTTTTCGCACCGCCGGAAATGGGAGCGATTTTAGTACCGGACTGCCTTTTTCGAGAACCAAATTAGCTCCTACTCCGGAGCGGGGTCTAACCAGCACAACTGGTACTACCCGTGACGTAAGTATGTGTCCTCCATCCTCCTGTTGTTAATGTTGTTTTTCTTTGTTTCCGTTGTTGAACGCCGCGCACAAATGACGTCGCTGTTCTGGAACTAAAGCGGTGCGAAAGGCCCTAATGTGTGTTGAGAAATCTGTACCTCACTTGAAGCCAAGCTGGCAGCTCCTGCTGTTGTGGTATTTCCACCCATTGGGTTCCTGTTCATGGCCATTCCCTGACCTTTCACCCCAAGAGAGAAAAAGCAATGTCAAGTTCAAATGGGTTAAAAAAAACAAAACAAAATAAAACAAAGAAAGAACATATCTAGTATTTTATATTGCCGACCTGGAAATGAGACCTACATCTTAAAGGATTAGTTCACCCAAAAATTTAAATTAGCCCATAAATTAC
>NW_015558617.1:762670-763887 GCF_001515605.1 Sinocyclocheilus anshuiensis | reverse complement strand
CACCTAGGATGACTTGAGGGTGAGTAATTTATGGGCTAATTTAAATGTTTGGGTGAACTAACCCTTTAAGTAGGGCAAAACAACAGGATTCCCCTCGTGTTGTGTTCTCTCATTTTGACCCACAGAGAATTTTTCTTTAAATGCTAGTTATCACATTGCACTAAAACTTACTGACTTTGCTCACACAAGATATAACAATTCCCCAAAAGAATCATCATTTTTTTACTTTTTGGTATTTTTCCCCACCTTGTTACACCTGTGGTGTTTCTGGTCAAAAACTACCATAATACTAAAAAAAATGCTTATAAATTTCCCTGTATTCTATATTATTACTAGGGCTGTCGCGATTCGTCGATTTTATTTGACTATTCGATTCCATAAAACACATTATTAGACGGTTTCCCAAGGCTGCATGATACATTAAACCCATTTAATAATCATAATTAAGCATAATTGTTTATCACAAACGCTACGATTTAATTAATTATATGCAATGCCGTTCTAATACAGTATATGCGCTTTAATTATTTACATGCGTGTAGGTTAAGTACGTGCGTCACACAGCGGCTCCGTTCACAGTAGTTCCACAGGAACCGTTATCATTTACATGTGTGTGGAGCGGCTCAAACTCCATCTCTGCATGTTGTTGTGAGTTTGGGTTTATTATAACGTTCATCTGGGAACGTAACGTGCGCCATTTCATCAGATTTGTAAGGTAAATCATTTATAAATCTACGCAAACTCAGGAGAATACATCGCGGTTTCAAAATAAAAGCTCAAACCCTCACTCTGAGTTTACACGTTTTGATGTCCACATATTCTTTTAATTACAGTGGCTATAGCATTTCTGTCCTAAAGAAATGGCCAAATATTAAAGATTAAGTGGACATTTGAATTAAATGGTGCTTGGTCAATATTAAACAAGTATTAGATCCAGCAGCAATGTGTAAAAATAATCATCAGGCCGTTGGCGCCCTCTGTAGGCCTTTGTTGTAATGCGTTATGTACATTAGCTCTATTGTTTATAATACATTATGCATTTTAACAGTTTTGTTCAATAAAACCGTATGATTTCTTGCTTTTGATACTTTATTTGAATTATTATTGCCTATAATTATTATTTAACATTATAACATTATTTAATATGTTGCCATTCTTACACTATAATACTGAACTTTGATTTCAGTGATTTGGACTATGCGATGGATGCACTTTAC
>NW_015558617.1:756971-762475 GCF_001515605.1 Sinocyclocheilus anshuiensis | reverse complement strand
ATCGTTTAGATTAATCGATAAATTAGTCGATAGATTAATCGAAATAAAAATAGTCGTTAGTGGCAGCCCTAATTATTACCAAATAGTGGGTTCAATCTTTTTATCAACTGGCTTTCTTTCAAATAGCAGTTTTTTTTATTTCTTTTTCAAACTGACTGATCGTAGGCCTTCCTAAACTGCGTTTATGCACCTCATTTTTGAGTGAACACTGCCTAAACTATCCACAAATAAGGCTTTTTTTCCACTCCAAAACTGAGCTGCATAAGCGCAGATAAATGAGGCTGATGTCCAATCAGTTCTAAAAAAAAAAAAAGAAAAAAAAAAAAAAAGAGCACAAAACCCGTGCTAATTGATAGAAAAGATGTTGACAAAAAGATTGAATCTAAGATGTGGTGATAGTATAGGATAATGAGAGAGATTGACAAGCTAAAAGGCTGATTTGCTATTTCAACACCAAATTAGGTAAAGGATTTTCAGCACAGAAAGAGAGTTAAGCTGTTCCTGCTATGATACTCATATTTAAAATGTTAAAAATTCAGTAGTGTAAAGGTGAGTATAGTGTTGTTGATCACAGTGTGTTCGAGTCCGTTTCTTACCTCCCATATGCATCCTCATGTCTGGATCCCTCTGAAAAAGCAAACAAATTCAACGAATTAAAAATCCTCAGAAATGCAGACAATAACTGTGGAGCTTGGAAACCTCAGACAATTCAGACTCACCTTCTCAGAGAAGTTGCCTCCCTGCCCCTGCTGTCTCCTCATCAAGTCCTCAGAGTGGGCACGGAGCTCCTCCTCTCTCCTCCGTCGCTCCTCCTCCTGACGCAGCTCCATCTGTTTGCGTTTCTGCACTTCCTGGCTATGAGCCTCCTCCATTCTCCTCAACTCTTCCTGTCTGCGCAGGAGATCTGAAGCCGAGACAGAAACAGACATGACTAACTGCTGTGTGATGTGATTGCTGACTAGGGATGTCTCAAAATCAACTAGTTTGTGGTCTGCCTGAACTACTAGTCATCGAAATAGGCTGATTCTAGGTTCACCTGTCTATGCTTCGGTTCAAGAACTGCTAGAGGAAGTGCAAGGGCTTTGATTTTGAGATTATTAACTTGATATTACACCTACATTATACTTATAACTTGTATTAAAAACAACAATCATGATGGGACAAATTGAGCACAAAATGTTTTAATATGGAAAAGGCATAACAGCTAACACTATACAATTTCAGCCGGGATTTTCGGCTCGTTGACAGTTCATGAAGCTTGTCGACAAAAGGCCAAAATCAGAGACAAATGGGTGCTTGTTCACCCGAGTAATGATTGCTGTGTTTAAATGATCAAAGACACGATCTGAGAGAAGCACTGATGCCCAAGAGATAGTCAGCAGGTTAAATATCTAGTCTGCAATCTAAGTCCTGTAGTGTGTAATGTGTTTTGACTGGAACTGACACTGGTGACAAAAGACAGTTGTGTAGTGTGAAAAGAACAGCAATATGACAACTTTCAAAGTTGTGAAGTGAATGGGCGGCATAATTATTTTCCTCTATTTTTAAATGCACTGCCATTCTATTTTTGCTTCAAATGCATGTTCTGCTGAAAAATGTGGACATGATATCACATCGATATGAATCATATTGCTCGTGAATTGAGTGAATCGAAAATATTTTAAGTCAAAAGGGTTCAGCTGACTCCAACAACAAAAAAAATAAGAATTTCTGTTCTAAAAGATGATTGAAAAAAAAATTGGGGGTTTCATTTTGGGGTTAACCATTCCCAAAAAATGGCAACCTGTGTGCACTCACCTTGTCTCATCAACATGACTTGGTGCTCATGTCGTCCTGCTTCCATTTCGGTCTCCAGCTTCTCTTGGGCCTCTTTGATGTTTCTATCAACCTGTTCGAACTGCTGCTTTTCCATTTCCATTAAGGCCTTCCAGCGCATAGCATACTCGTATTCAAACGAGCCAGGCTGAGCAAACCGGGGTGGCTGCTCACGCTCTCTAATGGACAGAAGACACGTCAGTTTATGTATGTGGTGAGTAGCCACGTAATAAGTGCGATAATGTACACTTAAACGGTCAAAAATGAACAAAAATTAACAATTATTCAACTCTTCTTTAATGATGTGATATCCTATTATAAAGTCACAATTTCCCACACCTCTTTGAACAATTATTTTTTGCTTACTTACTGGAGACAGTTTTTTTAAATAATTTGATAAAGGTTGCAAATAATTAAAAAAAACTTTTATCAAAAAAAATTAAATTAGAGCATATCTAGAATAAATTATATTCACTACATAATATTCCATTACTTTTTATAATTTTGTAAATTTCCTATAACTTCTCAGTGTCTGACAAACACTATTTTTTTATATTTCCAAGTTTCCCATGCTTATAGGAAACCTGGATGGATAACCATCTGGTTGCACATTGCTGTTTACGTAATGCATTTCAGAACATGAACTCACTTGTGATATAGTGCATTTTTGTTAACAAGTCTCTCAGGAAGTCCCTCATCCTCATCAAGCTGCTCCATCGGCTCAACGGTGACCGGCCTGGGGAAACTGAGTTTGGGGGTCGGGGGGAATAATTATTAAACTAAAGTAAACCAACTACCATTAACACACAATTTCTGATGAGAGCAGCAGACACTCACGCAGAGAGAAGGAAAGCTCCATCTCCGCAACGGTCCAGAGCTTTCCTGGCAGACGGTTTGTTGGCAAACTCCACAATGCCCTTCCCAGTTGGCCTGCCACGATCATCGACGATGACAATGGCCCGTTCAATCGGACCAAACATGGAGAAGGCCTCCTCCAGGAGCTCATTGGACACAAACTGAGGCAGGTTCTTGACCGTCAGTGCAGCGCCATGAGTGGCAAACCGCACACGGATCTGGCGACCTCGGAACACAGTGTCATCCAGTTCTGCTTTTGCTATGTCCGCAAGAGTCTTTGTTTCCTAATGAGAAGAGAGCAGCAAGTCAGGGTTAAAGTTGCATGGGTCCTTTGTTGTTTGAGAACTGCTACATCATTGAAAAAAAAACAAGAAAAATGCACGAAACATGGTTTCTGCATGTTTTATGAAGGTGAATTTAAGACTTCTTAAGACTAAGTAAGGAAAATTTAAGAAATAAATTGAATGGAACAATATGCCGATATGGTCACCACTTAAATTAAGAGATTTTTAAATCAAGATACATTTTCTTGAGAAGCAAAATGACATTTCTTGTTTTATGAAAGATTGATACAAATGAAGTGAGTTTATAAATCAAACAACAACAAATATCTGCCAATAGGCTGAAAAAAAAAAAACATTCAGTTTTTTAGAATATGTACATTTGTTCAATTTGCATCTTACGTTTATATCTTGATTTAAGGATGTTTAGACATTTATACTGGAAAACAATGCAAAAATACTAAGGAAGATATTAATTTCTTGCAGTGCATGCAACATTTAATGCCATGACTTTATCAATTTAGGAGTAGGACTTTCTGCTACGATTTAGTACCTTTAGACCTTACTTGTGGGGAAGCGAATTTAGACTTTAAGACCTGCAAAAACCATGATGAAAATACGATCTTAACTAAAAATGTAGTTTAACAAAATTACAAAAAAAAATGCAGTTTTGGTTATGAATAAACTTTTTCAGGTCAGTCTCATTGAAATAAACACAGTCACTCTCTGCTTCATTTCAAGGTGATGCCTGGTCAAACTCACCAGCCTGATGAAGCCAAAGCCTCTGTCCTTGTTGATGAAGATCTCAGAAGGTTTTCCATACTTGGAGAAGAGCTTCTCCACATCCTCCTCTGTGGCTCCAGTGGGCAGGTTCCCCACAAACAGCCTGCTCCTCTGTGTGTAGGCCTTCTCACCTGGCTTCCTGAAGTTCTGCATGTCTATAGTGAAAGCAGCATCTGCAGGAGAGAAAGTTCAAGTCAGTGACAGTGAAGTTGTAAATGGCGCAAATGCTCTTCAGCAACCAAAGTATAAAAAAAGTTGCGCACATCCCACACAGGGCTCAGGTGCAGGACCAAAAAAGTCAAACTATAGCAAAAATACAAACGTATTGTCCGCACACTGATATAACTGCTCCATAAGAATAATTTATTGCAACGTTTCGACCATCAGGTTTTTGTCAGGCACAAATTATAGGGCCTGAGAGAGAGAGAGAGAGAGAGAGAGAGAGAGCAAGAAAGAGGAGAAAAAAACCCAAAAGGTAACAACGTATTTATAGTATAAATCCAAAAACATACCCTTTGTAAAAGTTTCCCCTCAAAATCTCTCCCCCCCGACGGTTTTTGTATCTTCTTACTTTTCACAGCACCAGACGCGCGCGCGCGCTCACAAGATCTCCCGGTTCTTACTTGTGAATTCAGTTCACTGGAGACTTGAACTAAACGGTTCATTTGAATCAGTGAGTTGTCGACTCGAGAACAGCTGCAATCGGATCATTCCAATTCATGAATGAATCGTTTGGTGCGATTTGCGAACCGATTTAAAGGGTTAATTGAAAAGAATCAGTTCGTTCTGCGTGTCGGAGCACGTGATATATTATAAGAAGTAACGATATGTTTTATGAAATGTAGTGAAGTAAAAAGTACGATCTTATGCTTTGGAATGTAGTGAAGTAAAAGTAAAAGTTACTCAAAATATAACTACTCCAGTAAAGTACAGATATTTGAAAAATGTACTTCAGTACAGTAATGAAGTTTCATCAATGCATTGGCAGAGGGAGTCAATGGGGCTGTAGTCATTTGGTGATAAGGCTAGGTAAATCTGGGTATCATCAGCATAGCTGTGATAGGCAATTTGGTTCTTTCTCATTGTTTGACTTAGTGGGAGCATATACAGGCTAAACAAGAGCGGTGCAAGAATTGAGTCTTGTGGGACTCCGCATGTCATGGACGTCCACTTACTTGCGTCATACTGTCTATCGTTCTATCTGTCATTCTATATATTATATCGATCTGCGGTTCTTTTCAAAAATTTTGTTTTAATTTATGTTTTAATACAAAAATATTCTTAACTTTTTTAAAGAAGAAAATAGCAGTTAAGAATAATTTTATTCTTAAAAAATATTCCATGAATCTGGCCCCAGAATATTAAAGAGACACTAAAATGAACTAGTAATAAACCACCTGGAAAAATTTCCTTAAATGTTCTTTAAACTAAGAAAATGGTAATGCTTCTCTTAAGAACTCTTTACGGAAAGGCTCTTTTGGGAACCAAAAATGGTTCATCACTGTGAGCAAAAATACGTCCGCACACTCCGCACACTGATATAACTGCTCCATAAGAATAATTTATTGCAACGTTTCGACCATCAGGGGCACAAATTAGACCTGATGGCCGAAACATTGCAATAACTTATTCTTATGGGGCAGTTCTATCAATGTGCGGACAATACGTTTGTATTTTTGCTATAGTTTGACTTTTTTTTGTCCTGCACCTGAGCCCTGTGTGGGTTTGTGGGATGTGCGCAACTTTTTTATATTTTGATTTTAGAGTTTC
>NW_015558617.1:756432-756710 GCF_001515605.1 Sinocyclocheilus anshuiensis | reverse complement strand
GCAGTGAGTTGCCGACTCGAGAACAGCTGCAATTGGTTCATTCTAATTCGTGAATTAATTGTTTGGTGCATTCTGCGAGCCGATTTAACGGGTTCATTGAAAATAATCAGTTCGTTCTTGAATCAGACTTGAATCACTTCTGCGTCTCGGAGCACGTAATATATTATAAGGAGTAACGATAAGTTTTATGAAATGTAGTTAAGTAAAAAGTACGATCTTATGCTTTGGAATGTAGTGAAGTAAAAGTAAAAGTTACTCAAAATAAAACTACTCCAGTA
>NW_015558617.1:755663-756316 GCF_001515605.1 Sinocyclocheilus anshuiensis | reverse complement strand
AAGTACAGATACTTGAAAAATGTACTTAAGTACAGTAACGAAGTAAAACTACTTCGTTACTGTCCACCACTGACTGCAAGGCAGTAACATTGTGTCCCACTTTGTTAAAATGAGATGCTATAGGACTGCGTTCAACTCCCGTCCTAATATTACTCCGATGTTCAGTAATGCGGGTGCGTAATGATCTAGGAGTTTTACCAACGTAAGCGAGACCACACGGAAAACTAATAAGGTAAATCACATGTGTAGATGAACAAGTAATTGTACCGCGTATCAGTATGTTAATGAAATTCTACACCCAATGCTGAATACCTAACCGAACAAATCGGGCCATTGCCTGATTGTGTTTCATTGCTCGTAGCACGTAGGCACTGTGTTTGAGATGTATCATCAAATTTACTCTTAGCTTGTTCTATCCATTCCCTACGATAACCACGATGTAGAAATCTTGAATTTTGAGAGGAATCTTTTACAAAGGGAATGTTTTTGGATTTATACTTTAAATACGTTGTCACCTTTTGGGTTGAATGAGGAATTTGATATTAAGCATTTTCTATAGGATTGTGTGTATTTCTTCATCTGTTTTCAGTATTGTTTGAATATTTTGAGTGATTATTGATCTGTATTGATTTGTATTTTACTTGTATTGTTTT
>NW_015558617.1:750737-754636 GCF_001515605.1 Sinocyclocheilus anshuiensis | reverse complement strand
TGAACCTAGGAGAGGAGGTCATTCTGACTTTGCTATGACAATCTGGCGCTTCTGAATCAGCGACTGTAAGTATGTTTTGTTACTAGTTTAAGTATTTGCTATTGACTGTTCAAATGCGGAGTTTTGCGCATCGTGTGTGTGTGTGCGCGAGCTAGCGAGTGAGCGAGAGAGAGACAGCGCAAGAGAGAGAGAGAGAGAGAGAGAGGGAGGGAGGGAGAGGGTAACATCACAGTGGAGTCAGCTGTCTTAACCGTGGCTTGTGTACTGCAAACACATACCATCTTCATCATGTCACGCGTCACGCGACTCTGTTCCCCTTTCGGGCTCTGTCTTTACATTTATTTTGAAAGATGAAGCTTATGGTAAGGGTAAGGGGCATTACATTTCCGACGAGTGCTTGCGGTGTTCGGCCAATCACAATGCACTGGGTCAGCTGGCCAATCAGAGCAGACTGCACTTGTCGGAAGGAGGGACTTTGTAGAAAACGAAGCGTTTGAGAGAGGCGGGGCATAGAGGACCTACAATAATGTACAGTATTTGAAAAATAATGTCTTCTTTGAACATTAAAGCATGTCAACATATTCTGTTACACCAAATACACAAAATAATGATCTTTAAAAAAGCATCATATGACCCCTTTAAAGCCCCATTCACACGAAGAATGATAACTATAAAGATAACTATAAAGATAACGATATTTGCGTCCATACCAGCGAACGATATCGTCTGATTATTCTAAGCGCACATGCGTCTGCCGCTTTAAATTCTTGAGCTCATTACAGCAGGATGGATTCTGATTGGCTGTCAATTCTCTGATTCCGTGAGTCTTGATCTCCCGTCGGATATCATGAGAGTCCTCCTTGCTGGTCGGCCCAAAGCCTTTTTACCTTGCCAAACCGAGAGGACCCACACGTCCGTCGTCCTGAGTCTTGATCTCCAGTCGGAGGCTTCATGGGCAGGGGCGTGTCTACGTGGTGGCCAGGGGTGACACCGGCCCCCCCTGAAATCTGTCCACCCCAGGTGCCCCCCCCTACCAGATGTCTTGCGATAGGCTTGTTTTTAGTAAATTTCTAACTGCATCTGGCAGTGGCGGATCCTGGCACGTGTAGGCAGCTGCCTAGGGCCGCTTTCTTCTCTTCTTTATACTTCATTTTAGGCGGTTTCTATAGTGTGATCTTAATGAATGTCGAGAGCGCATAATGTTACGCGATCCATGTGCGTGAGGACAAATCTCTCCACTCCCAAGCGGATTTCCTTCACTCACACACACTGGTAACACAACCCGGCCACCCTCTTTTGAGCCAGTGCCCCCCCCCCATTTAAAATGCTCTAGAAACACCCCTGCTTACAAGCATGTCACGCAGGTTACTTTGACGTTTCAAAACCAAACGGGGGCCATCCTTGATAATGTAAATGTACATTGTAAATGCTCTTCAGCCCACAACTGTTGCTTACTTGGGCTACTCTGCTCTCCAGCATCAGTGTGTTGTCCATTGCTGTCGGCTCCTGAAGGCTTCCTCTGCTGTTCCTGTTGGGGGTTGGGCTGCTGTCGGGGTGGGCCGTGATTCTGCTGCTCTGAACGGGGTCCTCTGTTTCCTTGCATCTATTAAGGCACATGAACCATCAATACAACTCGATTTCATAGGTTTTTAAAACCTGAGAATAAGGCTCATTCAAAAGTGTAAACAGCCATGATGGACGTTGTTCTGGCTGCTCTAAGAGGATTCAATAACATTACAGCATCATTTAATTGCACATTCACTGGAATGCTTAATGACAATCTACACTGGCCATCCAAAATGAACACACATGAAGAAGAGACACCGAAAATCAACACATTGTGAATCTGATTACATTACATAATAAAATAGGATAACAGAGATTTAAATATGAGTATATTTATCATTGGGCATGTTATTTGAATTATACTTTAATGAAGTAATAAGAAGCATATTTAACGTCCAATGCCTTAATTCATTAATAATCATTAAGAGCGTGGTTTCTGTATTGGTGGGTGCAATTTGGTGTAATTGTTTTTAATGATTGTTTGATTCTTCGTTATGAACGCTAACGTACGTTCTGTTTACTGTTCAGATTTAAACTTGAATTACTACCATTCGTGAGTGTAGCTTAGTGCATGCATTTTTACATTATTAATTGTCTGATTTCTTCATTAATAATAAGCTAGTATGGGTTTGCAAAGCGGAGCCGAGCCGGACAGATCCACTCAACACGGCAAATCGCCCGGCCTCGTCTCCAGCTCATATGCACAAACATATTCATTCATAAATAAAAGCATGCATTATATGCATACAATATAAAAGAAATACAAACGTCTAAATACCTTTTATAAGAGAGTATAATCCGCTCCAGTAAAACACGCAGCTTGATCACAAAGAGGAGAGTGAACGCCGTACACCTGAACTTGCTGCCTGATCTAACCGCTCAATGGCTGGCGCTGGGTCTTCCGGCGTACGCTCTGACGCTTTCGATTGGTCAATTCTGCGTCAGTAAAATGACGTTAACGTGTTCAAAGTGTTTCATTGGATGCCGTCGTTTTTAAACCCAGTTATTTAGGCCAAATTGGTTGCTTTACGAAGGAAATTACGAAAAAAACAAGTTAGTGAGCGGCGTGGATTGAGAAACGCTAAAAAAAAAAAAAAACAGATTGGGAACTGCTGGCGCCGTCCAATGTTGAACAAAGGAAGCGCAATTAACAAAACCGGTGTCGATTTCAATTAAAAGAAATTAACCAATTTAAACTTTTTATCTGGTCATGCTCAGGCACCTAAACTGTATTAATTATAATTGTATTATTTACACAATGACAAGAACTTTATAAGTATGGAAATAAGTAACTGAAGTGAGGGATTGGGGATTGTTATTTTATATGTCATTTTATTTAACTTTATATATCATCATATACATTTCTGAAATTTTATTTAATAGGATAGAAAGTGAGATAAACCAACTGCTACCATAAAACATCACAGAACGAGTAGTGAACTCATGCTAACATAGTTGTGACATTGTGATAAAAGAAAACTACCTAATATGATTTCCATCTCTATCAACTAATATCTAATATATTAATACATATACAACGGGGGCATAAAAAATTTACTGTATAAGAGAAATAACCCATATAATAGATGTTTCTGATTAAGTTCCACCTGTTTCTAAAACCAAAGGGTGCAAAACTTTAAACCAAAACTTTACTAAACTCCATTCAGAGATGACAGATTGGAAAGTTTTTATATACGACACGGAGTGTAGACAAATAGATAAGCATGTTCAGCGTGTATTAAAAATAAACCTAGAAAAATAAACTACTGCCACAAAACAAATAATTGTAACAATGCCCACATCGGATCACAGATCCGTTCTCTATATCCCTTACCAAAAATAAGTATACTTCAAGTTTATTTTATTAAGTATACTTAAGTAAAGTTCAAGTATATTTTTAAGTATACTTTATGTAGTAAGTATACAAATATCAGTGTACTAGTAGTATACTTGTAAGTGTACTATTTCAATACTCCTTGGGACTAAATTGGCCCACTTTCTAGTATATAAAAGTATACTTTTAAGTATACTTTAAGTATAACAGTAGTAAACTTTGAGTACACAACTAGTTTACATCTATGTTTTTAGTTTGTACTGCAACTATACTAAAAGTGAACTTATAGGCATACTGATAGTTTACTAATTAAATACTTGTAGCATTTTTAGTACACCTTGAAGTATAGTCTCAGTAAACTACTAGTTTAGTAGTTTATACTGAATGTATACTCGTAAGTTTTCTTCACGTGAACTTTACATCATACTTTAAATATACTACTATGTCCCTATTTAGGTATTAATTTGAATATATTTTGTTACATGAATATCTGAACATA
>NW_015558617.1:748586-750619 GCF_001515605.1 Sinocyclocheilus anshuiensis | reverse complement strand
CATTTTAAGTATATTTCTGAGAAGTACATAAAGCACATTTCTGAAAAGTACATAAAATGTAGACTGAAAGTATACTTTCTTATTTTTAGTTTAAAAGAAGTACACTTGAATAAACTTCTTTTTCGTAAGGGATTCCTCGAAGGCACGTGAGTGTACAACTGCGACAAGAAAAAACAAGTCATGTCTGCTTCTGCACTGGATCCAAATTTTAAAAATAGACCATTATTATAACTTCTGTTTACCAAAACAGCTTACAGAAAACATGACCAATGAGAACCAAATACAGCAATGCTATTACCACAGGTCTACTCAGCTAAAGTCAGATAAACCATCAATCATTTAATCGGATTTGTCCATTTATTTACATGCAATAAGGTCAGCTTTATTCTGGAGTACGTGATAAATCAAATGAGGCCAATTTGGAAGTCTGTTAATCCTATTTGAGTTTAACTCTCTTTGATCCTTCCTTATAATCCTCCAGGGTGAGTTTGTAGCCCCAGTGCTGTAGAGTCTGCCTGACCACGGGGGAAACACTGGGGTTGTCATAAGCACAACCGGACCGGACCACTTTTGTGATGAGATTATGCCGCCACCGACCTTTGACTCCTGCACATTTGGCCCAGCGACTGATCTGGCGTGCATCGTCCTCTGTTCGCCTGCCCTGGTAAAACCTGCTGGGAAGACAGAACATGAGTGTGTGAAAGACTCCAGTCTTCAGTCATCAGTGTCACATGATTCTTCAGAAATCATTCTAATATGTTGATTTGGTGCACAAGACGCATTTCTTATTATCAATGTTGAAAACAATTGTACTGCTTTTTGTGGAAACTGTGATACTTTTTTTCAGGATTTTTTGATTAATAGAAAGTTCAAAAGAACATTTATTTGAAATTGAACCGTCCTGCAACAATGTAATTTTGTGCCACTTTCCTGCTACTTTTGATCAATTTAATGCATCCTTGCTGAATAAAAGAATGACATTTTTAAACCTAAACTTTTGAACAGTAGTGAAAGGTGTTGCAGCAGCTCTTGCCTGCAGTACCACTGGAACCAGCCATATGGATCCTGGGGCACAATCCACCCACTGCTTTCCCACATCTCTAGACTGCCTCCACATTTGACCTTATAGGTGTTTACATTTTCCCTGTACGTGGATGAAGCCACCTGAAATAAACCCAAATAATTTAAAAAACAAAACAATAAAACAGTATAAAACTGCTTAGAAATCAATTATTTCTCAAATACTATCAATTATTTCTCAAATGCATGCAAACAACAGCAGCTCCAAGTTGGAACTGAACGTCACGTTTCTGTCAGCTGTGAATGATTGCTAGCTTGTGGCAACTACAGCATGTGGCAATCTAGCTGTTATCAACTATTCATTCATTTTTATCAAGTGCAAGCGAGGTCTTGTAGATGCATACAATTTCATGGTTTTCCCTTTCGTGTGAGAGTCTCATCACATGCTCATAGCCCCGAGCATCAAACTAAAGGGATAAAACCACTCAAATGACCAGTTAATCTGCTGACATAAAATACTCCATAAAACAACATGAGGCAAATGCCACATAACAATAACAGTAGATCAGTAAAAATTATATTAATGATCATTATAAAATGAAGTACTAATACACATCAGTTCTTGAATTGAGGTCTCCACTGTAATCTACAAATCAAAACTGAGCAAATCGATGAGTCAACGGAATAAATCATACACACAAAGGGAGTAAATTCAGCTCTGCTACAGACACTCATCATGAAAATGTTTATCATAACGTTGACAAAAGCGGTTACTATTAAAATGTAATGATAATTATTAACACCCGTTTAGAGATGTTTAGTCCATCCAACCAGTCTTTGGGAAGCTCCTGCCAAACATCTTTGTAATGTTGCTCTGATTTAAAAAAAAAAACTTTTGGGAATATTTTAAGATTTACAGTTGAGTGCATAACAATTGTTAGACATTTTAGCGCATCTCTGACTGCCAAAAGACATGTAGAGAGGCAGAAATGTACAAAAAAAAAAAAAAGCAA
>NW_015558617.1:738065-748328 GCF_001515605.1 Sinocyclocheilus anshuiensis | reverse complement strand
GAGGCAGAAATGTAAAAAAAAAAAAAAAAAAGTAAATCTGAATCAAGTCACAAGTGGGAAGACTTTTTAAGTGCAAAGTACAATAAACAACTGAAACTATTTCTGCTTGTCCTGACCTATAAAAAAGACAATTTTCTTTAGACTTGCTCAACTGAAAACAGATTTCTTCAAATTGGTCAAAATGCATTACAGTTATAAATTATAAATTTCCATAAGTATTCACCACCATGCTTAGGGGGAAGTCGTGGCCTAATGGTTAGAGAGTCGGACTCATAACCCAAAGGTTGTGGGTTCAAGTCTCGTACTGGCAGGGATTGTAGGTGGGGGGAGTGAATGTACAGCGCTCTCTCCCACCTTCAATACCACGACTGAGGTGCCCTTGAGCAAGGCACTAACCCCCCAACTGCTCCCCGGGCGCCGCAGCATAAAATGGCTGCCCACTGCTCCGGGTGTGTGTTCACGGTTTGTGTGTGTTCACTGCTGTGTGTGTGTGCACTTTGGATGGGTAAATGCAGAGCACTAATTCCGAGTATGGGTCACCATACTTGGCCACATGTCACGTCACTTTTTTTTATTTTTTTATTTAAATTTAGTATATGCAACTTTGGAAGCAATTATACAGCCTTATAAGTCTCTATCAGCTTTGCACATCTTGACACTAGACTTGTTCCCAACTCGTCTTAGCAAAACTGCTCAAGCTCAGTCAGGTCGCAGAAAAATAATTAGCGGACAGCTGTTTTATAAAGAATAGTTTAAAATAGCATCAAAATAGAAAATTACATCATTTTCTCATCAGGTGTTCTTCTGCAGTGAATGGGTGCCGTCAGAATGAAAGTCCAAACAGCTGATTATCCACAAGTAATCCACACAACTCCATTCCATCAATTAACATCTTGTAAAGTGAAAAAAGAAAAAAAAACTTGTTTGTAAGAAACAATCCATCATTAAGGCTTATTTTTACTTTAAACGATCATCCATAATCCATAATAATGCTTCCTCCGGTGAAAAAGTCCATCCCCTGTTATCCTCTCACATCAAAATCCACCAACATTTGACACTTGTAAACTGTGCTTGATCTGGGCATATTTCTCGTCTGATTTAGACGAGATGACTTTTTCACTGAAGAAAGCAATATTATGAATGGAGGAGAAGTATTTTAGCTGGAAGCACTGGTCTGAAGTTAAATATTGGAGTATTGTGAGGTTTTCATCAGCTGTTTGGACTCTCATTTTGATGGCATACACCAAACATGGTGTTTAGTCTGATTGCCAAAAATCTCAATTTTGGTCTCAACAGACCAGTCTCACACATGCCTTCTGGTAAATTGTAGATGTCATTCTGACACAAAAGTGACTGGTGAAGTGCCTGGACAGCATTTGTTTGTTGCAGCCAATCTCAGTCATTAGAGCGTGTAACATATTCAGAGTTGTTTCCTCTCAACAGTTCTGTCACAATACTGACTCACCATATAATAGATCTTAAACTATTTATGTGACTTTAAAAACCAATTGGCTGTAACAGTGATTATTGAAGTTCAATAGTGAAGGGGGTAAATATCTATGAAATCAAAGATTTAGGATTTTTTTTATTCATATTTTTTAGATTACTTAGATAAAGTCCAATCTAAAAAATTGGCAAAAAAATGCTGTAAAAAGAGAAAGAAAAAAAGAAAGAAAGAAAGAAAGAAAGAAAGAAGTAGAAGGGATCATTACGTTTATAGACACTGTACATGTTTTGAAATTCAATTAAACATTTTTTTTTTTATCATTATTTAACAAAGCATTTAAAGTGTCTGTTGTGCAATAATTGAAGCTGACAACTTCTGACCACAGTGAGACATACTTGTGATACTGGAGTAGATGGGCCTGAAATAGGTACCCCCAAAACTGCCTGCCTGTAAAACCTCTTTAGGAGTCATGTTAGGTGTGAACTCCAGGTAATCTGCAACAACAGAAAAATTAGTAAATCAATAAATTAGTTATTAATTTATAAACCTATAGCACAAAACATTCTTAACTTCACGTTTAAACACAAGTTGTCCTTTCTCATTCCTCTTTATTTCAGAGGTATTTTTGCCACCATCTGAGTTGTTTTTCTTATCATCCTCAGACCAGTCTTTTGAGTGGGCAGATTGATTTTTTTTCCCCTTAGTCCTTGTCTTTGCTGGAAAGCTTCACTTTAGATTTTGCAGAGTTAGCTTTATTACTGAGAGCTGTGGGTCAGAGAAAAACACATTACAAAACCCAATCTCTAAATAATGTTGCTAACCTATAAACCCTTATTCTCTGAAACGTAAATATAAAATATGTAAATTATGAGAAAGAAAAGTGCAAACTGTCTTTCTGTCAAGAACATACATTATATATATATATATTAACATATATAAATATTGTCTATTTTCTTTATGCAAATGTGGATGAGAAAATAACGCAGTGTAAAATAATAATATTAATAATAATATGCATGAGATCAAATAATGTACAAAGTAACACTGTCCAACATTTAAGTGGGTAAAGTTTCAAAAAGCAAGGCAGTGTTACTTTTGACTCCATTGAGCTCAGATGTTCACACGTCCTAAAACTGAGGCTACATCCTAAATCGCATATTCTCTCGAGTAGGTACTTTTTTGAATAAGTAATTACCTCACGGCCGCAAAAAGAGTTTGTTTTGTTATTCTACTACTATGAACATTTGTTTCCTGTATGTAAGGAGGCCTACAGAGTAATCAAGTTATTCTACTATTATGATCATATGTTTCCTGTGTGTATGGAGAACTGCAGGAGAGTAAAATGTGTACATTGTATGGGGGTAGAAGGACTGTGTATAAAATGTGTTAAACAGGCCTTGAGGAAAAACTAAAGAGTGTGCAGACACAGACTAGACAGATTCTCTGCAAAGTTCTCAGCTTCATTGTCTCTGATAAAAAATCTTCTGGCATCAAAACCTCGAGACTTCGAGAGTGATTTCTCACAGAAGCGGCAGAAGCAACCACACTATACAGTATAGCATGAATGTGTGTAGTATGAATTATAGAATAATGCCCGCCTGTTATGATTGGCTGATTACCCTGTCAATGCAATAATGCATGCCTCTCATGCATGCTATCAGTGGGAAAATCTAATCGGTTTCAATGGACGAACTAATTACAAAGTGAACAAATCAAAAAGTCAGAACACTTTCGACCACATCCAAATTAAACTTACTTGAGATGACTTGAAATGCCCGTGGCCCTTCAGAGGACAAGCCGACTGAACAATATTTGACTTAAATGAAGATATGTGAGTGAGCATGGGGTATTTTGCGAGCACACAGATAAGTAAAATTACAGCTGCACCTGCGACCATTATGACAACTGAGGTGTTTACAGAAGTTACTGTGTCTAATGGCCTCAAAAAAGGTCAGTGGCCTACTAATTATAAAAGTTAAACAACATTTAGCAGTAACACAAAAAACTACAATAAATATTTTTATTTTAATGAAATGGAAAAAACAAATGTAATGGCATGATGTAATGCGATTTTGATTTTGTTTTAATAAATAGTATGCTAGTATTGTAGTAGTATAGTATAGTAAAGTATAGTGTAGTATAGCAAAGTATAGTATATAATAATATCGGATGCTTGTTGATCATGTGAAGCAAATGTGAAAAAGATGTGAAAAGTTCATAAACGTTAAAAAAGTTCATCATCGCTGATGCCACTAAGACAGACAGACAGACAGACAGACAGACAGACAGACAGACAGATAGATAGATAGATAGATAGATAGATAGATAGATAGATAGATAGATAGATAGATAGATAGATAGATAGATAGAGAGAGAGAGAGAGAGAGATAGATAGATAGATAGATAGATAGATAGATAGAGAGAGAGAGAGAGAGAGATAGATAGATAGATAGATAGATAGATAGATAGAGAGAGAGAGAGAGAGAGATAGATAGATAGATAGATAGATAGATAGATAGAGAGAGAGAGAGAGAGAGATAGATAGATAGATAGATAGATAGATAGATAGATAGATACCGTCTAATTTCCGCACTGTGCCGCTCTTTCCCTCGTTTTTGTCTTTTATTTTCTGTCTCTTCTTCCCAGGCGCCTTTAAATCATCCGGACCTGTTTTTCTTTTCATCTTCTTACTGTCTCTTTCATTCTCGTCTCTCATGTTTGAATGACTTTTGTAAAAGTCAAATTGTGAAGCAAATTGGTTTAATGAGAAAACAGGTTATAAACACAAAGGCACCTTGCTTAAAAAATAAGCAAAGAGTTAACTAATAAACCATGTAGTGGTATAAACCACATAATCAAACTACATAAAATGCTGCTCCCTGAAAACCGCCGATTCCGCGTTTATGCAACACGGTGTAGTGCGCATGCGCATTGAGGACAGGCTTAATTACCTGTTTGATCTTTAACAAATCAAGCACACATAACACATTGCTATATAAAGCGAGTCAATGCAACTGTTTCTTAATTCATTTGAACTTACCGAATCTTAGGTTATTATTTAGAAAGAGTAAACACTAAATGAACCCAACGAAACTTTAGCAAAATTCAGTCCCAATAGTGTGTAAATCTGTTATATACAAATTCCTTCAGACATGGCTACAGTACGTCAGCGTTGCGCCTTTGTCCGCGTGCATTAAAGGTTAATTTTGCAGAGAGATTTTAAGGTAATATTTTAACATTTTATTTTAATTGCATTATTTTAATATTAATGTCATGAGAGTTTGTATTCTGTACCAGTAGGCATGTTATGGTATTATTAACTCTCCAGATAATTGTTCAATTTATTTGTTTGTTTTTAACTCTTAATTATTACATTTCAAAGACTTTTGACTTTTCAACTCCATCTATCTATCTATCTATCTATCTATCTATCTATCTATCTATCTATCTATCTATCCGTCCGTCTGTCTTTCTTTGTTTAAGCTGACATTTGTGTATTCACTCCAAGAGACTTCAATAAAACAATTTTTACAGCATAGGCAGTGGATGCCTCTCACACAAGGCAACTTGCCAGTATTTTTGATGTTGGTCTCTTCACTTTGTTTCTGAAGGCTTCAAGTTTGAAAGTTTTTGGTAAGTTGTATCAAATCTCAGTTGGTTTATAGCCACTCATTCCAGCTTTTCTTTAAATGTATGTAGGCTAATGTATTTCTGTTAAATTTTGTGTTTTGTACATTGTACAAAACTAGATGTTCTAAAGACATATTTGGCATTTACATACATTGCAATACATTGTTGCAAATGTGCAAAAATTGTACCTTTGGGAGCTCCAACAGCTTGTTGCTGGGGCAATACACGTAAAGAGACATCTTTGTACTTTATTAACCCTTAAAAAGTGCATTTAATAATTATTACGTGCTCTTACCTTAGAGTAGTATCTTTATTAACCTTTTAGGGGTAAATAAGGTTCAAAGATGTCTATTTGAGCAATAATTAGGGGTAATTTTTTTCTGACGGTGTATAAGTTTATTTAGTGTATTTTATGTAGTCTTTTGTTGAAAGTAATGTTGCACATATATGTGTATGTGAAACAACTTTTAAGAAAAGAGTCAGAAAGAAGAGTATTACCATTCAAAGAAACAGATACAGGAATCTGGGAATCGACTCACAAATAAACTTTATTGCAGAGTTCAGAGTTTATTCAGAAAGCTAAGACACATGTCTGACACATTTGCAGAATGAGGAATGACAAGAAGACTAAAACGCTGGTTCGACAGAACCGGAAGAGAGACTTGACTGATGACATTGTGCACTGGCATGGAACATCCCTTCAGTTATAAAGTGCTTCGCACTAGACAGAAATGTATTGTAAACAAGACATGAGACACCTACAGGGATGAGCTGGTTGTTTATGATCCCTGTCCTCTGCTTCACTGCCTATTTTGCATTATAGAATAATTGCATAACTTCCTTTTCACAGAAGGCACTGCAGTGATTGGAATAATATAGCCAAGCTTGCATTCACTATTGTACACCATTGTTACACCAGTGTGAATGTAAATATGCATGATATTGAATGGTTGATTATTTTTAGCAACAGATTGTTTTCTGTAGCCTACAGCTCTCCCAGCTCTCATGTCAGGCTGCCACTGTTTATACGTGGCCTACCATTGTTGGTCAGCTTGACTGTTGCAGGCTCATTATTAATAACCAAACATCTGTAAATTTGCTCCAAATTAACACAATGAGACTATTAACATGCAGCAAGTGTGTGTATTTGTGTGGGTGCTGGTTGAAGGGATTCGGGGTTAATTACTTGTGTGAAGCGGAAAAGATCATCTTATAGCCTATAGGACATCAAATAAATCATATTAGACGTATCATTTAAACAGCTAATTTTCTGACTTAAATCGATCTAAAAAATAATAATAAAAATAAACCCTGCACCCTTTAATGCTTTTATTTCGTCAAATTATCGAATGAATTCTGTAAAAATGGATCGAATAGAATCGAATGTGAAATTAAGTAATATAATTTAATTAAAATATACATTTATGTAAGTAGCCTAATTTTGTGGGCTCACAGTCAGACACAGTCAGAGGTTTGTCTCGTGAAACCCAAATCCTTCAAGGCGTCGCTAGCCCAAAAATTATTTAAAATAAAAATAAGCAATTTATTTTCATTGTGATAAATACCGTTAAACCTATAAAGTGATGTAGCTAGCTATATAAGTTTGGATGCATGATAAATCCTTGTGAAAGCGCTCCAGCTGCATACTGTTGCTATGGTTACCTCTTTAAGCCAACGCGCGGCGCGACTTCAGTTCGCTTCGCTAACTTTTCTGGTTAGCTACCTAAAGATTTTAAATTGTATAATATATTTAATATACATCATTAACATATGTATATGTAGCCTATATTATAATTACGGATATCAAAATCCCCTGTTTATAAACCTCCACACTCAGTTTTAACGGTTCGCAGAGAGGTGGACTAGATTGAATCCCAAACTCTCTGCTCGCTTTTGCGCTGAACAGCTGACTATGCGCTGGAGGAGAGACCGAGAGGCTCCGGGCGCCGGGCGCCGGGGATGCGACGCAGACTGCCGCTGATGTCTGTGCCGTGATGTGTGTGGCGTCTGAGCAACAGCCCGGAGTGGGTGTGGGTCACTGTGATCCGAGGTGACAATCCAGATAACTGTGGGGCTGACAATGCACCGGCTACCAAACATGCATTTGAATTTAATGGAAGCTACTGGGAAATTCGAAGGGATTCTTCTGTGACAGCTATCGTGCGATGGAAGTTATATGAAAACGGCTTTTAAACATTGCAGTAGATTTTTAAGTGCTCAGTGACATTTTATAAGTGGAATGGATTGGTTATATTTTCGGGAAGGTGAATAGCTCTTCGTGTCAACTTTGCATTTTTCCTTGAAGAGTAAATCAAAGGAGAAACTTTAATGTAGCGTTACGCTGGTTCCTAAGAATGGCGTTAATGAAGGCGAACTTAAGCTGTCTGGATAGTTTATCCCGGGGAAACAACTGCCTCCCTGCCAGGAGCACGTCTCCCGGGGTAGCGGCCACCCTCGCCGGCGTACTGATCTTCACCACCGTGGCTGATATCGTTGGAAATCTACTGGTCATCCTGTCCGTGTACAGGAACAAGAAACTCAGGAATGCAGGTGTGTAAAGACACAGAAACTGTAATGCCAGGCTAATATCATACGTCTTTTGGGTAGCTTTTATAGATGAGATTAATTTTTTTAGATGAGAAATTAAAGAATTTGCAGAGTAGCCTATGCAAAAGTGTAGGCCTATAGCTAAAAAGCATCTAAATGTATTAAAGTTCACGCAGCATTGTATTTTCATGTTGGCCGAAGTTGTTCCTAGTGTCAGTGTGGCATGAATCATATTTTATTTATTGATAGAGGTTTTATCATAGCAGAATGCCATTTCACATTATATCAAAACATCGGCTATATGCTTTTCTCTCTGTCCTATGTTTTGATGTAGGCTACCTTTTCCCCCAGAATTAATTACATAAGAGACACCAGCAAAACATGGCTGTCTTTTTTTTGTTGTTGTTGTGCAACATCAAGATGTTGAATGGTGTAGTAATTTTTCATGTTTTTGATGTGCAAAAAAGTGTCAGGAGAATGTAACCCAAGGCAGGATCACTTCAACAGAAGCACGTCAGCAAACAACTCATTTTACAGGGCTTCATTTTATAGGCTACTGCAGGCAGTGCGATGAACAAACAATTACTAGATACCGGAGACTATTATAGGGCTGCAAGAATATAAAACGCACACACCGCTCACACATACAGTTATGCCCAAAAATCTTTAGTGAAAATTCATTTGCATTTTTCTAATTTAATAGATTTTTAATTGCAAATTATATATTCAGCATTACGCTAACAAATATACCAGCATATTTGAAAATATTCCAATGAGCATCTTTGCGTCAGTGGTGGAAAATCTGACCTTTTGTGCAGTGGAGTTGATATGGTCAATGTCCCAAATTTGATTATTTGAATAGAAATAGCACATAATCTTTCTTATTCAATTTTACAACTTTTTTGTCAATTAGATTTTGTCAATTAGATTTTGCATCCTAAACTCTCAGTGTCTTCTCAGACTTTCTGACCTTTGTACATCTGTTAAAGGACCTGTTGCTTGCTACATTGTCTTCTTTCTTTCTTTCATTGCATGTAATCTTATACAGGTGAGAGCAAGAGAGCAGAGCTCTTCCTGCAATGGGTAGATATCTCTATCAATTTCACTGCTACAAGTTCAGGGTTATTTCACATGATTAGGCTGTAGTAGGTGAGAATGACCATGATCTGAGCAGGGCAGACAGAAATCGAAAAGATTCCATCAGAGCTGAAGTGCCATCATCAGACACACTCTTAAAAGGTTCTTTACTGGCATGGTTCCAAGAAAAACCTTTAACATCCATGTAAACTTTCCATTGCTCTAGGTTGTAGTGGAAAAGGCTTCTTCACACTAAGAAAAATGATTTAAATTGTTAAACTAAAGGTTCTTTGAGGAATCATCACTTGGAAAAACCCCTTTTGGAACCTTTATTTTGAAGAGTGAAGAGAAGTGTTTAAAATGCTCTGGGAGATGAGAATTTCTCATGATTTGAAAACAGTGATTAATTGTCCATGTTGGGGTCCACAGAAAGGGAATTATGAGAAACACATCAATCATAATGAAAAAATGCTTCAGTGTGGGCAGTGTTGTTCTCTTTGCATGTTCCTGTCATCAGACCGTTCCGATTGAAATGTCACTGCCTCAGATCATGCGGTGTTTTCCCAGATTGCCCTGAGCCATGAGCTACTTGAGTAGATGTGCAACCCTGTATGTTTGCAAAAAGAATGGAGATCCAGCATTGCTCAGAGACATCGATGTCCTGACAGCGATGGACAAACACCAGACGCTAAGCTTCAAAGACACACACACATACACTACATGCATGATCAGTGTTCACATATACTGCGTTGATTCCATCTCAATGTTAGGATGTATCAGTGAGGCTGTTATATATTTATTTATTCATTGGTTTATTTAGATAGGAACGGTACAAAAATTATGATTTCAGCCAGAAGAAGCTGAAAAATATGCATTGTACATAGAGAGTATAGCATATGCTAATTTGCATCTCGAGTCCCTATAAAGGCTTTTCTTTAAAAAAACATAATACTAGATAAATAGTAATAATAATAACAATAATAATAAATTGATTACCAATTTTAGGGGTACTCTCAACACTGGCAACATATAATTAGAAAAAAAAAATGCATTCAAATTTGTTAAACATGCGTACAGCTCTGATTTATTTTAAACCAGTGCTTAACCATCATTGTAAAATGCTTTATGTCATGTTCTGCTTTTAATTTAAATTGGTAACATTGAGTTGGGAGCTCTTTACAGAAAAAGCTCTTTGTCCTTGTAAAGTTTTACGATGATCAAAATAGGGATCAATATAAGGATAATTTAGAATAGATTCTGGAGAACTCTGTAACATCCTGTGCGTGATGGCGGGATTGCTGTAGAAAAGAGAGGCACGCGATCTGCTTGTGCAGTTTAGTGCTTGCTTTTTATATTTCTATTTATGGGCTTTAATGCCTTTAAGCACAGGACAAGTGGAGAGAGACAGGAAACCATTGGGGACAGAGACAGTGGGATCAGGACATGACACATGCTGTTTATGTGTTGTGGGCATGTGTCCTGCTCACTGTACCATTTTTGTTTGTTAATGGAAATGTTGTTGTTGGTATATTATATATTATATCCTTGTAATATATATGCTC
>NW_015558617.1:732140-737937 GCF_001515605.1 Sinocyclocheilus anshuiensis | reverse complement strand
ATATATATATATTAAATGTTATGCTTAAATGTCTGTCACGATGGCAAAATGTAAAAATGTTGACTGTATGGGATCAGGAGAAACATTTGAACAGGACAGATCTCTTGTGTTCAAGGACAAAGTGGCACAGACAGATAATAATTGTTGCAACTTTATTATGTATCAATGTGATAACTGAATGCATTGGGGCAAAATGCAGTTCATTTAACCATAAAATAATTAATGGTAATGGCAATTGGCAAAAATGACCTAACAGTATTCAAAAAATAAATAAAAAAATTAAATAAAAAATAAAAAAATGTAGTTCATTTAACCATAACCGTCACACTTCACAGTATTATATAAATAAATTTGATCCATAAATAAAAAAAACATGTAATATTTATTTATTATTTTTAAATATCATGCATAAATGTCTGTCACAATGATAAAATTATGTCAAAATGTTGACTATAGGGCTTAGGTGAAACATTTAAACTGGACAGATCTCTTGTGTTCAAGGACAAAGTGGCCACACAGATAATAATTTTGTTGCAAATTCATTGTTTTTTATATTATAGTCAAGATATGAACTTGTACTTACTGAAGTAAGAAGGAAAATAGGCCTTAAATACAGCCTTGCAAAAACTACACTAATATGTTAAGATATATGACTAAGAATTTTGGCACAAGGACGCTGAAAGCCACATTCCTCTCTTTTCTTTTTTTGTTTTCTCTCAGCTCAACCTATTTCTACTGCCGTCAAGTTTGCTTATGGGGCTGTGCAGGTTCTGGCAGCCTGAGTTGGGTTTAATCAATACTCCCTTACCCCCTTCTTTTGGCCCATCTTTAGACTAGAGTGCTGATTGATAGCTTTTTAATGTCCAGCATCAGTTGGCGTTCCCGCACGCTGTTCAGGAGATTCTGGCACATATTAGATCTGCCCAAGTCAAGCATCCCAAAAATCATCTAAAACCCAGTGTAAAACCAGCATATTACTGTTATCGTTAAGTACATTACCGTTCAAAAGTTTTGAATTGTTAAAATGTTTAATGTTTTTTGGAAAAAGGGTTTCTTATGCTCACCAAGGCTGCATTTATTTGAACAAAAATACAGTAAAAATAGCAATATTGTGAAATATTATTACAATTTAAAATAACAGTTTTCTATTTCAATATATTTTAAAATGTAATTTATTCCTGTGATAGGAAAGCTGAATTTTCAGCAGCCTTTACTCCAGTCTTCAGTGTCGCATGATCCTTCAGAAATCAGTCTAATATGCTGATTGGTGCTCAATAAACATTCCCTGTTATTATCAAAGCTGAAATCTGTTTTGCTGCTGAAAATTTTTGTGGAAACTGTGATGATCTTTTGTCCCAGAATTATCGTTTGTAGCCATGTTAAAGTCTTTACTGTCACGTTTGATCAATTTAATGCATCCTTGCTGAATAAAGTAATAATTTCTTTCAGTTACCAAAAAAGTACTGACCCCAAAGTTTCAAATACACTGCTACTGGTCTGATGGGATGGCATTTAAATTTTCACTGTTTGAACATTTTAACTTCTGCATTACAGTGTCTCCATTAGTGGCACCAGCACACTGCAGTTCATCCATTACGCCTCACCTGAAATAGCAGTAGTGTTTGGCATTGGCACACACTCAGGGCTGGTGATGGGTAGATGGCTTTCAGAGGAGAGGCAAAGAACTACTCTCAGTGTAGTAATACTCACAGATGGTGATTGAAGGACGGCATGACAGTATATGAATTCTCTACTTTTGCTAAGGCAAGCATACTATTGCTTATAAGTAAAGTTAGGTATTCGAACAACCCCTAACTTCAGTCACTTCAGTCAAGGGCAGCCAACTGTACTCCTAAAGGGCTGCAGACTTCAGTTCCAACCTGCACCATCACACCTGTCTGTAATTTATGTAATGCTGAACATGATTAGCTGGTTCAGGTGTGTCATTTTACTATAAACATGATTTTTACCTCAAGTTGTGCAGCTTGTTGAAGAGAACACCGTGGCAGCTTCATAGCAGCATCATGACAGCCACCACAACTCCTTAGCATCCTGGCAGCAACCTTTGCACTTCTTCAGAAAATGTGAAAAATAGTTTGATATGCATCATAAATTCTGTTAATGGCACCTCAGTCTATGCAACACATACTCAGTCAATGAGAATGTGTGGTCCCACTGCACCATTCCCTCACATAATATGCAGACACACACACAGACACACACACACACACACACACACACACACACACACACACACACACACACACACAGATCTAACGTCAGCATTATTAAATGTGTCTCCAGTTCACACTGAGGCATGTTAATGCTCTTATATGGTCATTTCTGTCTTGGATGGGTTTGAATTAGACTAGAATGCATGTGTGCAGATGGAGCGTTACAGTGATTGTGAAAGTCTTTGATGACAATGATAATGTTTTCTTGCTTGAGCTGCAGCCTCAGGTTCAACGGTCTGACCGCTGCACTTAACATCAAACTCTCACTGGACACTCTGCCTGTCGAACAAGTTCAACAGCCAATAGAATATCTCACTACGCCAAAATTGAAATCTAATATGTAGGGATGGGCGATACCACTTATTTTGTTTTCGATACGATACCGATATTTTTCAAGGCAGTATCGTCGATATCGATACCGATTCGATACTTCTGAACTAAACTTTTAAATTATGAAATTTATGAAATTATTAAATTACTAAGAGTAAAATGGGTAATGATAAGCACTTAACTTTATGTTTAAAACGCATTTTAACATTCAATACGCCTTAATTGTAACTTATTAGGTTATATTTTTGTTTACACATGATTCAAATCTATAAATACTAGTTGAACTATGGTCACTTTAGTAAAACCATGGTTCATTTTCATAAGGGACTGCCAGTGACAGGCTGTTACATGCATAAAATGCAACCTTTTTATTCTGACAGTGTATGATTTCTATTAACATTACAGAATAGAACATGATCAATATTATCTTTCAACGTTCAATTTAAATAACTGTAATTGCACAAACTATGTAGGCTACAATTTCAGTTTGTTTATTGTGAAATAACTCTCTACTTCTGTCCTCTGATAAGCATTGTTCAGGACTGCCGTTCCCAAAAGCTTTAATGCTTTCTTATGATACTTTTGGGAAAAGCAGCCCTGTTTGAATATACTGTCAGAAGTGAGTGAACGCTCTCTGTGATTGATTGGTTCTGTCTTGCAACATTTGCGTGTTCAGATGAGCAGGAGAATAGTTATATCCTACACAATTACTCGCTAACAAAGGTTATTCGTCCAATTCAATGCATATTGTACGCATTATTTTTTGTTGTTGTTGTTATTGAATTAACAAAATCACTGGTAAATAAAACACATCTAAGTATCGATATTTTTTGTTTGACTGTCGATACTTTCGATACTCGCGTCAGTATCGATATATTGATACTTTGGATCGATACGCCCATCCCTACTAATATGCTTTTAACAATAATAGAACAAAAATGGTGTATGAAGATGTTGTTTAGCTAGAGTGGGTTTGATCTGTCTGTTGGCAGAGCTCCTGAGGGGATGGTTTTATATGACTGGCTGGTGTACAGGAATAATTCAGCATTAAGTACTTATGGAAATGAAGGGGGAAATACTCCCCTTCTTTCTTTTTCATGCATACGCATAAACAGTCCCACACACACTGCTTCAAAATGTGGATACTTACAAAGGCCTCCAACAACCTCTTAACTGGTTTTTGGGAGCGTTAATAAAAACAGAGACATAAAAAACATTTAAAAAAAATGTAGACATAAAAAAAAAATACAAAAACACAAAAAAAACTTTAAATAACATTCAAATTGAATAAAAGTAAAAATGGAAAAAATTATATTATTATTAAAATATTAATAAAAACTATAATAATATCTCAATGATACTAAAATAATACTTCTCATTATCAAGAAACTAATTACGTAGTACTGTTACCCTATGGAAAGTAACATGCTTTTACATTACTCTCTTTATTTCTATCTCTCTACTTTTTTATTGTACTGAAGCATTTCAAAATTTTCATTAATAATAATTTTAAATATCTTTTTTTGTCATCACACTGTGAATGTCAAAAATAAACATGACACACTCATGATCTACAATACTGATCATGCTCACGCAACTCCTACAATTCTTACACAGCTTAAATATTCTTCCCATTTCATATATTTTAAATAAATATAATTTTAAGCAGAATTTTTATTAAAATAATTAGCAATTTATTTAAATGAGAATGCATTTATTTTAAAATATTTGTATGTTTAAAAAAAAAAAGAAAGAAATCCAGTTATTATAGTATAACACACAACTTTAATCGCTACTTAAAAAGAGATCAGATTATTCAATGCACATAACCTGTATTGTGTTAACCTTCACTTGTCCTTCACGTCTTTTTCTCTCACTCTCTCTTTCTCTCTCAGTGCTTCCACTCAGATGTTTTATTATGCTATTGGGATGTAGAAGGGAATATAGGTCTGTGTGTTTACATACCCCTAGTGCTTGTGTAAGGTGCTGTGGTTATATGTATGTGTGTGTGTGTTCAGAGCAGTGTTGGTGGTGGTATCTCAACGCTGTCTCATGAATTTTATAATCCAATAATTCAACAGGTGATGGATGGCAGATTTTAATGTTCCACACATATAATCCTGGACATCAGTGTGAGACATAAAGATGAGGTTTGCAGAGTTGTAATAATAGACTGTCTGATCTGTGTATTAAAATAAGCCTGTAAATGCATTTTAATATCAGCTAATTGATCAGCTGATCAGCAGAGCCAGACTATAAATTAAATACATTTATGACAGCACAGACAGCGCAGCCTCATCCTCACAGCTACTGATAACCTCGAACTGGCTCACAGAGGTACTGGGGGAAAAGAACAGGTAATTGCATTTTAATTGTCTCCTCTGAAACTCACCTGCTAACTGCAGATTTCCTCTTTTTCCCCACACAGCCAGATTTATAAAAAGTTCAAATCTTTTAGCTTTCTGAATGCTACATCTCTCTCCGAAGAAATCTCTAACTATCAAACCACACTTATATATGTGACCCTGGACCACAAAACCAGTCTTAAGTCGCTGGGGTATATTTGTAGCAATAGCCAAAAATACATTGTATGGGTCAAAATTATAGATTTTTCTTTTATGCCAAATATCATTAGGATATTAAGTAAAGATCATGTTCCATGAAGATATTTAGTAAATTTCTTACCGTAAATATATCAAAACTTAATTTTTGATTAGTAATATGCATTGCTAAGAACTTCATTTGGACAAATTTAAAGGCGATTTTCTCAATATTTGTTTTTTTTTGCACCCTCAGATTCCAGATTTTCAAATAGTTGTATCTCGGCCAAATATTGTCCTATCATAACAAACCATACATAAATGGATTATTCAGCTTTCAGATGATGTATAAATCTCAATTTTGAAAAATTGACACTTAAGACTGGTTTTGTGGTCCAGGGTCACATATGTTAGTGTGTGCTTCCTATTGCCTTATTTAAAGGAAATATAATTCAATTCAATTAAATTCAGGTTTATTTGTATAGCGCTTTTCACGATACAAATCGTGAAATCGTGCTTTACAGCAAATTAAGTTTCTACAATATTTAGTGGTAGCTTATCAGTGGTGACTGTCAGTTAATGTGCATATGGCAGAAATGTATGGAAAAATCAGTTAAAGACGTAATAAAACAGACGATGAACACTATTAACAGCAATTATTATATGATGCAATCAAACTTATAGCAAAATGTG
>NW_015558617.1:726248-730886 GCF_001515605.1 Sinocyclocheilus anshuiensis | reverse complement strand
AAAATATTATGAGATGCATTATTTGAATGCTTGGCCAAAGAGATGTGTCTTTAATCTAGATTTAAACAGAGAGAGTGTAAATATAAGCTATGATATGCAATATCTTATTATACTTTTAAAATGATTTTATTTAAATATGTAATAAAAATATATTTTTGTTTGGGGTTTTTTTGGAGACCATTCATTAAAGGGTATATTGACTTTTACAAGGATATTATAATTAAAAAATATTTTGCATAATTTTAAGAATTATATCAAGTTTTGAAGAGATTACGTGTGTCTGGAGCGCTGTTGATCTTGTTGTGGAAGTATGAAGTATGAAGATTTGGCAGTATCTTAATTCTTAATTCAAATATCTTATTTATTTGGCAACTTAAGTGCATATGTTTTATATAAATAGAGCAATAGGAAGTAAAAGGGCATGTGTGTGTAATTGTGCATGCATGTCTGTGTGGGAAGGGGGTTGTTTGTGTGGTGAAGTTGCATAAGCACATTCAGCCTTGCTTCAGTCCATCAAACACCTCAGGTACCGATGAAGTCTGTGATCCTTTCTAGGAGAGATCACAATATATTGTAGTATGATTTTTATAAATTCCATTTGTTGTAGACTGTTAGTTTATGGCATATTTTCTCGCTAACTTTTCTCATACATCAAAACTCTAAATGCAAAGAGTCCTTTGCAGATAACTCTCTCAATATACATCATTTTGAAAACATTGCAAGTAAAATAATCAGATTTCATTAGAATGTGAGTTAATGGAGCCATAAGTTGCAACAAAGATGTGAAATCTATTCTGGTCTTCCTCTGCAGTGGAAGAAGACTGCACTGTATGCATTTCTGAAGCCCAAACATCTAGATGGAACCCAGAACATGCTGACACCTCAAAACAAGCTTTCCTCCAACTAGATTTTAGTTTCTCTGCTGTTTGCAACGGAGTGAAGTTTGAGAATTAATTTGGATATTTTTGACAAGACGCTTGCCTGGAAAAAAAAACTTTTATGTGCATCCATCTTCAGGGTTACTCTCCTATCAGATTCATCCTTGTTTACTGTTTGCCAAGGTCTTTTTTTCCAGTTTTGCGCTACAGAAACTCAGAGCTGCTGAGTTTTCTAGCTCAGCGTTGTGACTGCTTATAAAATCATCTCATCGCCTATTGTTAGATGACACAATATTGTATCTAGCTGGAGGAAAAACATGAAGCTGCATATCTGCTGCATATGTTTCAATTAATTCTTTCTCAGTCTTATCATTTGGCCACACATTAAATGTTAAAGTGGATGGTAGGGAGGTGTTAATTTGATCTTGTGAGCTGGCAAAGCATTTGTCCATGAATCTATTGACATTATTTTGCAATTTTTTAACATTGGCATATAGTGTTTTCCAAACTCTGTACCCTCTTTATCAACACCAAAATAGAATGTATAGAATGCTTTAATTTGCAATACACTGGATATCATTTAGTATTTTAGTTAATTGAGTAAAGAGAACAGCAAAGTTTAAAAGAACAGCATTTATTTGAAATAAAATAGTAAAGACACCTCTACCTTTGTCCGATGTCTTAATTTAGGTTAAATGTACTTATTACGCAGTTCTCTGTAATGCTTGATTCTGATTGGTCAATCACAACATTCATCATTCATATTTCCTTTGTCATTTGGTGAGTGTCCATTCTGCATCAGGCTTTACTTTTTGATAGTGACCGGCTGTCTGTACACTAAAGCCATATTTGTAAATATTATTCACACAAATTGACATTATACATATAGAGAGACTGAATGAATGTGTTAACTATAAAAACTAAATGTGCAATCATTTTCACATTTAGTCTGTTCTCTAATATTACTAATTTATTATTTCTGTTTACATTTGCTATATTTTACATTTTTTCATTTAGAATAAAGAATGATTTAATGCATTTATCCAAAGCAACTTACAAATGAGAAAAACAACAAGCGATTCATCTTGAGGAAATACACAACATCTTCACTATGTCTATGGGTTTAACAAAGCAAAATTATAGGCTGAATTCAAAATAGCATACTATTTCTGCCAAATACCCTGAAGATATTAAATATTAGAGTAGCCTATGCTTTTTCAAATTTTGAAATAATATTTCTACATACCTCCCATTAGGAATCAACTATGTAAAAATGCATTTTGTATTTAAATTACAACATGTCTTAACAAAAAAAAGAAAATGTGAGAGTTTCACAATACATTTCAACCATTGTCATGTTCTTTTAACAAAGCAAAATCATTGGCTGAATTCAGAATAGCATACTCTTACTATTTCTGCCAAATAGTCTAAATATATGACAGAGATAGTAAGAGTAGCAGCCAATGCTGTTTCAAATTCAGCAATATTATTTCTACATGCCTCTGGTTAGGGATCACTGGCTTAAGTGATATCAGCTGTAAAGAAAGTCAAGGTGGAGCAATGTATTATATTTTGATGAAATATGACAAACACACTGCACTGATAAATCATGCACAGTAACAATATATTAAGAAAGTAAATAAGGTCAATTTGATTTTATGTTCTCCCACGTATCTTCTATGTGACTCACACATGCTGCTCTTAAATCTATGATTCAGGGTTGTAGAACATATGTTCTTGTGTAAAGTTTGCCATTGTGAGTAAGGAACCTGTAAGGAACCTTAAACCTGTCCAGGATAATCATGTGGATGTGTAGTGATCCTCAGGCAGTCCTTCCTACCCAGGAGCTGTCCTGATCTGAGCAGTAAACAAAATAAATCCTGTTCTCGCTTTCCTGCTCTTCCTCTTTCTCTCCCAAACGTGATTTACGAGCCTCTGTAAAATAAGCCTGTCATTATTATACTGTCTTTATGTCCCTCAACCTTGATGAGGAATAAAAAACAAGAGCAGACCCATCTGCATTCAAGCTGGAAGATAGTGATAAAGGAAAGGTTCAGTATTCGCACCTTATCTCTCATGATTGTGGTGTTATTAGATGTTGAAATACAGCTCTCTAAAGATTTGATACTCTGATGGTACCTTTACTGTGGGTCATGTGATCCTCTGACAGCTTTGTAGGTCCATGCAGATTTGAAGCGACCAACTGCAATTCAGATCCAACTGAACTTCAACTTCTAAAGGGACCAAGAGTGAGACAATGTAAAAATGCTTCTTTGTATTTAAATGACAACTTGCAACTTTCATCTCTTAATGTGAGAGATTCTCTTTTTAGGTTTTTTTTTCGTTTTTGTCCCAGATACTTTCCCGCTCAGAAATGACGTCTTTGTCCGGTGCCAACAGCACTGACTCTCCATATAAATGTCATTGTAAATGTCAGTGCGAAGGACCCGCAGTGACCTGTGTGCAATTCCCTGACCATTTTGACTGTTGCCAGAGGATCCATTTCCAGTGACTGTTTGAAAAAAGTCAAAAACTGCTTTTTCGAGCCTGCAGGTCCGACTTGAGCTTAGATTGAGGATTCTGCTCTGATCTCAGTGATGAGCTACAGAGAATCAGACCACTGAGGCATTTGAAAAAGTGTTTCAGCTGAATAGATATTGCAACCTTGAGGGAATTGTATCTTGAAAATATTTCTAATTGTACAAAATGCTTCAATTTGCTCAGCCAAGTTAAATAAAAATTAAATAAGCAGAATTTATAATCAGGATTCCTATTAGAATAAAATTAGAAAAAGGCACTAGCATTTTCATTCTGGTACTGAATTCTAATTATTATCAAACCCATATATTGCTGATATTTATACCAAAAATTATATTTTTGATTATAATTAACACAATAATGCACAATAATGTTGTACGATTTACCTTTTTATGTGCGGATGAAAAGTTCTCATGTAAAATAAGTTAGTTCTACAAAGAATCCGGAATATTCTAAATGAAAGCTCATGGCCGCATGGTAAGTAATTTGCATAAAACGCATTTTATATGTATTTAAATTACTCACCTGAAGTATGCATTTTTTTACATACAGTGTGTGATTTTTCATTTGAATGATATGGTTGAATTATGACTTCTGCCTGAACATTATTTTATGTGCAAGTACGTTTATATTTACATTATATTTGTTACAAACATTCTATTCTCATATTAACAGTAAATAATATGAACAAAAATAAAACATTTTTACAGTGTATTTCCTAACATGGTTGGTTTTTCCATGTCAAAGCTTATGATAATTATTCAGGCATTCAAGCTGAATATTGATACTGATATTAAAAATTTGAGAATTGATATTACAGTTTTTCTGAATTGCTAAAACACATTTCTTGAAACCATCACTCATTTTCTCAAAACCGTAAACACAAATCCAAATACTCAAACTAAATTCATGAAACCTCTGCCTCTTCCATCAAAATCAAACAATCACTGCAAAACCATTTCACATGCACTCAAAATCAAACGGTGCTCTCAGATCACACACACGAGTCAATAAAATAAACACTACAGAGCATTCATTAGACACTACAGAGAAAAATGGAGAACACAGCATCCAGAACATTACAGAAAAAAGTATATTGTATTGAGTAAACAATTTTGCAATTCTGTAAAAAAGTATAGTAATATACTTGAATATATTGCATAGGCCTACTGTATGTACTGCAAGAATAGTATTGTGCTGAATACTGAATTGTACTGAATGC
>NW_015558617.1:711512-726055 GCF_001515605.1 Sinocyclocheilus anshuiensis | reverse complement strand
AGCATGTTACAGTACACTCAAATACTGTAAGTTGTGCAATTGTAAAATCAGGGTCAATGAGAGATTCATTCTGTCTCAGCATCATGTCTTTGTGCTTGAGTCCAGCCTAAGGACTTTATCCACATCACAAGTAATGTTGTCTTTTTTGCTAGACAAAGAGAAAAAACCCTCTGGTCTGACAGATCCAGCCTTGATAACACTCTCTAAACCTTACTCTTTCTCTCCTCATCCTCTTCCTCCTCATCCTCCACTTCTTACATGTACTCTTCCTCCTCTCCTTCTCAGATTGTTTCCATCTAAGGATGGAAACCTGTGCCACTTGTGCACTCTGAACTGGCTCATATTTTGTACAGTTGGTTTGATCACATCATTAGAAACAAGTGTGAACAATTTTGAATTGTTGTGTGTAAACGATGACAACTGTGCTTTAGTTGTGTTTAACTTTTGCAGCTTGTGTTTAGCATTTTGCAGCACGAATGCATCACAGTGTGAAAAGTGTTTAAGTGAATGAGAATGTGCTTAGAGTGTTGCAAAAAGAGTGCATGAGATTTGCAAATAGAGCCTAACTGCCTGAACTTGTTTAAGGTTTAGCAGAAAGAGAGAGATTGGGGTTTAGTGTTTTAGCAATTCAGAAAAACTGTATTATGCAAGGATCAATCATCACGACAACATATGTATAAGAAGTACAGATATTTCAAGGTTATAATTTCTGCATACACTTTTCATGTCAGCACAGAGAGCTGAAGCAGCCCCGTGTGTTGTCAAGTGTGTGATGCTTCGGGTGCTAGACTGATGGCGGGAGATGGTGATCTTGTCAAAGCACACTTCCTGTCAGCTGTGGCTTCGGGTTGACAAATATTTGGCAGGCTGAGACACTAGTCAAAATGCCACTGTAGATTTAAAGGAAATGCTCAGATAAATCATGTCTGATGCTAAAGGTGACACGATGAGAAAGGTGCAGATTTAAGGCTTTCTAACATCTGATTTTGTGTTAGTGTGCAATTGTGCTCACCAGGCAGATGCCATCTGCAACTGAATCTTGTTTCTCTCCTTATGACAATCTGCTGTTTGTTGCAGACAGAATAGGCCATGAACGTGTTCTTCAACCTCAAGTAGAAATGGTCATATAATAAGCAGGGCTGGGTTCCTCTGGTTTCACTGACTCTCAAAGATGTATGCCAAATGGGAAAAGAGGCTGTTTTCCTGACATGTAATCTTTTCGGCTCCTTTGGTTTGAAATGGAGACAGAGTGTGATGGAGGGAAACAGTCAATGAGAGTTCATGAATGTGAGCAAAACAAGTGTGACCTGATCAGTGTTGCAACAAAGAATAATTGAAACTGCAGAAATGAGCTGCATTTGAATTCAGAGAAAGATTTGTAAATGGGTTTACGGGGGCAATTCAATCAGAAATGCATTTTTGCACAGACACAATGAGGTAATTTTTAGAGAAGATGGATTTGTCTGACCGTTTTGTTTTTGAGATGGAACATGAGGCTGAATTACTTAGCTTTTAAAGGCAGCCAGACGGGGTCTGGCAGTGGGGCTTTTTTTTCTCTTTATTATCTTTTAGAGTGTTGTGAACAGTGTGAGGAGACTTAATGTTAGTCTGCAGGGATAATAGTTCTTACAGCGCCTCCGTAATCGAGTTATAAATTACATACTTGTGTCTGTATTCTATCAGTCCACACACAGTTCTGACGCAGACTCTCTTTATCTTACCTTCAAATACACACTCTTTTAAAGGACACTTATACTCTGTCTCAGAGATGCACTATGCTGATATTACAAAAAAAAATAAAAAAACTCTGTGAAAGAGACTTTACTACTCATATTTTGTTTTCTTTTTTCCCTTTAATTCAAATATCCTTTTCTGTCTCTGTTTCAGTTTACTTTGATAAATGCTTAGAAATATAGTATATTTCATATTTGTAGTGCCAAATCATTTGTTGCTTAGCTTTTAATTAAAGAATTAAAATGTAAAATAAAAGATATGAAAATAAATATTTATTTTTAATTTAATTTTATTTATTTTACATTTTAATTCTTATATTCTCAAATACAAAATAAAATAGGGATTAATAAGGAAGTAATAAATAAAAAAAGTACAATAATAATAAAAAAAATAAAAAAATAAATAAAAACAAAGTTACAGAAAAAAGGGAGGGGAAAAAGAGTAATAGTTCACACTGACAGCGATTTGTAGGAACAAAGCAACCGGAAGTCATTCATTTTCAGTGAGAGTTGGTGATTTGAGGCAACATGAGCAACAGGGACCGTTGGCGGTGCAACAAAGTTGAGCAGAGTTTAACTCTACGCAAATGTACAATGACATAATCTGACTATGAGATAATATGACAATGAGAGTGCAGAGAGTGGAGCACGTGTGATCCACCACATGATACAGCTGGATATAGTTGAGGGGTTTATGTGAATTAAAGGGATAGTTCACCCAAAAATGAAAATTCTTATCATTTACTCAACCTCATGGCACACCAAACCTGTATGACTTTCTTTGTTCTGTGGAACACAAAAATATGTTGTTTTAAAAAGGGTCCAGGGTCTCAGGGTCCAATTTATTTTTGTATTTAGGTTGGCCAGTAATCATCTGTACTTGTAATATAGTTTCTTATAGTTTATAGTTTCTCTCTTTTGTGAAACACAAAATAAGATATTTTGGAAAATTATTTTTAAAATATCTTTTTTTCTTTTTACGTGTGAGTAACTGATAACAGAATGTTCATTTTGGGTGAACTATGTGCTCAGTACTTATGTATAATTGTAATATGGTTTATAGATGGAACACAAAAGAAGATATTTTGAAAAATAAATGTCTCAATGTTTTTTTGAATCCATAAAGCTTGAGTAAATATTTGAAGAAATTTAATTTCACGGTAAAACTCAACTGTTTAACTCTAGGGGAGTTGGAAAATGAGCCTATTTTCAAAAACAGTGGAGTGTTCCTTTAAGAATGTATTTTTCTTTGCTGTTGTATTCGAGTTTCCCAGTAATCACAATTGTACTATGGTTTATAGTTTCTTGCTTCTGTGGACCACAAAAGAAGGTAATTTTAAAAATATTTTTGTCCATGTAAGTCAGTGGGGTCCAATGTTGTTTGAACCTCCTAAGACTTTCAAATGATCTTCTTTTTTCTTCCAAGCTTGAGTAAATGATGACAGAATTTTCATTTGGGTGAATTTTATTTTACTTTGCTGTTTGCAGTTATCATGTGCAATTGCAATATGGTATAATTTAATTATAAACTTCATTTATGTAAACATTTAAGTATGTAAATATGATACAATTATGTCACTCTCAATTTCTCTATCTTTAATAGGTAACATCTTTGTGGTCAGTCTTTCTGTCGCTGACCTGGTGGTGGCGCTGTACCCCTACCCCTTGGCTTTGGTCGCTATCTTCCATAATGGCTGGACAATGGGCTCCCTGCACTGCCAGCTGAGTGGGTTTGTTATGGGACTGAGTGTGATCGGCTCGGTTTTCAACATCACGGCAATCGCCATCAACCGCTACTGCTACATCTGCCACAGTCTCCGCTACGACTGTCTGTATTCTCGTCGAAACACCTGTCTGTACCTGCTCCTCACCTGGATGCTAACCACTCTGGCCATCGTGCCCAACTTCCTTGTTGGTTCCCTAAAATACGACCCACGTGTCTTCTCCTGCACATTCACCCAGACAGCAAGCTCTTCTTACACCGTCTGCGTTGTTCTGATCCACTTCCTCGTTCCTCTGGGCGTGGTTTCTTTCTGCTACCTGCGCATATGGACGTTGGTGATTAGGGTCAAAGGTCGTGTCCGCCCCAATCCGAAAGTCAGAGTGGCCAACCTGAGGAATTTTTTGACGATGTTTGTGGTGTTTGTGCTGTTCGCCGTGTGCTGGGCGCCCCTGAACTTCATTGGGCTCGCCGTGGCGGTTAACCCAGCAACAGTGGCACCGAATGTCCCAGAGTGGCTGTTTGTTACCAGCTACTTCATGGCGTATTTCAACAGTTGTCTGAATGCCGTTGTCTACGGGTTGCTCAACCAGAACTTCAGGCAAGAGTACAAACAGATTCTCCGTGCTCTCTGCACCCCAAGAGCGCTGCTCACTGAGAGTTCCAGGTACAACACTGAAGCCATAAAGAGTAATGACAAATTACTCTCCTCTTGACAAATGAGCAAACATTTGTGATTTATGATTCCAGACTGCATCACAAATCTGACTTTGTGGACTGATATTATTAAAAATTTTGCATTCATGCCATGGTGGAATTAATTGAGAAAAAGAAAGAGCAGTTGTCTTATCAGGAATATGAAACATGACGATAGAGCTGCTGTTAAGCCAAAAGTAGTCAATTGACTTGGCCTTTTTAACACTTATCTTGCTACTTGTTAAAGTCTGTGTTAAGGTCTTAACTGGTCATCTTCATAGCAGGCCAACAAACGACTTCTATGATTTATTTTCCCACAAAATGTGTTGCTCCATCAAAAAGCACAGTTTCACTATAACATGTGCTTTTAGCCCCATTGTATCCGATCGACTCTACACTAGTCCGGGGGCCTATAAGACCAGTATTTCTTGTTGAATGAACATTCCTTAACAAATTACGTGGTCGTCAGCCTTTTTATGCATTTTGTTTGAGCAGACTTGAGCTAAAAAAAAACTACTGCAGATGGTTGAGTATATGCTCTTATGTTCTTATAAAGATTGGTTGATACCATGGCAACAAACACTGAAAAAGACATTTTGATGCTCTGTGTGTCCTTTGTAAATTCTTTGTATATGGATGTTTTGTATATGAGGCAGTGTGTTTCTAAGTAACAGATTTTTTTTTTGTAGTAATAATAAAGGAATATAAGACTGATGCTTATTAGAGTAACATACAACTGATACATCCATAATTATTGTAGATCAAGTTGTATGTTTTCACTTTTGCAACAAAAATGATTTTAGTTAAATGTTTTTGATATATCTACTTCATGTGGTGTATTTCCATACAATCAGGGTTGGCATTTCCAATCTGAGTGGTCTGCATGCAACGGTGCTAAAAACTAAACTACATCTTTGTCTTTGTAGTCCTGTCTTTCTTCTCTTGCTATATCTTGCCTCCATAATTGACAGTCATACTTTTCTCTAGTCCGATTACTTACCTTCATTTTTTTTCTGCACACACTACACACACTTGCTCCTGTCCTTGAGGAAGATTTATCGCTTCTCCAGACACTAAAAGAGCTGGCTGAAAGGGGCATGATGATGACCTGATACAAGCTTCTCTGGGGCAGTAATTTTCACAGAACGGCTTGAAGTATTAACCCCCGATGCTCTAGCAGTGCCATATCCACCACAGACATAAATAGCCATAGACATGAATGTATTGTCCAGCTCAGTGGAGTAAAAGCATACAGTCTTTTGAATCCCAGGTCTTTATTTTGAGCAGATTTTATTTGTTTATTTTTACTGATATATATATTCACTTACAAGTCATGACTTTTTATTTTTATTATAGAATTATAAATAATTTGCTGTATATAAGTGAGACTGGGGCTAGTTGTCACAAGAGCTAGCTCAGTAACTTTGTATAACTCAGTATTGATGCAAACGTCCAATTATGCTGATTTTCTCCATAAATATTTTTTGGTTTTGAGTTCAGAAATACTCTCTTAAATTATAATAATTTTATGTGTCAATATCATCATATGTAATGCAGTGAAATGTTTACCAACTGGCCCTCGGTTCCTCCATATAATTAAGTACCATAATATATATATATATATATATATATATATATATATATAAGCTATGAATAGAAGCTAGTTGTCATATAGGGAAGCTGTCACAATGGCTAAATCTCAGTAACTACAAGGTTTTGCATTAAAAGTCCACAAATGCTGGTTTTATGTTTAAAAATCTCTTCTAGTTAAAAATCTCTTAAATTATAATAATTTTATCATAAAAACTTAAAGGCCAGTACCAGCCCTGGTTTATTTCATTAAATAAAAAATAATAAACTAAATGTCGTCTTTTATCCTGAAACCTTGCAACCATTTTAGTATTACAAAGACTTTTCAAAGTTTACTTTCTAGTATATCCTCTTTTATCCGACATACTTAGTTTATTTATGGAGCTCTCCTTCATAACAGACTTCTCATTTGAATCGGGTATGTTAAAGGAATACATACAAAATGTGCAGTGCGGTAGATCCCCAAAACATGTACTGAACACTACTGATTTAGAGATTTTTCAGAAGTTCAGGTCCTGTACTGCTCGTGTAGGCTACACGTTACAGTGCTGCGGCGCCCCCTAGCGGACATGCGCATACACACGCACACAACTGCCGTCACGATCATCCAGATCATGTGACAAAGACCCGGAAGAGCAACTAATTCAAGATGTCGCAGCACGGAACTACGAGCTATTGAGTTCCTATATCTTTCTTCTTTTCTTTGTCCATAAATAAAAATACAGAATGCAAAATTACGACAAGACAGCTGTGGGCTCCGTGCCTGCAACCGCGGCTGATTTCAGAGGGTAAGATTGTCTATGATGTGCCTATTCTTCTGCTCAGACTGCACATGACCTCGCACCAAAATCACAATGACTAGGGGCACGAAACTAAGAGATTCAATTGAAATAGTCGATGAATTAATATTACTGTTGCATTTCAGATGATTTAAAATTCACATTTTGACTAGTTTAATTGGTCTAATCTCTTCTTGTATCTTTCTTCCTTGCATTCATTCAGGAATGACGGTTCTCTTGTCTCTGTGCTCAAGACACTCTTGTTTTTCACTGTTCTGATGATAACTCTACCCATCGGACTATATTTTGCGTCAAAGTCTTTTCTCTTTGAAGGTATTTTGCTTTCAAAGGCTGATACTCCAACATATTTATTTATTAAAATAATTATAACGATAATAATATTTAATATACGTGTTATACTACAGCTCAGTGTATTAAAGGGTTAGTTCACCCAAAAATGAAAATAAGCTTGTGTTTTACTTACCCTTGAAGCATCCTAGGTGTATATGACTTTCTTCTTTCAGACAAATCCAGTCGGAGTTATATTAAAAATTGTCCTGGCTATTCCAAGTTCTATCATTGCAGTCAGCGGGTGTTGCTGTTGAACAGTCCACAAGTCGTCAAATAAAGCTCACGCATTCATAATATTCATAATAAAATGTGCCGCAGACGGCTCCGGGGGATGAATAAAGGCCCCCTGTAGCGAATCCATGTGTTTTTTAAAGAAAAATATCCATATTTCAAACGTAATAAACACTTTTCTCTCACTTCCGCTGACTGTCATACACTGAAGCAGTTCTGGCAGATGACGCAGCACGTATGCGCAGCGCGCACGCCTCTGAGATATGCTAGTCTCGCGAGTTTGTTTATAGGAGCAAAGGAAGCAAAGTTTCCTTACTTTAGCAAAGGAAAACCAGTCTCTTCTTGGTTTATATATCGAAATCCTCCGACATTTTTCTTTGCAAATCCTCTGTTTGTACTTCTAATTTGTGACCGGCTTTTTGTTTTGTTCTCTCTCCGCGTTCGTCACTAATCACGCAACGCATACGTGCTGCGTCATCCGCCGGAACTGCTTCAGTGTATGACAGTCAGCGGAAGTGAGAGAAAAGTGTTTATTACATTTGAAATATGGATATTTTTCTTACAAAAACACATGAATTCGCTACAGGAGGCCTTTATTCATCCCCCGGAGCCGTCTGCGGCATGTTTTATTATGAATGCGTGAGCTTTATTTGACGACTTGTGGACTGTTCAACAGCAACACCCGCTGACTGCAATGATAGAACTTGGAATAGCCAGGACAATTTTTAATATAACTCTGATTGGATTCATCTGAAAGAAGAAAGTCATATACACCTAGGATGCCTCGGGGGTGAGTAAAACACAAGCTTTTTTTCATTTTTGGGTGAACTAACCCTTTAAGTCCTTAGTTGCTGATTTGCTTCTGTAATTTCTGCTTAATTCTCTTCTTTTCTTCACAGCCTCTCTGGGTTTCTCCAGCAATGACAGCTACTTCTATGCTGCCATTGTTGCTGTGCTTGCCGTCCACGTGGTTTTGGCACTCTTCGTTTATGTTGCATGGAATGAGGGATCACCCCAATGGAGAGAGGGAAAACAGGATTAAGCAAGACTGAAAACTACAGGGAGAGATGGAAACACACACGACAATCTGTCTTATTCATTCCTGAACCAGAATATCATAATGGCGTGACACCATCTCTCTGTGTGTGTGTGTGTGTGTGTGTTTACTTTTCTCCTGAATATCTCAGCCAATCAGAGAGAAGATGCCTGATTTCTTCTTCATCTCATGGAATGGTCGAGGTCATCTTTTGGTCTGGCTGGAGGTTGTGTCAATCTGTGTTTTTGTGCAGGGTTAATACAGGACAGCAGAGAAGATGCACTGTTCTCATGAAAGTTCATTGTTCGTGCAGTGTCACATTCTGACCCATTTCAGGCTATTCGATAGATGAATCCAATTCTGAATCAACTGATTTCAAGCTGTTGTATTCAAACCGTAGGTCTTTTGTGTAATTTCAACGTCTTCCCTTACATTTTTACACAAACATACAGTGATCATGTAGACAGTTGGTTGTTTAAAACTAGTTTGTGTCTGTGTGATTAAGTCAAAAATAATTCCAATATGGTTAATTTCATGTCGTTTTATTGATCAATTAAATCTGTTCTCTGGAACTTTCATTTTGTCAATTTTTACTAGAAATGCACACTTTTGAAGCCCCAAGAGTATTGCCGTTCTTATTAGACATTTTATAATTTATAAATATTGTTTAAAATGACAGTTCTGAGTGGGGTGAGAGTTAATATGTTGATGTTATGTATTTTAGATCAATGTAGCAAATAAATCAATACTTCATCTGCCCATTGTTTGTGCCCCTTTAGGATAATATAAATAAAATGAATTAATTTTATTACAGCATTTATCAGAATATTGATCTAGATTGATCTATGCCTATAATATCTATTTATGATTTGCATAAATATTTGATCACACGGAAGGCACCATGTGACATTTAAATGTCTATTTTAACACTCCCTTTGTAGCAATAGCGCTCACACTTACACTCAATATAATAATTTTGCATGACTGAATACATGTGTTCTGTCTTGAAAATCTGAAGCGGTTGCTACAGGTTTCAAGCTCTGCACATGTATCAAGTGGAAACTCACTGTAATCATGTATGTAGTTTCGATCAAATTGTAATTCAGAAATAAACCCCTGCATACCCATGGTTGAGGCCATGACAAGACCAAGTCTAGAATACTGTTTTGAGATTAGCCTCAAGCTCTACCTCACTAGTGGGCATTTTAAACTCAATTCTAATATTTGTACATAAAGCAATGAACAGTTAAGAAAAACAAGATCACATCAATAAAGGTTCAGAATAAAGCAGACTATATATGTTATATGTTTCATATTATACAAACAAAAAGGGTCATTGAACCCCTGAGACAGTCTGCATCAAGTTACATCAAATTGCTCCCCCCAAAGATGGCTTTGGTTTTTGATGAGTTCAAGAATGGGTTCTGGTTTGGATAGATTCTTAAAGTGCTGTTTTTCATCGGTACAGCCGGTAATGGAAGGAATGAGGGCTTTTACACACCAACTGCTAAAGCAGAATGAGACAGAAGATGATGATGATCATGATTGAGAAACAGAGGAAAGGGGAAAACTGAGTTGAATGTCTTGAGGGATAAAGCTGGGGAGGGAAAGCAGGGAAACATCCTTGTGGAAATATTGAGAGTATGTCTGGGTGGAAGAGGAAGAGTGGAAAAGGAGTATTAGTAGAATTTCCTGGTTTCCCCTCCAGGTTTGTCGTTTTCTCTGGTCATTGCCGACTACTTTCTCTCCATTCCACCCCCACAGTGAGCTGTGAAGCGCAACTGAGTAACTCTACACTACAAAACTCTACAATGCTGACAGCAGAATTACACTACTGAACTCTAGATAATAGAACAATAGAAGTTCATGTTTAAGCAATAAGCTAAAGAGTGTAGTTAGACACAGCACATAACCTGCAACCCATTTAACTGCGGCTATCACAATGAATAACTGATTTGGAGTAATTTAGCATTACATCACTTAAATTGGATCCTGGGTGCCATCAGAAAGAGTCCAACTAGTTGATAAAAACATTGCAGTATTTGTTTAGAACTGTTTTGGAATGTTTCCACTTATAAACAGTGCTTGATATATGCAGTTTTCTCTGCTGATTCAGATGAGATGAATCATTGGGGAAAGCCATATTATGGATAAAGGACTTTCATTTTAGCCAGAAACAGTTAAAAATGTCTTAATGAAGTAAAAAAATGTCTTGATTGATTTTTTTTATTACAGATATGCAGCTTTTCACTTCACAAGACGTTAATTGATGGACTGGAGTTGTGTGGATTACTTGAGAATTATTGTGATGTTTTTATCAGCTGTCTGAACTCTCATTCTGACGGCACCCATTCACTGCAGAGGATCGATTAGTGAGCAAGTGGTGTAATGATAAATTTCTCATCTGATCCGATGAAGAAACAAACTCATCTTTCATGTTATATCATTCCTAACATAATAAAACCTCCTTATGCAACAAAAATAACAATCCACTATTAGTGCTGTACAGTGACATTGTACGGTAAAACCGGTGTTATAAAATAATTATGTAACATAAAATAACTATAAAATAAATATAAGGTATATTTCTGAGTAGACACTATGTTTAAAATATGAAATGTTTAAAAATTACTTTTTAAAAAGTGAGCCTGAGTATTTTATGTTCATGACTTATATTTTTGCCATTAGAACACGAAACGTTGGCGCCATCTAGTGTGGTGTGTGCTATAATTGACCATGATGTGTGATTCACCTGAACACACTGAGGTCAGAAGAAGAGGGAAATTTTGCCCATGTATTTCATCTGATGAGTTGAATTCTTACACTTGAATTCTAACTTTTACTAATTTACTTTCTGAATTATTTCCCTGACATATTTTTGAGTTTGTTGAGAGTGAGGTGTTATAGTTAAAGCTCATGAAAGAAACTGAATGGCTGCTAGTTCTATTTCCACTGATGTCACCATTGTATTGTTCCTGTAAGTGTGTTAAAGTGTGGACAAATGTGTGTGAATAAGCATCTGATAAAATAACTAGATGTGTTGTGTAAACATGTCTTGATAACACAGTATCTCCATCTTTGGTGATACTGTGTTATCAAGACATGTTTAGACCGTGTATCCTATTTAAAAATATCCGGCAGGTCCTGCTGTTCAAGACTTGGATACCTATATCTGTCTGAAAACTGATCCTGAAGACAGGGCAAGGATAGCTGTTATTCAACTGTTCCTCAGACATAGCAGTCATAACCTGAAATCTACACAGCACATGACAGAACCACTACCAGTCTCTCTATTTCTGTTTCACTCGTTGCTTCTCCTCACTCCTCCGCAGACACACAGAGATGACGGAGATATTTCATCCATTTGTGCATCATCATTATAATTATTAATTCAGGTCTGTGTGTATATGTGAGTGTGCATACGTGCTTGAGTTTATGGGTGTGTGTGTGTGTGTGTATTATTCTTCCCTTATTCAGTGGTGGACAGTAACGGAGTAGCTTTACTCCGTTACTGTAGTTGAGTAAATTTTTCAAGTATCTGTACTTTACTGGAAAGTACTTGATTTGTGTACTTCATCCACCACTGCCCTTATTATTCTCTGTGACTCACTCCCGTCGTGTAAATACACATGCAGATAGGTGAGAGGATGTTGTAAAATCCTCCCCATTTCCTGTGTGCATGTGAATGTGAATTTCTACAATCAGACAATGCATGACGTCACTAAGGTCAGAAAAGTCTTGACCAGTTCAGACTTACACACATACAACCAACACTCAGATACATTGCAAACTGTACATAAATAATTTAAAGATCTTATCTAAAATAAATATTATAATATATTATTTACAATTCAGTAATAATAATAAAATACTAAAATAAATTATATATGTTGTAATTTTGAATGTATTAATAATAATAACACATTTAATAAATAAATAATATATGTCTTGACGATGCCTGATACACATTGTAGAAAGCTGAATTAAGGAAGAGGAAGTATATGTCCATTAAAGATGGTTAGTTTGATGGGATTTCACACTTTGGCTGCTGGTCAGTTGGCTCCATCACTTAATCAGTACAGTTACATAATGAATGAAATGCATTGATTTAATATAGTATTCATATAATTCTGCTCATACTTAGTGATTAATGCTAAGTATGAGAAACATCTGTACTCAGCTAAGTGGTTCATGGCACAGATCTACAGTAGTACTGTAGTAGGATCTGAAGCAAAACCAAAGTCAGAAAGTGGGTCAGACATTGCTGAATATTTTGAGTCAAAGTATGAGTCCCGTCTCAACCTGTAGAACCAGAATCCTGTTCCCCAAGTGGAACACATCCACTAAGTTTCCATGGACACAATTTGGGCTCTCATCCTGTATTTTGATACAAATAGTAACTAAGGGTGATTCACAGACTAGCGACCATTGCCATGGAGACTGGCTTCTCTCTCGTATTATCTTGGAATTTTTAAGAGCGATCACTTCAAGTTTAGTCTGAGAGAAAGAGAGAGAGAGAGAGAGAGAGAGATGAGAGACGGAAAGAAAGAATAATTCTAAACTTCATAGCATAATCCACAGAAGCTTATTTGAGGTTGTAAACACATTTATCTAGACTGTCTGCGCAAGAGAACTGTGTATGTGCTCAGCATTCAGTGGTAACGCCATGACAAACTGTTTTATTTTGATTTGATTTTATACTGTCATTTCTGATCAGTAATGATTTGCTGTTACTAATGGAAAAGACTACTGGTCTAGAACTAGCCATCTTGTCTTTCCAGGCACAGACTTGTATTTTTCATGCTGATCTTGGAACAGTTATTATGAAGCTCTTCGTTGAGCTCAGGCTGGTATACTGGCGTGAATCTGCACACTGACTCATTGGGTATTCTGCCAGGGCACTGGGACAGCAGTGTGTGCTCTGATCTGTACTTAAACACCAAACACCCTCTCTTTACTTCATTCTCTCTTTCACATCTCAAATGTCTCAATTTCCTTTATCATCTTAATTGATCTTATAGATAACTAAAAGTTATCCTGTTCTATGCATATGTATGTTATGTATATTATACCGCATTCTGAATGATGCCACTGTAATTAGCACTATTTATAGTACTTGTGTATTGTGTGCTGTGTGTAAATATGTACGTTTTCATCTGCCACTGAATTAATTAAGTGTTGTGCACTGTGAAAAAAAGGGGGAAAATGCTATAATAAAAACCTGTTACTTGGTTATAACTGTAACCCTCTGGTCTTTCCAAACCTGTATGACTTTTTCTGCATAACCCAAAAGAAGAGATTTTGAAGAATGTTGATCACTAAACAGTTTTGACTCCCATTGACTTCCATTGTATTTTTTGTCCATATAATGGAAGTCAATGGGAACCAAAACTGTTTGGTTACCAACATGCTTCAAAATATCTTCATTTATGTTGCAGAGAAGAAAGTAATTCAGGTTTGGAAAGACCTGAGGGCGAGTAAATTATGACAGTTTTCATTTTTGTGTGAACTATCCTTTAAATAAGGCAATCCATGTTGGATTATACATTTATTTTAAAGGGGAATTCCCAGAATACACTGGTGTATTGTGTTTTCTTTTATTCTGCTAATGTTTACTGCGTTCTTTAAATGTCCTGTGTGGTGCCCTGTTGGTATTTTGTGTTTGTAATAGTGTTGTCACGGTACCAAAATTTCAGTATTCGTGAAAATCCACAGTTCTCGGTACCAATTTCGGTACCAAAGCAAAATACAAAAACATGCTAATTAAAAATTTTGACTATACTTTCATTTAATCCAAACTGTGTACATATTTAATTTTAAAGGGCTTTTAAAACCTTAGAGTTATTCAGCCTAGAATAACAACTAAGTTAGCTAAAAAAAAAATTCCAGAAATGCTTTTCTGAATGGATATGACACAAACAATGTTAACCATTTGTACATTCTCTAACACGCCTATTTTAGATTCACAATTCATTTAAAAGCCTCTGGTGTGTAAAAATAGTAAATATCATCATGTCCTCCTATTTTTTTTCCCCTAATAAAAGTTATAGGAGCATTAAATAGTTAATAAAGAAACTTCATTCTAATGCTCATTATATTAGCATTAGCCGCACTTATGCTAACGATTAACTACTCTAATAACAGTGATGTTCATTTCAATCCGACATTCAAATTAAAATATTGAATAATATTCATAACAGAAGCGTTGTTTCTCACAGATTTGCTCTCTATTTGTGGCGGCATATAAATGCAAATTCATTCTCTGCCAGCAGGAGGCGCTTGCAGAGCGGGAGAGATAGTGGTTTCCCCGATAACGGCTGTAATCAAATAAGCGCTGCGCTCACAAACGCTGCTCAGGCATTACAGGCAAGATGAAATGAAAATGACATCCATAATTTTCTGAAGAC
>NW_015558617.1:698272-707948 GCF_001515605.1 Sinocyclocheilus anshuiensis | reverse complement strand
GTACCAATTACCAATTTCGGTACCAAAGCAAAATACAAAAACATGCTAATTAAAAATTTTGACTATACTAATCCAAACTCCAAACTGTGTACATATTTAATTTTAAAGGGCTTTTAAAACCTTAGAGTTATTCAGCCTAGAATAACAACTAAGTTAGCTAAAAAAAAAAATCCCAGAACTGCTTTTCTGACTGATATGACACAAACAATGTTAACCATTTGTACATTCTCTAACACACATATTCATTAAATAGTTAATAAAGAAACTTCATTCTAATGCTCATTATATTAGCATTAGCCGCACTTATGCTAACGATTAACTACTCTAATAACAGTGATGCTCATTTCAATCCGACATGCAAATTAAAATATTGAATAATATTCATAACAGAAGCGTTGTTTCTCACAGATTTGCACGCATATTTTAGATTCACAATTCAAGCCTCTGGTGTGTAAAAATAGTAAATATCATCATGTCCTCCTATTTTTTTTCCCCTAATAAAAGTTATAGGAGCATTAAATAGTTAATAAATAAACTTAATTCTGATGCTCATGCTAACGATTAACTACTCTAATAACAGTGATGTTCATTTCAATCCGACATTCAAATTAAAATATTGAATAATATTCATAACAGAAGGGTGTTTCCCACAGATTTGCTCTCTATTTGTGGCGGCATATAAATGCAAATTCATTCTCTGCCAGCAGGAGGCGCTTGCAGAGCGGGAGAGATAGTGGTTTCCCCGATAACGGCTGTAATCAAATAAGCGCTGAGCTCACAAACGCTGCTCAGGCATTACAGGCAAGATGAAATGAAAATGACATCCATAATTTTCTGAAGACAGTCGGTTTCCTTCTGAAATAGAGTGATATAAAAACACAAAGTTTCGACTTTGACACGTGCAGTGCTCATGTTTATTCAATGAAGTCAAAGCCTTTTGGAAAATCTATTTATGGCGGTCAGTTCTGATATTGTGGCGGCGCCACAAATAAATCAATGTATGGAAATGAAACTTACCTGCTTGAACTATTTCATTTGATCTGGGTGTCTGTCTTTAAAGTGTTTTGTTAGTTTGGTGTGTTTCCTCATTTTGAGGTCGCCATGTCTCAGTGCTTTTATGAAGAGAACGCATCTGCGCACCTTTCGGATAGTGCATTAAGAACCGGGTTGACCGGGTACTCGGTACCACCGGTACTTTAAAAAACCTGGTACTGTAACGTTTTCATTTTAAGTACCGGGTCTTCAGATAGCGCATCAAGAACCGGGTTGACCGGGTACTCGGTACCACCGGTACTTTAAAAAACCTGGTACTGTAACGTTTTCATTTTAAGTACCGGGTCTTTTGACAACACTAGTTTGTAAGGTAACACTGTGCTTTGTCTTAAAGGGATAGTTCACCCAAAAACGATCGGTCTGTGCAAGAAACTGAACAGTATTTATATCGTTTTTTACCTCTGATTTACTGCAATGTCCGAACTGTCCTGAGCGCGTTCGCGTCTTCTTCTTCAGCCGGGCATGACGTGTCTTCTTCTTCTTCTTACTTTACGGCGGATCGCAGACTTATAAGTGCATTACCGCCACCTATCTCTCAAATGGACCACTGACACTCCTAATTGAGATTGTAGATAGTGTCAATGGTCCATTTGAGAGATAGGGCAAGAAGAAGACGTGTCACGCGCCGGCTGTTGAGAACGCACTCAGGACAGTTCGGACATTGCAGTAAATCAGAGGTAAAAAACTATATAAATACTGTTCAGTTTCTTGCACAGACCGATCGTTTCGTGTCTTTACACACCAATGTATCGTCACGAGCCACAGGGTTTAATTTGGTTTTGTTTGTGTATGTTTTTTTGACTCTCAACGCCGTGATTCCCATTCACCTCCATTATATGACCGACAGACTGCAACGGTTTGAGTTAAAAATCTTTGTTTGTGTTCTACTGAAGAAACAGTCACCTACATCTTGGATGCCCTGGGGGTAAGCAGATAAACATCACATTTTCATTTTTGGGTGAACTATCCCTTGAAGTTGCTAAAGAAGTCAAGAATGAGGTTAATTATGAAATTAAGCCATTATATGTCATTTTTTCACCTTCATTATTATCAATATTTACATTAGCAGTTTATTGTAAAGGGGCTTTAAATTAGGCCTTTAATGACATATTACGAGCAAGTTCTGGCAACCACATCTGCTACTATATAATTCTATCCTACTCCTCAGAAATACTGTATTTTATTTCATTGCTTGTGTATGTCCAACAGATAGGCTAATTGATACGTTTACAGGCTGCACAACAGTGACTCAGTATGGATCAGCTGTGTGATTTCTGCCTCGGGACTACAGCTGAATGTCCTCTGCTGGTGCGCGTTTCATTGACCAAGCACCGCTGAGCGAACCATCGGCAGATGGCAATCACTGTCTGACATGACCTAGTTACAGACCACAGCAGCACGATCCAATTAAACCCCCGCCCGCCCGCTGATCTGTGTACAGTTTGAAAGAAAATCTTTTCACTTCGAAGAATTATGTTTCTTTGTGTTTACGCACGCAAACAATTGTGAATTTTAACGGTTTAGGTAAAGAAAACGATTTCCTACAGTAAAATGAATGGGGGTCAGTATATGAATTATGCAATGATTTTCTGGCTGTCCAGTCTTTCAAAGTTCTATGAGGGGAATTGGGACGCAATCTGCATGTTTTGTGATATGCAGGCTAATAAAATGTTGAATGATTACAGTAGGCTACTTTTCGCACATTTCAAAGGGCGTGAGCGGCATACTGTTTCCATGGTTACCACCTCAGACAAACTCAACTAGTGTTCGCCGGAATCTATTTGGAGATCGTTGTAAATATTCGCTCTGGCCAACGTGTAATCGAACAAAATTGTATGCTCGCAGAAACGTTTGAAAACACCGTTGAATCATAAACATATTTGTAAGTTATATAAAACATACAACCCCAAACCCATAATTGGCACTCAAGCGCGGGTAAACTCGTTGTTCCAGATAGGGGTTAGGGATGACGCAATATTTCAAGTCATTATTCACAGCCACAAACTAATAAGTTGGCAAAATACACCTTATGAAACAATAGTCCTTACATAACATAACTGCGTACAGAACTCCCACGTCATTTGGGAAACTCGAACGTAACTATGAGATTTTTAAAAACATCGTTCACTCGAATGGTATTTGTAATATTCTACTAAATCTGTAACCCAGGTTCCCCCCTTTATTTCCACACGAAGAGCTTGCCTCACTGAGACACGGCCTCCTTAATTCTCCGCCGATGACATTCTCTGGCCGCCGTTCAAGCCGTTTGAGAACGGAGAGGGACAGGGACAGGGAGAGGGAGACGGACCGGGCTGGCTGGAGAGCAGGCGCGGCGGGTGTGTGCGTTCCCCTCCGCAGACTCCGGCGAATCCGCCCCTTGAGGTGTGTGCGTTGGAAAATGAACATCAGTGAATGAAAAAAGCGTCCTGGAAGTCACTCATTGCCCACAGAAACGGTGCCGGTTATGTAACTCGGTTTCATGTGTAAGGCAAGGAAGTTAAAAACGCTCTCGGTGTGTCTCGTCGCTGGAGATTCCTAGCAACTTCTCTGTTGAAGTCGGGTTCTCATTGCTGCCTATGATTAGGTGAGTACAGTCGGTTGTTGCTTGGTTTAGTTTGTGAAATTAGAGCACACAAGAAGAAGTGTGTCATTATGTTAAAGGCGCCCGGTGCAAGCGCCCCTAACGGGTTTAGATGGTGCAATGGACGTTCTGATCGTTAAGTTAAAGTTGCAGCAGATAGAACAGTGAGTGTTTATGTCTTGTTTCATTAGCGAGAAGTAAATTAGTTTTTCTTGAAATACATTTATGTTTTTTTCTGTCTGTGACGATGTGGACAGTCAATTGATGAGGCCAGTCTCTGTACTTTGTTCCTGTACTTGTGAAATGACATATTCCAGGAATGAAGATATTTACTGTGATATCTGTGTGTCAGATGGTTGGACATATTATGTGAGTCTGCATATACATATTCATTGAATGGCCGAGTTGACGTCTCTCTCCTAAGTGTTTTTAATGGTGGTCAAGAGGAACAGCAGGGTAAAATCTGTCTACTCTATTTTCTTTTAGTCACAGATAATGCTTTTAACGATGCCGATACGCCTATTGAAAGTTTGAACGTAATAACCCTCAAAATAAAAGCACTTATGAAAAGATTGCAAGTTATGTAACACATGACTTGAGAATCATGAGCCGGTGGCAGTGACGTCATGCCCTGGATTCGTTGAGAGGAATAAAAAGTTCACTGCTGACGATGTGTCCTCGGTTACGGTTTTTTCCCGTCACTCACTGGCGATACTTATAATTTTCGCTCTAAAATGACTGATCTCGCTTATTTGCTCATTTTGTGTGTAGTTAATTTGTTGGTGTTGCTAGTTCTGGACAAAGTTAACAAATGAACGCAAGTTAAACATTATTTGAGATATAGGTGACTTGTTTGATTGTGATATAAAGGCGTTAGCCTAGTGTTTGTGTAGTTTGCGAGTTTTATATTTACATCGCGCTCGATCGTCCTTTCCATGACGCGCATTAGCCTCCGATGTCTTTGCTTGGCACAGCAAAGGGCAGCTGTCAGTCCTCCTCAGTCAAGTTGTTTCTTTTTTTTTATTCTATGGTTGCCTGAATGAAACTCAAATGACAAGTCAGATTAATTCATGAACAAATTGGTTTATGTTTGACAATGTAGCCTTTTGAAGGATTTCCACTTGAACTGCTTTAAATTGTTGCATTGAAAATCATCATCCTATTTTTTTTAATCAGTTGAACTTTACAGCGTTCCCCTCATCTGTACAACACTGAAAAGCAATGTAAGGCTCAAAAAGAAGTGTTTAGGCTGTTTTGTTATAGCTAAAAGCTTTTTACCACCCACCATTCCTGCTGAAGCTAAACGGGAGTTGAGCCTGGTCAGTACCAGGATGGAGATTTATGGGGAAACAAAGGCTACTGCTGTAAGAAGTATTAGTGAGGCCAGCAGATGGTGCTCATCCTGTGCTCTTTGTGGGCCCTAATTCACCTAGCGATGGTGACATTTCTGTAAAAAGGCACCATCCTTTAGATGAAATACAATGTTAAAATGAAGTCCTGATTCTAAAATTCCTTGAGAGTTTCTAGAAAAAGGGAAGGGATGTAAACCTGCTGGCCTGATAGCTGCTGGTGTTGGCAATTTATGGCTGTTGCATCATCCAGTTTGATGCTGCACACTGCTGGGGGTTGCTCTGTAAAGTGCTTTGGCTGAGAAAAGTGCTAGCCTATATAAATGGACAGATCTGACAGAACAAGTGGAAGGGGAAATGTAGTCACAACACAAGTCGAATTCAAAGTATGTGGCCATCTAATAATCCAAGAGCTTTTTGAGCAGTGCTTTTGGAAACAGGATGAAATAAGCATGTAGTATAAGCTTTAGACAATAAATTCAGATCTTTCTTGAACAAGAGTATCAGATCCATCAGATATCAAATTAGACTAAAACCTATGCAGCTGGTTTCAAAACTCTGAACTTTCACCTGCTATTCTTTTCCTCTCAATAATTTCTATCAATCATGGTCCTCTTAGATAGTTGTTCCATCTGTTTACTGTCAAGACTACAAATAGCATGAGATGCTGTATGTTTCACTTAAACCCTACATTGTTGTTGCAGACTTGACTTTATATCTTTCTGTTTGTTTTCTTCTTGCAATATATTGCCTTATTCAAAAAGAGCAAAGTCAATCCTGATAACAAAATGTATATTTATTTCAGTTTCAAGTGTATTTGATCTCTCTGTAGTGACTGGGTGGGAGACTGAAAGGGAAAGATTGTGCATCAGTCTGTGTCATGGATAATAAAGTTAGCAATTATTAGTCATGTTAGTAATGCAATGATCATCACCCATTGGTCACTTAATGTAATGAAGTGATATGAAGCAACTTTGCTGTTTTGTAACTTTGCTATGCCGCAAACCAGATTATTTGAAACAGATTCATATGTTAGATGTTTGCTAGTAAATTTAATATTGGTCAAGAAAAGAATACTTGTTTGCAGTCAGACAGTCACATGCTGTCCAAACTGCAAATGGACATTTGGCAAAACCCAGGCTGAGTCTGAAATCGCCCCAATACCCTTATATAGTGCACTATTTGAGGGGACAACCATTTGTAGTGGTGTCCCAAACCACAGTGGACATTCAATCCCATAACGCACCTCAAAGGCTAGTGTACCTACAGTTGATGTACACTTAATGGCTAGCCACTAGAAAATACTCATGCGCTATGTGTGTCACCCTGAATTAATTCTGCATGGCGTTCACAGCACTTCCGACACACTCAGTGTCCAAATTCACTCACTTGTTTTCATTCACTCATTCAGTGGACTATATTAGCGATGTGATGTGGAATAGTGAATGAGGATATAAGGGATGATTTCGAATACAGTTGATTCTCCTTTTTTCAAACCTTTGAGTTGTTAGTACTTTCCTGGCTCTTGATTGGCTCATCCTGAGGTTGCCAGTCACTGATTAGGTCATCGTTACCTCATCAGAATAATGCAGTTGTACTTTAGAAGGCTTTAGTGTTTTATAGATATCTTTATCTCTTTCGTGTTGTATGAATGTGGCTCAGTCATTCTCTTTCTTCAGTCTTTTATGTCTGTTGCACTGTGAGGACAGTTAGATGTGCCCTGTTCTGCTCTAAATGTTAATTTGTTCTGCATACAGGTTCTCATTAGTAGAAAACCTCATACAGCGATTCACAAAAAAAAAAAAAAATCCTCATCAGAAACTTGGGGTGGTGGGTGTTAGGTAACAGATGACACAGTAGCCACTGCTGCACTGTTATGGAGCTATAGCACTGGGGAAACTGGGTTACTGGGGCATGGCCTGCAAGCTTTGCCCTAGTATGCAGGCAAGCATGTCATTGTGACTCGGCAGGCAGAAATGCCAGTGAGCTGCTACATCGCCTGAGCGTGTTAAAAGAAGAACCGGCCCTTTAAGAGCTCTCAGAGCAGTGGTGAATGTTCAAATTCTGTGTCAGATCTACAGCCATGTGAACATTGCATGAAGCTACAAAAAAAAAAAGAGTAGACAGATAAAAATGAAAGAAACTCAGCAAAGACAGGCAGAGAAACGGAGAGCGAAAGTGAAGGAGAAAGAAACAATGACAGAGAAAAACACCTACAGTTGTGGATTTCGTTTTGGAAAATGGGGGGGCATTCCCCCTTTAGGTGGCTTTTATGGGGGGATTTTTTACGTTGAGAAGGGAGTTAAGGTATTTTTTTAGACATTTTTAAACTACAATCATCTAACCTAAATGTTTCGTCACCCAGTGTATTTGTGTTTTACAATTTATAATGTTGTTGATTCATATTTATATTGTGAGGAAGATTTTTAAAAAGAATTTGAAGAACTCTGAATTTAATTTATTTTAACTAAAAAAGACAAGTAAACGGTCAGTATTAAAATAAGAATAGATAAATGACAAGCAATGGCACAAACAAACACAATAATATGATATAAAATTAATTGTGCTTTAAGTTTTTCAGGTAGGTATAACGGTAATATTCAGGTAGCCTACAGAAATACCACAGAAACTGAATAATCTATTTAACTTTAAAATAACACTGGTTAGTCTTGTATAAATAAACATTAATGACAGACAGCAGCAGGTTTATTTAGGTTGCTGTCTCTTTAAGACCTCATGCACGGATCTGTTACAGTACATTTTGTTTCTCAACTGTTTACCTTCACTTAATAACCTATATACCGACAATGTTTAGTATAAATCGACTGTTTACGTGAATACTCATGAAATCGGGCATTTTGGCATAATTTTTTATTTATTTTGCCATTTAAGCGCAATAAGGCGCAACACAACTTCATTCTGTAGTTGCGCGCTCTCAGATGTGGCTCTATGTGTGCGCGCTTTAAGTGTGACCTCACAGAATAACCCGATCTCAGGATGTGCATATCAATATCACCGGACTCCACAGAAAGCAGTCTCATAGAGAGCGCGATAGTAGGCTACTGAATTGAGCAGTTGAATGTTTAAAACATTCTATATAAACATTCTATAACATTCTACTCAAAAGCAAGCGTCTTTCACGCTGAAATATTTACAAGCGGGAAGTAGAATTATGCGCAATCCCCGCAATCTCGCGCCGAAATACACTTTGCAGTATCTGCAAAATGTTAGCCTAATTATTTTACTAAAATTAGAGGGATCATACAAAATCCATTGTTATTTTTTATTTAGTACTGACCTGAATAAGATATTTCACATAAAACATGTTTACATATAGTCCACAAGAGAAAATAATAGTTGAATTTATAAAAATGACCCTGTTCAAGGGTATAGGCTCTAGCCAGACTTTTTTCCCCTTCTCCTAAAAAGCTTATACTACTGTTTCCGCTATTAAAATAGTTCAATTTTGTATTTAATGGAAAAATGAGTATATTTTTTTAATTTTTTTTTTTTGTAAAGTTAATTTAGAAAAACGTTTGGAGCATTTTTTGTTCGTTGAATGTAAGTTTTTTTGTTTTTTTTTAAAGTAACGACCAAGCGGCCAGCAGCAGACAGTGAGTTGATCATAGCCTATGTTTGATCAATTTATCCTTCTCAAACCATCACGACTTGCCTAAAATAAAATCTATAGATATAAAACCTGTATAAATGTGCGCTGTTAGACGCATATCCAAACGTTTGTGCGGAGAGTGGAAGCTGAAGCGCGCTCTGCAGGACATGGAGGCGCCAGCGCGATCACTTGCATTTTTTTTCTAGCAGTGGAAACAACTTAAAATACGCAGTCATTTTTGCTCATAAAGGTAAGAGTAATACATCAGTCTAAACTGTAAAGGGTCTACTTTCATTTGTGTGCACTCACAATGTCAACAAAACGCTGTGCTTTTATAAAATAAAGAAAACAAACGCTTTCTGCCGTCCCGGTCTTGAGCAGGAGCGCTTCACAATGATGAACCTAAACTCAGCGAATTGCCTCACATGCACGATAAAAATATATAGAAAGCTTTAAATTACTACTTTAAAACGAAATAATTCAAATCGAAAATAGAAACTCTTTCATTATGTGATCCCTAAAGATGCATTTCTCTCTAAAGGCACGTCCAATGAGATGGTGAGTCATTTTTTTCATCACCATAATTGATGGATGTCTAAAATATAAAAATAAGGAAAAGCCTAAAACAGGCCTGATTATAATTTGCGTTTTATTTTATAATTCTGTACAATTAAAAAATAAAACACAAATTATAATGGCATATATGTAAAACTTTGTCCTATAATTGTATAGCTGCTTATATTTTCTGATTTTTATGTTGCTCTGTTCTGAATACCTTAAAATTTAAAGGATTTGCAGCAACGCAATTTTGTCTGATATGTGAATTATTCATTAGCCTATTTTTTAATCCATGCAGCAAATGCTTTAAAAACAGCTTTAAAATTTACTTTATTGCATTCCGGATGCTTTTAAACTACTTTTCACTATAAATATTACGGGTAGCTTGAATGTAAAACATTGTCATGATTTCGTTGTATTCCCATTTGTGAAATAGCCTACAAATTAATTGTTGTAGGCTAACCCGATCTCATGAAAGTGCGTAGGCTATAGCATGATTTTCTGCTTCTATTTGGCGTAATATTT
>NW_015558617.1:692919-697818 GCF_001515605.1 Sinocyclocheilus anshuiensis | reverse complement strand
CCCCACGCACCATCATGACAGCACTGTGACTGCAGTGGAGTCATTCAGGTTCCTGGGCACCACAATCTCTCAGGACCTAAAGTGGGACACTCACATTGAGTCCATTGTGAAAAAGGCCCAGCATGGTCGACGCTACAGAGCACTGAGCACCAGAACGGCCAGACACAGGAACAGATTCTTCCCTCAGGCAATCCATCTCATGAACACTTGACAATAACTGTGGAACACACACTTATTTATCTAACACTCATACTTAGTCTACATCTTAAATTTGCACATAATATACCTGTACATACAAAACTGTCTGTTGTAATATACCTGCACATACAATTGTCAATTTATATATTGTTATTCCTTATTTACTTGTTCTATTTTTTATGTTTTTATTTATATTATTGTTTTTGTTCTGTCGCTGTCATTCTGTTGCACTGCGGAAGCTTCTGTCATGAAAACAAATTCCTCGTATGTGAAAACATACCTGGCAATAAAGCTCATTCTGATTCCGATTCTGATTCTAAATTCATAATTAATGGCATGGCTGGTTCAGTCGACAGAAATATGGGACACACAGGCCTATAATAACTGCTGAAATGTTTGCGGGGCAAATCTCAGGTCAGTCTGAGCACTCATGGTACGCACAGTGCCTACAGCCGTACACCTGCAGGCTCCACTGGTTACCTGGATGATCCACAGCTGTTTTGTTGTTAGTCCTGAACAGTTAAACTGCCTGCTGTTCTTCAGAAAAATCTTTCAGGTCCCACAAATTCTTTGGTTTTCCAGCATCTTTTGCATATTTGAACCCTTTCCAACAATGATTTTGAGATCCATCTTTTCACACTGGGGACACATCTTAAGAAAACAAATGACTTGATGCTTAAGCCACATTTTCAGTGTCTGCAAACTTTAGATGTGACTGATTGATTGATTGATTGATTGATTGCTGTAGTTTTGGGTTTTCCAAACTAGTGTTTGTGAACCCCTGGGGGTTTGGGGATTGATGAAAAGCTACTAATTAAGTCATAAAAATGAAAAATTTCAATCAATAAATAAATAATACTTTTAAAAGAAAAACAATAAAAATAAAAATAAAATATTACAAATAAATGGAAATATTTAAAAAATATTAAGTAAAAATATTAAATATTTTATTTACGTGCATGTCATGTGACCCATAAATTACATCATGGAACTATGTTGTTAATTTTTTTTTTAATTCCCTTAAAATCTCAGGGTGTACTTCAAGACACATTGAACACAGTGTGTGTATCACTTTGGGTAAAAACATAATGCTATGTGTATGTAAATTTTAATAACAACGGACTCAATTTGCCCCCTAGTGGCAGTTGTGATGAACTTTCAGTTTGTTTTGTGAACCCTCTGTCTGTACAAGGCAGCTTTATAGTTAGACTGTAAAAATATGAAACTGTACACTGTTACCAGATTGTAAAAATTATTTTGTCATGCCTAGATGACTTGATGTTGCTCAAAGACATCAAGAAATGAGATCTAGTGCAGTGAATTTTTTGTTATAGTTTCTTTAGTAATAGCACTAAAGAAGTAGATATAGCATATATCAATAGATGTAAACTGTTATAGCTGTTATATCTCTTCACTCTGAGATCACTCAGGTTGTTGTACAAGTTTGGCAGATGAATGCAGTGTGAATGATTTCTTCTCAAGGTTGTGAAACATAGTTTGAGGGCAGTAATGTTCTTTTTGGATGGGCTTTTTCATTCAAGGTATTTTACTACTGTCTTCTGAAAGCTTCTTACTGGTGTGACATAAATGTGACCACAGACACTAGACCCTTCTTTCATCTGCCTCTTTCATTTCTTTTATTGCATGTTGCTACATTTTACTCAAATATTCTTCCTCCTGAAATGTCATGTGCCTTTTCCTTCTTATTCCTTTTTTCTTAGCCATTACTTCAGTGCTCTGTCCTTCCTTTGACTCTAATCAATTAGAGTCAAGCTAATCAATTTCTACATTCATGCTTCAATTAGACACACTTTGAGGCATTACTTACATTTCCTCTCTTTCTTTGATCTTGCTCTCATTTACATTCTCTAACTCACTCTTCCCCATTAGTAGATGCTAGCCTTTGTCAAGAGGCAAACACGAGGCCCTGAGCAGGCCCAGATGAAAGATACAGGCTTTTTTCACATTCTTGTGCCATTTTTGGGGGAAATATCTGCTGAATACTGCAGAATTAAGCATGGTTAAATATGTTCAACACAGTGTAGAGAACTAAACTAATATTGTTAGCAAATGTAATTGCATATTCAATTAAAATATGCAAGAGATGGAGTATGTGTAGAACTTGGTGGGGAGGCAGACTATACAAATGTCATCATCCCCATATCGGCAAATTTTCTGAAGATTTCATATATGGTTAACATTAAATATTGAAGTAAAATCAGCAACTTAACAAAAACTACATATACAATAAATTAAACAAAGCTGCTCTCTCTGACAAGCCTCTCAGTAATTATCTGCCTGTTCACATGTAGTACACACACACACACACACACACACACACAATCATCTAGTTGGATTTTTCCATTCCAGGGATTGATTGTAGTTTGCCATGTAGCTTTTGTAAACAGCTGTTTCAGGGCATATTTACCAGCTAAATGATGCAAAGACTGATTGAGAAGTTGATAAGAAATGATGAATTAAATCTACAGTGGTTTAAGCCAGTGGCATTCTCTTCATTTTCAATGAAAGAACAAAGCAGCCTTAAACTGCGTTCAGATTCACTGGGTCCCTATGCCATGTTCTCATGCTCCCTTCAGGGGATATCTAGATGATCACATCATTTTATCTATTTATTTGTAACATTATAAATGTACTCTTACACTCTAAAAAATGCTGGGTCAAAACAACCCAATTACTGGGTTTGTCCCTATTTTACCCAGCATTTTTTAGAGTGTAGTCTAAAAGTCTTCGAACTTAGCCATTGCTATACTTGGAGATTACTACCTCTCTTTATTGGTGTAATAAATGAATGAAGGTTCAAAGCTGGTGCCACTGCTTAATGTCTACAACCACACCCAGTCATTATTATAAATTCCCTAAAGAGAAGAGAGCTCGTTGATAATGTACTCTGCTGCAAGGCCAGAATCATGCTAAGAATATCTCAGTTGTGCCTCATTAGTTTCCTTATGCTTGTGTGTTTGACCCACATTTCTTATTTGCAGTGATCACACCAAAGTGCCAGCACAGAGCAGGATGTGTCACGGATTTGGGATTAGGTCACTGCTACCACCATCAGCCATGTTTGTATTTTGCATTACTCACTGTCACTGACTCTTGGTCATGCTTGTTTTATGTTTGTGGATGCTTTTATGTCACTTTACTGTGTTTGAAATGTTATTTGTAGTGTATTGTATGTATGCATGTATTATGAGCTCTGCCCAGTATCAGTGTCACAGGGAAAAGGGGGACTGGTGAAGCACTCAATGGAAATTCATCGTGATTATCATGTGAGCACTGCATCCAGCAAATGTATTTAGCTATGAGCTGCATGTGCCAGAGAACTCTCTGGAAAGACTTTCAAGGTTTAAACGATTCATGGGCCATTTGTAAAAGTCACTGGCATTTTAAGTCATGCATGTCTTTAAGCAAACTATAAACACAGATGGATTCAAAATGTGACTTTTGCATCATGCAACAATTTAAATGTCCTTAGATTCAAGTTGAAGAGGTTGTATATATACTTTGTAATGCAGTTATGCAGAAACTGGTTAATTGTATTCTATCTGAAGTTGTAGAATTTGCCTGTCATTTTCTACATACATCATGAAATATTGATGTCAGTGATGCAAGATTTACAGTAATACTGAAATAATGAAGACAATTTCAGTCAGTCCTCACACAAGGCAATGTGTGAGTAACCAATGCTGGGTAAAATAGGGACAAACCCAGCAATTTGGTTGTTTTGACCCAGCATTTTTTAGAGTGTAAGAGTAAATTTATAATGTTACAAATAAATAGATAAAATGATGTGATCATCTAGATATCCCCTGAAGGGAGCATGAGAACATGGCATAGGGACCCAGCTTTTGAGGATCTGCTTTTATTTGATCAAAAAACAGTATTGTTGTGAAATATTATTACAATTAAAATAACTGTTTTCTATTTTAATATATTTAAAAAATGTACTTCTATAATGGCAAAGCTGAATTTTTAGCAGTGATGCAGTTTTTAGTGTCACATGATCCTTCAGAAATCATGTTAATATGCTGATTTGGTGCCCAAGTAACATTTCTTCTTCTGATCAATGTTGCTTAATCATTTTGTGGGAATCAATTTACTTTTTCAGGAGTCTTTGAGGAATATAGAGTTCAAAAGAACAGCATTTATTTGAAATAGAAGCCTTTTGTAACATTATAGATGTCTTTACTGTCATGTTTGATCAATTTAATGCACCCTTTCTTTCTGAATGAAAATGTAAATTTTGTTTAACAAAATATATTTTTTTCTTACTGACCCTAAACTTTTGAATGGTAGTGTATGGTTCTTTTTCGCCCTTGATTTGCCCTGATCTCAAACCTGACAGAGATGCCCAGTCAGAGCACTTTGGGGATGTTAGTGGCTGTAGACAGTGTTGGGGCAGATAAGTCTCTCTGAGTACAGATTTAATGGCCGTAGAAGGTCTTGCGGGGCAGGAGCAGCTGTACTGTGGCTTCATGATTACGCTAAGCGAGTGGAAGTATGCTGCACATGACTGTAGAGAGAATGTCTGGTATTCATGTCGCTCTCTGTAACCTAATGGTGACATACGCAATGTTCAGCGCACGATTATATGACCGCTCATACGGACGTCATTCTCTGCTCAAATGCCTCTCTCCCCCCATCTCTCCTCTCTCCTTTAAGTGTTCTCTTTCTGTTTCTCTT
>NW_015558617.1:661153-692516 GCF_001515605.1 Sinocyclocheilus anshuiensis | reverse complement strand
CCCCCCCCCCCACCTGCCTATGTTTTTCTGCTTTTTACGTAATTTGCCTATTGGTGCATGATTAAGGGACATAGGCCTAATCATTCTCCCCCTGCTTTTTCTTTGTTTGTCTCTCTTCTTTAGGTACAAGTGTGTATGTGTTAGGTTTGGGAATCAAAAATCGATTCCAATTCCAGAATTGGATACTTAAGGTCAGGAATCGGATACTGGTTGTCAAATTAAAATTTCGATTCCGCCTATCGATTCCTATGTGCTTTTTTTTTCTTCATCTGTGAGGACCAGCAGGACCTTGTTCACTAATCTAAGCACTTCAAAGTTTGGCTATATTTGCAATCAGAAGCCAAAAAAGCTAAGTATAATATCTGTGCAGGACCTTGTTCACTAATCTAAGCACTTCAAAGTTTGGCTATATTTGCAATCAGAAGCCAAAAAAGCTAAGTATAACATCTGTGATAGCTAAACATGTTGCAAGAGAGGTGTCACCACCAACATGACAAAGCGCTTTAATTTAATAGATCGTTAAAGATCACGAACGCGATTCAAATACCAACGTGATTCTATTCCTAAATTACAATGATTCGTCTGTTTCATTCCTCAACCTTTGACGTGTGCGATCATGTTGTGATCACTTGTTGGTTCATCCGTGCAGAGTACGATCACACCAGTGTGATTTGAAGTTGAACATTTAAATTTGCGTTCGCACTACCATTGACCTAAAGAGAGCAGCTGTCTGTCATGAATGAAACAGCTTCACAGTCTATTCAGCCACACAGTATCATTATTTCTGTTACAAACATTCAAATCACAGAAGTTCTAAGCCTGTTGATTTTTGTTCATGGTATTCAGCTCCAATAAATGATTTGCAAAAAAGAGACACAGGATAAATGTTTGATATCATTATATAATCACATTGGAATCGAAACAGAATCGGAATCGATAAGCAGAATAGGAATCGGAATTGATAAAATTCAAACGATACCCAACCCCAGTATGTGTGTGTGTTTGTCTGTGTGCGTGTGTGGGTTTGTTTGAGCATGTTGCCTCAGAGATACATTTGGTAAACCTTGATATAAAGCATTGCCTTATAAGAAATCATCAGAGTGATGCAGTGTAAGCCCGGATGGAGGCACACAGGAAACCTTAAAGGGGTCATATCATGAGGACTCAAATGTTCCTTGATGTTGTGAGATAAAATCGCTTTATGAGCTTCATCTTTGAAGTTCTTCCTTAGACCAAAAGGAACATTTAGTGAAATTAAGCTGACTAAAAATGACTTTTTCAGGGTTATAGTTAGGGTGGATGATGTCATGAAAACTAAAAAAAAAACCTTTAATAGAATTATAAGTGGAAAAATTTAATAACAAAAGCATGACCCCTTTAAACAGACTGATCTCCAGCTGCGATTAAGTGCTGTGTCTGATTACACTTGTTAAAGCACTCACTACAGTCAACTGAAAATCTGTATGTGTGAGTGTGCATATCATGCATGGATGAGTGTTTCAGGTTAAGACCTCTTTTAACCATGAATATTCATCTCTTGGGCTTGAGTGGTGTCTTGTTTCTGTGTAAGCATGAGTGTTTATTTATCCAGGTTTCTAGGTTAGTCCTATTCTTACCACTGCTTAGAACATCAGAGTCTGTTCAGGTTAAAACTATTCCTGTCCAGGCTTAATTTCATTACAGTGTTTGGTGGGTGCTGGTTGCGTAGCAGTTGCGGATTTCAGATTGTTTTGTATGTTAACTTTTATGGCTGACTCATGAAAATTCAGCACCATCACAAATGTGTCCTTAAGCAAAACAATGAAGATTCTAGTTTTTTAATGTATCTATATTCTCATTTACATTGAATCTCATGCAGTGTTGTAGATTAATTCAAAATCAATTAAAAATGCTATATATTTAGGGCAGTTATCGCAAAATAAACCCAGACAGAGAGATCGGGGCCAGCACGTATTTATTATAATAAATAAATGTATAATTCTTATAAAAAATATTTTATTATGTTAATTAAATGAAAATGGATAACAGCTATGTAGGAAATTTTTCTGTCCAATTGCACTTTCTTCCTGAATAAATGTGTTAAAAAGTTTGGGATCGTAAGATTTCTTAACATATAGCCTAAGACAACGTTTTTTTTATTTTAATAGGGATGCATGATTAATTTAAATAAAACTGAAATCACAACATCAAATCACAAAGGCTGTGATTTAATTAAATAAACATATGCACTGTGTGTTTTAGACCAAAGCGTGGCACTGTGTACATTTACAGGCTCAGGCTATATCAGGAATTTAATCCATTCATTAACACAAGAGGAAGAGAATTCCGTGAAATAATAACAAAAATATGTGTATTATTTTGTTTGTTTAATGGCATTTATTTACTTTTATTGTTTGATGTATAACCATATGCTGTGTTCTCATAATTTGCTATCTTTAATTATCATGTGATATCATGTAACGAAAATGGAAATAACACTTCTTAATAAAATATCTAATTTTTTTGACTGAAATATTATTTGTTAATACAGTAAGTTGATATAATTGTTCATTGTGGATACAATTATTGTATGTTTATATATAGACTTGTTCCACCAGTTTGAAGTGCCATGTTATTTATCTAAAATAAATGTATAATTTGTCATACAAATCATAGTCAGGAAACATTACATTTTTAAGGGAATGGCAATTTATCTTGATTGAAAATAATCTCACTAAAATTATTCTGATCTACTCTTTTTTATTATTATTATACACATATTTCAAAAGTTCAAATAATTACTTATAAAAAAAACAAGTTTTGGAAAACTAATGATGTAGGCCTACATGTCTTACAACTGGCCGTTACATGTCAAAAGATGCAGTTGAGCAGGCTGAAATAAGGCTGAGACACAAAACGTTGATTTGAGCAGAATGGCATCTGGCATCTACACACCGTGGCGCCTGCAGATGTACGGCTGTACGAATTGTGAGTACCATGAGCGCTCTGACTGACCTGAGAAACATTTTCCCCGTGAATTTTTCAGCAGTTAAAGTCCGCGTGAACCGGAAGTTGTGACCAACTTTACTTCCGTATTGTGACCTACTTCAGAGAGAAACGGAATATTGAATGAGTTTTTGGCTGATGGCTTGTGTTTTTTTTTCTCCTGCGAACTGATTGGATGTAGTAAAGTAGGCGTTTCATTCAAAACAACACTGACAGTTGGAGGGGCGTGTTTAAGGATGTTATGCTCAAACCCAAGAGAAGGTCCGTCATTTCAGAGGGGAGGTGCATTTTCAGATTTGGATTAAAGATTACGAAGGCAAACAATTTGTTTTGTGGATTGACTTGCACGGATTAATTGTTCACCACAATAGCAGTGTGCGCTAACAAAATAAATATAGTAAATTTTGATTTCACGTGTACTTTAATATTTGTGTCCCATATTTCTGTAGAAAGAACCAGTGATGCCACTCATTTGTGATTTAGCCTAATTATTCTTTTGAGTCAGTTCTCTCTTTTCTGTGAACTGGCCAAAAGCATTTGGACCATTCTCTCATAGCCTTCCCATGGCAACAGGTCTGAAAATAATGGGTACTTGAGGCAAGATGCCTTCAAATTCTACAAATTGGACTGTTGCGAATAAAGTGTAAATGAAATGAAAAGTGTTGATTGCAGCATTACATTTAGCACTGCTCATATCCAACGCTATATCTCACGGCCAAGTCGTATGTATTTTACGAGTTGGCTAATTTGTACACATTCGTACGACCTCACTCGTATGATTTTGTACGATTTCTGTGATGGTTAAGTTTAGGGGCGGGGTTAGGTGTGGTCCTTCGTACGAATTCCTACGAATTTGCCACCTCGTGAAATACGTATGATTTTTCACAAATCGTATGAATTAGTGAAAAATAAGTACGCATTAGTGAGGTTGTACGAATTCGTATGAATTAGCCACCTTGTCAAATATCTACGGATTGCTGTGAGATTGGGTTGTCATATCGCATCATATTTCTTTTTATGCGTTTTACAGCGTTGCGCATTTTAACCAATCACACACGATTCTGTTGAGTTTATGAATGCAATGGCCAATCAGAGGCGTTCAGATGAGTCATCACTTTTGTTCAATGCGTGCGCCCGCTGACTGAATTCTGCACTCTTATGAATTCTCTTTTATCATAAACAATAAAGTACAGCTTTACGTATGATGTAAGTAAGAGATTCAAGTGTAGACCGCTTCATTGATAATAATGGGAGTTTTCTGAGAGTGCTTAAACTCCCGCTAGACTATAGTCAGTGGCAGTGTGATAATGTAAATGTTCTTTGCTCGCTCTCTGTATATGATTTATTCACGGTTTGAATAACCGTGGAAATTAAATAAAATAGTTAGGATTGTCAGGGTTGAGTGAAGGGATTAAGCGAGGACTCAATTGTGCAGAGTAGATGGGTTTTTTATTAAGAACAATTTAAACAAAAACTACCTCAAGGGGGAAAACAGGCTGGCAGGCCAGGACAGGGCAAGACAAGAACTAACATGGGTGCATTTGACAACGAACTGGCAACGGACTATAAACACAAGGAGAAATATATAGGGAGCAAACAAGGCAGGTAACAAGAGAGGACAGGTGGGGTAAATAAACCAATAATTAGATAACAAGAAGGTTGGGGTCAAGACAAAAGACATGAGAGCACATGACACACAGAAACAAACAAAACAAAAGCCATGTGCTCACACAAATCCAAAACACAAGCACAAGCACATGGCAAGCAAAACAATCACAAGCCATGTGCTTGAACAAAACAAGACACGAACACGCAGCTAATGAGAACACTCATAAGCCACGTGTTCACACAAAACATGACAACATGAAAGTACACAGCCAGTGAAAAACACAAGCTACGTGCTACACAGCACAAGACAAAACAAAACATGAAAGCACGCAGCCGATAAATACACGAACCACGTGCTACACAGAACAAACTCGAAACCGCAACGCTCGCACAACAAGACAGCTCCAAACACCACACTCCAACATGAAACAAGGAAAAAGGGAATGCATGAAAACAAGACATGACAGGCGTTTCAAATTTCCATGCTAGGCGGCCAAATAATGAGTATTGTTAGCCATTGGCTAATAAATTTTTAGATTTCACTCGCCAGTGTTTGAGTTAAAGACTAACTATAATTTTAACAGATATTTAATTTGCTTTTACCGATTTTGAACACTGCACACTTGAGAGTTTCGCTCTCCATCTTTAAAGCACACTATTTTAATTAATTTCAATGGTTGCACAGTGTATTTGATGCACCATAAACTCTAGTATGAAGGCGCTCGATTCGCCGTCGCTTAGTTGAGAGCGCTCAGAGTTTCTCTCACACATGCAAAGAGAGGGAGAGCAATTGATTCGCAACATGTAAATTATATTCTTTGGTTGTAGGCGGAACTAATGTGCAAACGGCAATCTCATTGGCTGCCGGAGCACGTGCCCAATAGCAGGTAATGGACCGCCCCTTAACCGTGCGCATAAAGCCCCTGCACACACTACCTTTCCTCAGTTGACATTCGCTTCTCGTGACTAGTGGTCGACCGATATTGTTTTTTTGACAGCCGATGCCGATATCTTAGAGAGCAGGATGGCCGATATAAAGCCGATATATACAAGTATATTTTTTATTTTAATTATAAGTTTTATTTATTTTAATTAATGTTTGAGAAACTTGAAATAATTTGAAAATGAATTATATTAAAAATAAATGTGTAAAATAAACATACTTGTACTTTAGATGACAACTTCCTGATTCTATAATTCTATTACAGTATTTTTCACAAATAAAGAAATATTTTAAAATATATAAACAAAAAGAAAGTAAACACTGTAACCAACAGGGCACTCGGTAATCTGGGAAGTTTGTGTGCTTTGAGAATCATATTTTTTCAACTAAAGCCAAGGTAACACTCATTTTACATGCAGCACGCAGTAAAAATGACATGATTATGACAGTGCACAAATGCATAAATCAGCATAGTTTGAAATAACGAGTTTAAAGTTGATCACGCGTCTCCAGTGACGCCTAACTCTCCTCCTGTCCGGATTCTGGCCGCTACTGAGAGTGTCGACTTGGGATTGTCTGACTCAAATGGAAAAAAATGGTGAACCCGCCGTGCTCTCGGGGGCCTCCTGTGGTGCGGCCTCTCTGTGCTGTGCCGATTAATGTGACCCGTCCCCCTTTGAGGATATTTTGTTGACTGATCCCCATTTCATTGACAGGCCACCCAGCTCTGGGGACGAGGATGATGCAGGCCTTCTCGACAGCTTGAATGATGAGGAGGCCATCCCGTCATCTGTAGCCCCTCAGGCTAATGCTCCCGCTGCCCTGCCCCTATCGGTCCTCCTCAAGTTTTGTGAGCGAGCGGCCACTCGCCTCAATATCGAATGGCCACCGCTTCAGAATGCATCAGACCAAGAAAGGGACGTGTATGACGGGAAACTCCTTGGACCCCCTCCCGACTCTAGAAAGCAGCTTCTTCCCGTCCTCCCGACATGTGCTAAACATATGAAGCACAACTGGGGAGATCTGCTCGATCTCAAACACGGTCTTGTGGGTCTTGAGGTTAAGGATATGGCGAATCTCAGTATGGATGACACCCCTGCCATCGAGCCCTATATTGCCAGACACCTTAACCTCTCTCAAGGCGGGTTGCTCGCTCGCCCCACCCAAGCCTGTTCTACCCAACAAGATGGATTGTTTCTCTGCGTCCATTCATCAGGCCTCTTATAAAGCCTTGGCTTTGGTAGTAAGAGCCCTCAACATCTCCTCCCTGCTATCCACTTACCAGGCCAAACTCCTAGTCGACATGGGACAACAACTGGAGAAAGGGTCACCATCACCCTGATCTCTGGAAGGAGATTGTCACAGTGAACGACCTCGTTCTCTATAGCTCTCTTGGTGATTGGAGAGCACACACTGCAGCTTAATCTTTCCGGTCTCCCTGACAGCGAGAAGTGGCGCATCGCTGGAGCTCCGGTCGAGCCTGGCTTGACTCTCTTCGGTTCTGCTGTCGCGCTAATGCAGCAGCGCTGCGACGGTAAGATAAAGGAGGATGAGACTTTCAAATTTTGTCTTCCTAGGCGCCCTCTGTGCGGCCTCCTAACACCCTGCTACGGGACGCCATCCCCATAATGCAGGCAGGGCTCATAGACCCAGCAGTAAGCCACCGGTGCAGCAGAGTGAGCCCTCACCTACTAAACCCTGGGGGAAAATGTCCTTCGCCACGGCCCAAAAAAACCCAAACCCCACTCCCTCTGACCGCAAGTTTGAGTTCAAGTTCACGTGCTGCCAGCCCTCTGGACACCAATTCTGCCCCTCTTATTCCCCTGTTCAAAAAACAGAGCTTATCTGTCGGTGGGGTCAGCCCCCCCGCCCCCCCCGCTGCGAGTGGGTACCCATTTAGAGTTGGCACAGGCTTCACTTTTCCCCGTGTTGCCCAGTTTGCGTTTCCCCGTTCCAGACTGGAACATAGTGAGAAAATGTGCACAAGCAGTCACCACACAGCTCCCTTCACTCATCAATTTCAATAAAGGCTTCGGCCCAAGTGTTGCCCAAAGCACAATAAAATCCAAAAAAAATCAAACCGAATTAGCAGCTCTAAGCAGTTATCCGGTTTATGTGGGGACTCTTGTGAATCACGTAACACCCTGGCTGTCTGTGTCAGCTTCCAAATGGGTGATTCACACAGGAACAAAGGGGTACAGACTTCAGTTTGCCAAAAGACCCTCGCGTTTCAACAGAATTATCTCTTCTCATACGGAAGAGAGCTCTTCTCACATTCTAAAAGACTAAATCTCCGCCCTCCTCGAGAAGGGGGTGGTTCGAGTGGTACCCTCGCATTTAAGCAGTCAGGGGTTTTACTCTCGTTATTTCCTAGTTCCAATGAAGGACGGTTCACTTTGTCCTATTCTAGATCTCAGAGTGTTGAACAAACATTTGAGGAAACACAATTTCAGAATGTTAACAGAATGGTTCTTTCTTACATTCAGTAAATCAGAACGATTGGTTCACATCGATCAATCTGAGAGATGCTTTCTTCTACATAAGCAGTTATCCTCCGCACAGGAAATTCCTTTGCTTCGCCTACCAAGGCGTGTGCTATGAATTCAGTCCTCCCCTTTGGTCTCGCTTTAAACCCAAGGACTTTTTGTCTGTGTGCGGAGGTGGGCCTGGCCCCGCTGAGAATAGCGGGGCTATCATCTCTTCATCTTAGCACATTACGCAATCTCTGTCACTCTATGCACAGCAGTGCTGCACCACTGGAGAAATGCAGAGTTGCGGAAATCAAGTTGCGGAAAGTGGTAACCACAGACGTGTCCTTAACAGGATGGGATAGTGGGTCTGCTGTGGAAGAGGTTCGGTCAGGCAGCCGTTGATCTCTTCGCCTTGGGTGAAAACGCCCATTGTCCTATGTTCTTCTCCCTATGAGACGAGGATGCCCCCTCGGCGTGGACGCACTGGCCCACCCATGGCCCACCCATGGCCCAATGTGCTACTCTGTGCATTTCCTCCTCTCTGCCTACTAACTCCTACTCTGGTCAGGGTGAAAGAACAGAGCCTGACTCTGATTGTGATAGCAGCCAAATAGCCCAAATCTCCATGGCTGTCAAGCACCGCCTTGCCAGGTGACCGTCCTCTGGCTTACAGGACCTCGCTGTGAGTGTACTGGGCAACCGGGGAGTTGTCCATATCTCCCATAGGTGGATCTCGAACACGAGATGATGAAAGAGAACAATAGGTTACTGTTCGTAACCCCGGTTCTCTGAAACCTAGAGTGGAGAGATCCACCAAGTTTGTCCCGCTTGCTGCACGAGAAGCAAATATGCTCACTGAGGAAAGGTAGCGCATGCAGGGGCTATATGCGCTCGGTTAAGGGGCGGCCCCTTACCTGCCATTGGGCATGCGCTCCTGTCTGTCAAGCCAGACTTGGTGCAATTGGATGCTTTTGCTGAGGTCAGGCGCGGATGCCCTTCCCATAGGTGGATCTCTCCACTCGATGTTTCAGAGAACCGGGGTTACGAACAGTAACCTATTTTTTTTATTTTTTTTTAAGTAACGGCCAGTGGCAGATAGTGAATTGATCATAGCCTATGTTTGATCAATTTAGCCTTCTCAAATCATCACAACTTGCCTAAAATAAAATCTATATATAAAACAGTTCAAGCATATCACAATGCTAAATGTTTAACCTAGATAAATGTGCGCTGTTAGACACATATCCAATCGTTTGTGCGGAGAGTGGAACCAGAAGCGCGCTCTGCAGGACATGGAGGCGCCAGCGCGATCACTTGCATTTTTTTCTAACAGTGGAAACAACTTAAAATACGCAGTCATTTTTGCTCATAAAGGTAAGAGTAATACATCATTCTAAACTGTAAAGGGTCTAGTTTTATTTGTGTGCACTCACAATATCAACAAAACGTTGTGCTTTTATCAAATAAAGAAAACAAACGCTTTCTGCCGTTTCGGTCTTGAGCAGGAGCGCTTCACAATGATGAACTTAAACTCCGCGAATTGCCTCACAGACATGATAAAAATATATAGAAAGCTTTAAATTGCTACTGTAAAACGAAATAATTCAGATCGAAAATAGAAACTCTTTCATTATGTAATCTGTGCATTTCTCTCTAAAGGCACATCCAATGAGGAAATGGCGAGTCATTTTTTTCATCACCATAATTGATGGATGTCTAAAATATAAAAATAAGGAAAAGCCTAAAACAGGCCCGATTAGCCTATAATTTGCATTTTATTTTATAATTCCGTACAATTAAAAAATAAAACACAAATTATAATGGCATATATGTAAAACTTTGTCCTATAATTGTACAGCTGCTTATATTTTCTGATTTTTATGTTGCTCTGTTCTGAATACCTTAAAAATTAAAAGATTTGCTGCAACACAATTTTGTCTGATATGTGAATTATTTATTAGCCTATTTTATTTTTTTATCCATGCAGCAAATGTTTTAAAAAACGCTTTCAAAATTACTTTATTGCATTCCAGACACTTTTAAAGTACTTTTCACTATAAATTTTACAGGTAGCTTAATGTAAAACATTGTCATGAATTCGTTGTATTCCCATTTGTAAAATAGCCAACAAATTATTTGTTGTAGGCTAACCCGATCTCATGAAAGAGCGTATAGCACGATTTTCTGCTTCTATTTGGCATAATATTTCTATGCAGAAATTGACTTTGGCATGCAAAAGACTGATAAATTCATAATTAATGGCATGGCTGGTTCAGTCGACAGAAATACGGGACACACAGGTCAGTCTGAGCGCTCGTGGTACGCACAGTGCGTACAGCCGTACACCTGCAGGTGCCACTGCTACTGCCTGCCTAGTAACGTCGTTGTTGACAGCGACTCAGTTTTCTTGCCCCTAAATACAAACATATTAGAGGCAACTAAATATAATATAATATAATACGGGCCATTGAATGCTTGAATCTGATTGGCTGACGAACGTTCTATGGTGTGCAATTATTTTCAGGGAAACGGATAGCGAACGTAGTTCCAGGCAGCTATGGACCGCATTACATGTCCATATCACTTCGCCAAATGATTTCTGTTATTTCAAAGGTCTTACAACAGCACAATAACCAAACCCACAACAACACTGCCCAGACAAATAAATATAGTAAGCAATATGATAAAAACGACATATCATTTCCTTGTTTTGCCACATAATTACGTTTTATTATGTAGGTAAAACACATACTCTATCTCTTCCGCTCTCTCTTCCTCACAGACGCACATACATACATAATTTACAGTACAGAAACATACGTTGTTATCGCTACTCTGGCGAGTCTATTTTAAAAGCTACATAATATTTCTCACAAGAAAGGTAACAACAGCGCTGTTCGTGAAGAAAATGAACTTAAAGTTTCACTGTTAGTAGAGATGCTGCTGCCGAACATTTTTTTTAAAACTGACACACAGACAGAGAGGTCATATACGAGCCCGGTCTCATGAAAATGCGTATAAATAGCACGGCAAATAAAAACGAAAACTCGTGGTATTGATACGCAAAAATGGACTTTGGCGTGTATATGCTACGCACGTGTTTGGCGTGCATATAATAGGCTACGCAGTTTTCACGTGCATATGATACGAAATTTGTTGGCGTGCATATGATACGCAGTTTTCGCGTACATATGATACGCATCTACCCCACAACCCTAATCCTACCCATCGCGTAGCATATACACGCCAAAGTTCATTTTTGCGTATCAATAACATGAGTTTTCGTTTTTATTTGGCATACTATTTATACGCACTTTCATGAGATCGGGTTAAATATACACGCTCTCTCTCTATCTCTTTCTCTCTGTCTGTCTAATAACTGCATTACTATCTGCATTAGTCTGCTATCAACGGCTCAAGCCTCCATTACTATTACTAGGTCTAAAATGACGTTTTGGAATTAGCAACGGAGGCGTTGGATGAGATGCGGAAACAATTAATCCTACTCACAATAGCGTTTTAAGTAGAAAAACTGAACGAATGCCTTGAGCGGCCACATGAGCGGTCGCTCCCGAAAGTCGCTCTTCATTTGCATAAAGTTGAAAGATTCTCAACTTTGTCGCGTCGCTGGACACGCCCCATCCGGTCGCCGATGTTCGCTGTCGCTTTTTTTTTTCAGTTAGCCTATTTCATAAATGAATAATTGCCATTTTCTCTCCATTTTTTCAATTTTACTTTTGCTAAATTGTGACTTAAGAAACAATCGTTTGAATAAATGAAATCTAAACTATTTTCTATTTTTACTTTTTTTTCTTGCAGTTTGCTGTGTGGGCTGTACCACTAGCGCGGGGGTGTGCGGACTGTTTTACAAACGCATAATGTAATGTGCCCTACTAAAACAGTAACATTGAAGGTCAAAATTCAGTAGGCTACACACCTTATTAATAAAGCATATTTGCAAACAAGCAGAATAGCCCAGAAAGCAACATTGCACGTTAAGCGCTAATAAATGCATTAAGCGCTTAAACGTTTGATGTGGCTCAATGGACAAAGACAGTGATATAAAAAGCCCAAATTTGGTATACAATTTATTAATAAAATATATACTACATACAGGAAAGCAGATGAGCCAACAATATGAATGCAACATGCTAAATTACACGTTAAGCTTTTCCCCCATATAAATAAACAAACTTGGCTTTGTAGAAGACAGCTGTAACAAGGCCAAATTCAAACATTTTTTATGTTGCAAACTATAAACAGGAAAGCAGATGTGGCCGGAATATGAAAGCAACACGCAAAGTCTCACGTTAAGCGTTTTCCTTCCATAAAAACCGTTGTTTGAAAAAGCTTATGTTCTTCCATTAAGCCTATGGGAGGAAAACTTTTAACGTGCAATTTCTCATCTGCTTTCCTGTACCTAGTAACCTATAGCTACTTTATTAACAAATTGTATTAATAAATATATCGAATTTGGGCTTTTTACATCTCTGTCTTCATCTCTGAGCCACGATTAGCATTTTCTTTATAATGGTTTTCAGTGGGGGACAAAACACTTAACATGCAATTTAGTGCATTAATTGCTTTCATATTCTGGGCTATTCTGCTTGTCTGTAAATAGTAGCCTATGCCTTATTAATAAGGTGTGTCCTCCAGTGTCACTGTTTTAGTAGGATAGGCTACATTAAGCCACATTAAACGTTTGTGGCACTGTCTGCGGCCACACCCCCACGCTAATGGTACAGCCCACAGCGCAAATTGCAATAAAAAAAAAGGAAAAATAGAAAATCGTTTAGATTTCATTTAGCCTATTCAAACGATTATTTCTGAAGTCACAATTTAGCAAAAGTAAAATTGAAAAAAAGGAGAGAAAATGGCAATTATTAATTTATGAAGTAACTGAAAAGATGAAAAAAATTATGTATGGTTTAATTTTTTTATTTTTATATTTGCACCGGTCTGAAATTGAATTGTGAAGCGTTACACGGACCCTCTCAGCTAAGCGACGGCGAATCGAGCGCCTTCACACTGGAGTTTATGGTGCATCAAATACGCTGTGCAGCCATTGAGATGAATTAAAATAGTGCGCTTTAAAGACGGAGAGCGAAACTCTCAAGTGTGCAGTGTTCAAAATGAGTAAAGGCAAGTGAAATATCCGTGTTAAACTTATAGTTAGCCTTTAACTCAAACACTGGTGAGTGAAATCTAACTATTTATTAGCCAATGGCTAACAATAGTCATTATTTGGCCATCTAGCATGGAAATTTAGTCGCATATGCGAGTGATTTACTAGCATTGTAGAGGGTTGTAACTGTGCCAGCAGAAATAAACAGTATTTCGGCACAGTTACAATCTTTCTTTCCGTGTTGTTCGCTCAGTTTGCCTCTCTCTCCCTCCCTCACTGTCTCCCCCTCTCTTTCTCTTTGTGTTTCACAGGACTGCGAGGATTGTTTGAGTGGTTAATATTAGTGAAATCTAATGAAAGTTTTGAATATACAAGTAAATTATTTATGCTATGTTGGTGCTCACAGGAGAGATTGATGGTTCTTTAATTATAGACTAATGAGAGGAAACCACAACAGTCATTACACTAAAAACATCAGATCATTAGCCAAAAGGCCTTTTAAATACAAAATATAGGTTTGATAAATTAATGCAGCCTGTATCATATCAAATATTAAGATGGTTTGGTAGGTTATTAAATGGAAGATTCGAAAGAGCAGTGTTTGCTGTTTTGGATGCGGAACAGGTTGCAAGATTATAAAAGTCAAACTGCAAACCTGCAACTGCACTGACTGCCTGACCTGCAGCTGCAAGTGTGTCTTACCAGTGCTGAAATGCATCATGGGACCAGTAGCTCTGATGTGACCCCAGAGTCAAGCAATCTAATCAGGTTATGTTTCAATCTGTCCCCTGGCAAAATTATATAATGTCTTAAAATTAGGGATGCACAATATTGGATTTTTGCCGGTATCCGATATGCCGGTATTTTTCAACTCATTTTGGCCGATGCCGATACCGATATATTTCCGAAATATTTTTCCACCAAGTCTCTCCTGTGTGAAAATTATAAGCAAGTTATTTTATAATGACAGTACATTGAAGCTTTGAAAATAACTATAAATAAACTATATATCAATCGCTGCATTTTCTTTTCAGAAAGACGCAGTAGAAACCTTAACATTTTATTTTAAGATTTAACATTTGTAGATGGTCTAAAGCAAGAGTTGTAAAAATTCTGAAAATCGTTTAGAGCTCATAATATGTTTAAAAAATATAACATATTACACATTAATGAATAAATCGGTATATATAAATTTATGTAATTTACAAGTGTCATGTTTGTGATTTTTTATTTTTTTTATTTTTATTATTATTCATGTAAGCTATGGCTTTTTATTTTATGACATCAATTACTGTGTTATTTAATCAGAAACACAATCTAAATGTTATTTGTGTATTTTCTTTCATTTTATTAGAAGTAGGCCAACAAAATAAATTGCCGCTGCACGTGCTATTACTGTTTACTCTATCATACACCAAACGCGTCATTCTGTACAGTATGTGCATTCTCAGTTTAAATGCAGCGATCCAAATCAGTGAATCTAATCACCATTCAGGCAAAACTTTGCTTCAAGAATGAGCCACACTGTTGACGTGATCTAATCGCTAGCACATCTGAGCACATTTGAGTTAAGGTATTCCTCTTATTGGCAAGACATATCGGCATAAATTTTCATATCGGGCCGATGCCGCTATTTACATTTAAAGTAATTATCTGCCGTTTTCGATATAGGTCCGATAATATCGTGCATCCCTAGTTAAAATATCATGTTATCTGGTTGTGTGTTTGTAAGTGTGCTTACAGTGGGGTCCAAAAGTCCATATTAAAAAACTAAAGTTTCCATACTAAAATACTTTATGTAAAGAATGGATTTTCCAATTATAAAAACATTGTGGTTTTGTTCCAAAATGAAAATAGACTTCACAGCAAACAATCAACCTCTTACTAAACCCTCCCTCCCATTCTCTCTCTCTCTCTCTCTCTCTGTGTCTGATGTTGCCTGTATAATTAAGAGATCACTGTTCTGTTTGATATAAAGTAGCTCACTGTTAAATTAAAAACAGGCCATTTTAATTATAGTCTCTCTTCCCTTAATTATTTTGTGCTTTTCCCTCTAACTCTGTAAAATAGACCCCTCACTCTCACTCTCTCTTTTTCTTTCTGTCTCTCTTTATTCTCTTTTCCACACAAACACAGAAAGGGAGAGCTGGAGCACTGCGTCCTTTTTAATGACTATTGACGGTAAAGTGAGAGAATGTATACTCGCGCACACACTAATGAACAGCCTTTTACTTGATCTAATATGTGATGATTAGCTTTTTCAGTTAGCTGGGTCAGACCACATTAAGATAATTACAATTATAAAAGAACAATGTGGCTTTACTATGGCAGCAAAGGACACACACATATGTGGATAATTGCAACACACATCGACACACAATCATAAAAGATTATGAACAGCTGTATGTTATGATGACAATGCTCGGGAATAAATAGAAAATGGATGGACAGACTGAACGATGGAGCTTTTGACGTGTGAATAAATGGAGGAAGAGAGCAGCAATTATCTCTGCTCAGAGAGTAAGATGACCTCCTGTGAAATGATCATACAGTTTAGAGGTATATTTCTGGCTGTGGGGGTTTAAAAGTCTACAAGTCTTCTGTCCTCTGAGATTGAAGCAAACTGCTGCTTTACTCCAGCTGACCTGCATAATCTTGTGTAAGGCTCAACAAAAGAAGCTGAGAGGTTAAACTCATCCTCACTCACTGAATTGAACATAAATCAAGCATTTTTGAAATATTCTGCATGTTAGCAATGCATATCAAAGGTTTAGAACTCTAGGTTTTTGAATATGAAATATAAAATGTTCCATCCCTCTGTTAAATGACTCAAGACAAGATTTTGTTTATATATAGATCATAAATAGTTTATATATTTTATAGGTTTTTTTCATAATTGGACTTTTGCACAAATGCTATAAAAATCTTTTAGTATATAATATTTGTTTTATAATTTTTTTACACATTAATGGTTTGGCAGCAACAATATAGCAGTAGTTTGGTGATGGTTTATCATTTTGGTAACTTGGTATTGATTCCAGTATTTGGGGCTTATTTGGCCCTAGTTTGGCTTACAGTCTGTGAGTCAGAACAGCCGGCATTGTAGTCTACTCTTCCAGTATCAGGAAACAGCCTTCCATAAAATGTGCTGGACACATCTGAATATTTGAGTTGAACTGTTCTGGAACAGTGTTGTAAATACAATTTAACCACTGATTTCTAGTCGTGTCCTCTTTTGGAAGACTAAACAAAGCAGTTTCGCTTTCACAACGAAACACATGGCGGGCTAGAGTGAGCGGCGGCCGGAGGGCTAGAGTGAGCAGAGGCCGACGAAGGAGCGGCCGGTGGGCTTGCGGCAGCCACTTCTGACGACCCCGGGCTGGACTCCACTTCGTCCACGGTGAAAGCCGATTTCTTCAGCGACCAGCACGGATCAGCTCCAGGCATGACGAAGCGGGTATCGTCCTCTTTTGGAAGGACAAACAAAGTAGTTTTGCTTTCACAACGAAACACACAGCGACTTGGCGGCAGCAACAATATACAGCGAGAATAAAAGTTACGCCTTCTTTCTTTGCGTGAACATTTGGGCGGTGTTATGCAAATCTTCCCACATCGTGACGTAGATATGTGGGGGCGTGTTAGAACGAGCTGTTTTAGGTAGGTGTGGTTGACTCTTAACTTTTATAAAGAATATCTCTTTGGATTTGAGACTTTAGTCTTTGCAACTTTACAGATCTTCTTTATGCACCAAGAGCTTGTAACACTCCAAAGAGAAAGGAAAAATTGAAATTGCATCATATGACCCCTTTAAACACACATTCATAATAGCAATTTTGGATGTGTTTGTCCATGTAAAGTATTTGGCGAGTTGAGTAATGTTAGTGAAATTTGTTAATAAAATAAAAACTCAATTCTAGCCATAGAGTGAATACATGATCTATATTAAATAAAGAAACTGAAAGCTCCCAAGAACTAGTGATTTTTTTTATCAACTTTGTATGAAAGAGATATCCAAAGATCAACAGAAACTGATCCAAAGATAGAGAGTTTAAGTATGAAAGATTAAAGAATGTCAGTATTTCTGATGTTTCTCTGACGTTTATGAGTTAGGATGGGATCGGTGGTATCAGGAAGCAGAGGTTTGTAATAGGTTATTAATTAACTGCTGAAATGAATCTGACTGTAATTTGTGTTAGTGCAAGACTAAACAAACCAATGCCTTAAGAGTGCTACAGGACAAAAACAAGATTTGGCCTGTAAAAGTGAATTTGGATGATTACCTGTACCGTAATATAGATCATCGACACTTGTTTAAAATTGTGGATCAAATCAAAAGCAAAAGGACCTGTTGCATACTTGTGTACTGTATGTGTGTCTGCGTATATATCTACTCTGAAGAGAGGTGTGTTTGCTCCTATAAAGGGAGAATCTGATGACTATAGCTTGTGAATTCCTTAAATCACTTGACCTTTTATTTGTTTGCCACAGAAACATAGGCTGTGTGTGCTCATATGTACACATACACACACACACACACACACACACACACACACACACACACACACACACCCTTGACACATATCTGCTGTGCGATTCTAATGAAGAAGTTCTTGTGATTATTTCCTGAACTTCTGAATGTTGTTTGCTCATAAAAGTAACCTAGACTGACATGGGAGAATCAATTATTCTGCTGGACCACTAATAATCTTGGAAACTCTGCTACAAAGCATTAAATTCTCTCCCTCTCCCTTTCTTTGTCTCTCTCAGTTCCTCCCTCCGCTCGTGCTGGTGTTCCACTGACCCATATTCCTCTGGTAGTTCTTTGAAGCTACAGAGCCACAGTCAGCTTCCAAATCAAAGTAGCACCGACATCAAAAAGCCCAGTGATAAAGCAAAACACAAAAGAAATTACAGAGACAAAAACAAGACAGAAAGAAAGTATTGTTGTTTTTTTGTTGTTGATCTTATTATATACCCAATGACTCATGATGAACTTAAAATTCCATCCAGTGTTATCAAAAGACTTTAATTAGACTGCATTACTTTTGGTTTTATAATAATTAGCAGAGTTTTGGAGCTACTTTTGCATGAACATCGTGACAAGTAAAACCATTAAAGTGTTAAGAATAATGCACAGCAATTACATCTATTTGGTGAGTACATGCACGAGCCGGTATATCCACACAGCTGACATGTTTCAGGCTCAGCTGCTCTTCTGCCCAGCGGCCATGTTGGACGGAGGGTCTGATGGAAGATTCTGTGTTTGCCATGGCAACCGATATTGTGTCCTGATACAGGCTTTCCAGCATCACACATTATTTCTGCTTTAGCTGATGTTCCCTAAATGTATTTATGAACGTTTTTATGTTGACAGAAGTTTTATCCTATAAAAAGTCTGCAGTGCTTTGTTTAATGTCACTGTAAAGTTTTAGTGCCGGAAGTGTTAGATTTGATTTGTTTAACATGCATTTATTTTATTAATTAAATGCACATTTCTGAATAGTCACTTTATTTTATTTTAAACATCAGTAAACTATATCATATAGCATCATTTCAGCTCCTGACACTGCTGCAACAGACCCAGTTTCACCTTTTGCTGCATCAGTGGAATATGTGAGAAAACTACTTCCAAAATAGAGCAGGAGGTAGAGCATGTGTGCCTTCAAAAGGTATAGCCCTGTGCTCAGTTTCTTGTGAATTTGAGCATTGCCACATATATTAAGTCTGGATTTATTGCAGTCACCTCCAACAACCACCATGGTCACTGTTAAATTGTCACATTAATTTTTTTTTTCAGGCATTTAGCATTGTGCTGTACTCATCTGTAGTACTTACATAATGTACAATATATATATATATATATATATATATATATATATATATAAATTTTATGTTTTATATATTATAAAACATTTTTTTATATATAGCAATTGGTATTTTTTGGCTTGTAATCTATGTCTCTTTTGTGATTCTGTTTCTTATACCCAACATAATCACTTTTTCCACAATGCGTGTAGCCTATACTTTCCAGTCTTGTTTAATAAGGATTTGTCTGTTTCATCCCAAAATACTCTTAACTTTCAACACTTATTTAATAATAATTCTTATTATTAATGTTATTATTAATTAATTATTTAAATTCTTAATTTATTTGATTAGCTCGGGCACCACAAAGAGTTGTATCATCTTGCAGGAAATGGTTTAATTTAAAGCAGCTATAGTGAGGCAAATGTGAATATGCGAAAGGCGACCGTCAGGTCCACACGGGCTGACAGCGGCATGACGTTCACCAAAACAAAAGAGCGGATCGTCAATGAAAATGGTTTTAAAATGATTGTTGTCGACTATTATTTTCGAGTGCGTTCCTGGCATTTGTCATTGTCTTTTCTCTGGCGTGTGTGTGTGAGGCTGCGGGCGGTTACTGATGTCGTTGGTTGAGTATTGAGCTCCCATCTGACCTACTTTCGTACTTCGCATCAGCTCAGCGCTGTTTACAGGCGCTCGTGAGCGGAGGATGTGGACCCGGTAGCGAAAACACGTAGCCGAAACGCCGAGTCGCGTGCTCTCCTCTGCCGCTTTATCCTGGGATCCTTCAGTTAGTGTGTTTTGTGCATATTTTGTCCCGTGTCCGACTTCAGAGTGGCTCTTTCGTGGGTTGTTTATAGTGAAGTCGAGCTCACTCGTGGCTTCAATATGAGAGGCAAGGACGAAGGCACAAGTGAAGTGTGGACCTGTCCTTAACGCACGGTAAGATATCCCGCATTGTAATGCAAATGAGAAAGTACAACAATTAAAGTCTGCGGAGCTGTTTTGAACGCATTTAAAGATCGCTCGTTTGGTTCTTCTTCGCTTTTTCTTGGTATATGGGGAAACTAAGTGGAAATCGTAAGTCATAGAGTTGCGAATTTTCAGATTGATGTGTGAGGGTCGCGTGGAATCGCCGGGTTCTCTGATGTTACCTCGCGCTTTTCCTCACCTTAATCTTTTTATCCCAGGCCTGGTGGATTGTGTGAGCTCACAACCAAACACATTCAGTCCAGTTTTGGACAATGGAATTATGGTAATGAACGCTTATTAATATTTTGTCTGTGGCTTTTGCCGGTTTGACTGTCTTGACTCTTGATCTGAAATCTTGGAATGCAGTCAAAATGGGTCACTGTACAATGTGCTGAAAGCAGTAGGCTATCTCCAGCAGCATAAAACCTGCCTGCTTGAACGATATGTCACTTAATGTTGGGCTATTGAGACTTGAAACATGACTTGAATCCATTTGCACTTGTGAGAAATTCATAAGAGCTCCTGAGTCCTGTCTGACTTAATTACACGGTACAAATGTTTTCATCATTATGTTGTGGCAGCGTAGTTTCCATCCACGTGTCACTTTAATGTATATCTTAATCCGTTTCTTTATTCAAAGTGGTTGAGAAGGTGCATAAACGAACCTCAGGTAGGCTAGTTCGTTTTTAAACATGTAAGAAAATAACTGAGTCGTTTGATTGATTTTTTTTTTTGTGACCTGCCAGTTTAGTGGCCTTGGACTCCTTCTGGGCTGGAATTGCGTGTTTGGGTCCTATTTGTTGTGGTTCAGGAAATGATTTGGACTGCAAGTAACAATTAAGGGTGGCTGCCGCATAACATGCTCATGTACCTTTTTGAATCGAGACTTTAAGTTAAATTTATATGAAGGTGTAAAGCAGTTAGGTTGAAATAATTAGATTAGTCAGAACGTCTTCAAATAGACAGAAGTCGCATTTTGTCTGAGGAAGTAACCAACAGTAGCCTACGCTGCTTTCCATTTGCGAACATTAATGAAGTTATGACAAAAAGCTACTGTTATTATTTAGCACTTCATTACAAGTGTACATACCATATTGTTAATGTACTTTATTATGCATGTAGTTTTTTAGCTTCATGTTAATTATGTATAAAATATTTACAATAGTTATGAGACTAAAGATTTGAAACAAAATGCTGCTTAAATAGTTTTTGATGAAATGTATTCATTAAGCAATATCCAGAACGACTTTTAAATGTGGAATATTGCCAGCTCTTTTTATAAGAACCAACATTATCTGGAGTACACAATATGTCAATTGTGATGCATGAGAGCAGAAGTGAAATAAAAGAACAGAAAGAGAGAATACGATTTTTTTAGGATGTTGTGTCTTTGTTTTTGGTTGTGTTTTAGTTAAAGGGATAGTTCACCCAAAAATGAAAGTACTTCAATAATATAATCACCCTCATTTTGTTCCAAACCTGTTTGACTTTTTTTTTTTTCTGTGGAACATAAAAGAAGATATTTTGAGCAATCTCTCTCTCTCTCTCTGTCTATAGAATGGAAGTAAATGTTCACCAAATCATGACAGAATTTTCCTTTTTGGGTGAATTATCCCTTTAAGTGATGGTTGTGGGTTAAGTTAAGTAGGTTTAGCCCTAACCCTAACCCTTCCCAAAAGTATTCCATGTTATTTGGCAAGTGCAAGCATGCGAAAATCTGTAAGTTCTTGGAATATCACGTATGAAGTTTGTTGGACGTTCATGTGATGGTGGAGACGTGTGAATGGTTTTAAACTTGTGCAGTGTGTAGATTTGTATTGGGGCCTGTACCTAGGCCCCTTGGTTAATGGTGTTTGTGTGTGCTGCTGTATAGTGGGCCCCTGGTTAAAGGTGGGCTCTTGGCTTCATGGTAATACTGTAAACAGTAAGTGATGCAATAATTCCCTCACCTCTCTCACGGGGGTCAGGCTGTTCGCCTCCTGGAAATCACTCTTTGTTGTTCTCTCACTGTACTTATCTGTTTTCCTCTCTCTTGCCCTGGTCAGTAGCGTATTGTTACTAATTACAGTTTGCATAGATATTTCTGTCATTTCTGTGTGTACTGCACATATTGCACTGAGAGACAAATTAAACTGTTTAATAAAGCACAGAAGGATACTTGATCCTCATTGCTTTTTCCTGACCTTTCGTTGTTTGTGTGTTTTTATTTGTGAGTGAGTGTGTGTGATTATGGATGAATGAGGTGCACTTGAAATATTCACCTGGCTGATGAAGGCAGCATCTACAGTAAATGCAGGGACAACACAGCTGCATGAATCATCCCAACAGTGAATCAGCACTCCACAAGATCCACGGTGCTGTTGTCTGTGTCAGTCTTTACATGGAAAACATGTATGCATTTTTCTATGCATTCTGAATAATGAATAATTACAATTAATTAATTAATTTGTTAGTTAGTTAGTTATATACTAACCCACATATTTGTATTAATTGTCAGCCCAAATGTGATGCACATGGCAGATGCACATGGCAGATCACACACTTTCATATCTTTCATATTGTCAGTGAGAGTTTTTGGAATGTTTTTGAAAGAAGTCTCCTATATGCTCACCAAGGCTGCCTTATTTATTTATGGGTCAGAAATAAAGTAAAACAGTAATATTGTGAAATATTATGACAATTTAAAATAACAGTTTTCTATTTGAATATACAGTAGTCAGCATTTGAAGTGGATCAAAACCTTTCATCAAAGTTGTCCTAAAACCAAAACAATGCCCATTCTTGTCTTAGGACAACTTTGATGAACTTTTTTGATCCACTTCAAATGTTGACTACTATATTTTTAAATATAACTTATTATGGCAAAGCTGAATATTCAGCAGCCATTACTCCAGTATTTAGTGTGACATGATACATCAGAAATCATTCTAATTTGCTGATTTGGTGCTCAGGCAAAATTTCTTATTATCATCAATATTGAAAACAATTGTGTTACTTAATATTTTTGTGGAAACTGTAATACATTATTTTTCAGGATTCTTTGATGAATGGAAAGTTCAATAGAACATTTATTTAAAAGAGCATTTATTTAAAAATTAATATTTTATAACAGTATACATGTATTTACTTTAGTATTCTTTTCTTTAAAAAAATGTTTCTGACCCCAAACTCTTGAAGTAGTGTATATCTACGTGAAGCTTTTAAGCTATTAACTATAACGTCCAGGCTTGTATATATAATGGGCCTCATTCATGAAGCACAAGCAGAACGAATTTCTGTCAATGTCATTCATACAACTATGCATAAATTTGCACTCAATTCAGTATAAGAAATTAGTTCTGCTTGTGTTTCATGAATGAGGCCAGAACACACATCTCTGGGCTAACATCGCAGTAACACTCCTGTAACACTGCATCAACATTGTGCTAAAACTGTGTGTGTTTTCCTGTTGCTGCTGTAACATTCTCGAGTGATTCCACCCCTTCCGGAATACTGCAGGGGCCCCTATCAGCTTCCACCACCGAGTGTGACCCTTGACCTCTTTCTGAACCCAGCAGCTACTTTTACACACTCCCATGTCTGATGTGTGTGTTTATATGGGCATGCTCTGGTGTTTGTAATCTTGTGTGTATTTATGTGTTCATTGTGTGTGTGTGTGTGTGTGGATCATAGAGAAGATTCTTATTAGTGAGATGTAAGACAGAGAATGGGGAAGGAGTTAACTCTTATGACACTGATAAAAGAATAATCCCCTTTCTTACAGTGACCTCTGTTCTCTTAGCTCAATTTATTATTTTGTGTTGTGGTTGCTTGTAGCAGACAAATGGATGTTATAGGCCTATCTATATTAACCCTGTAAAGCCTGACATATACATTTATAGCCAGAAAAAAAATATATAATTTTTTTTTAAATGGAACAGTTTATTGAACTTTTAGACAAAATGTTTAAAAAACAAAAAAGTTTGCATATGTAATTTTGTTGTATATTATATTTGATAAATCAGGTTTTTATGGCTTGTATAGTATATAGGAGAATATGGAGCTCATACTTGAGAAGAGGAGAAAAACTGTCGATTCACAACATCAGATTTTCACACTTAGTTTAATTTGCCTGTAATATGTGACATTTAAAAATATAATGAAATAGTTTTCCAACATGACAAATATTCTGTTCACTTTTTTTTGTTTTCTTCACACGTCTCATATTTCATCTCAAGCTCTTCATTGGCATCATTATCTCCTTGGTAACCAAGTACACAGATGTCTGGGGGAAAAAATTATTAATGGCTAAATGGCACAACCTAGGGACAATTATAAAATATTAAATCATCATAAACTATTTCAATGGGCCTATTTATACTTGGCCACTTCAAGCTATTTCTTTGAACGGATAGATATCTGATCATGAAAAGAAAGGGTGTAAATGCCCTCCGAAATGTATTCAAGATGGATTGCAATCTGATTACACAAACCACTTCAGCAGGTTTGAGACTCATTCCAGATGCAACTGGACAAGTGTAAATGCATCTGGTTGTTGATGCCACATATATACATTTTACTCCTCCCAAAATGACCAAAAATAAAGGTATGAGAGTGTGCTGCTTCTGGTAGCCAGATACCACAGAGCTACTGCAACACTCATCTCCACAGATATGGCGTGTTGAGAAACTCTTCAGCAAGCATGTGCAAACTGATGCAAATAAAACACACCGTTTCGCAACTTGCATCTTCGCATGTTCATCACACAGTCATATTCATTCAAAATTGAGAACTACATTCTATTATCAGTGCAGATGGCGCTCTCTCAACTGTTGCAGTCTTTGATCTTGAAATCAGCTGATGACGAATAAAATGCAGTGCCTATCTGTTGCTTTCAATGATGTGAACTGTTGAATTTGCATATAGTGCAGGAACTAAAGATCAGATTTATATTTGTTTTGCGGAGACACATTTATGTGTAAATGGGACAGTTTTAACAAATCAAATAGCTATCTGATCTGAGAAAACGCATGAAGTGACAAGTGTAAATAGGGACAATATTTATGGTGTGGAAATGAAATATATGTACATTTTGTCACACTATAAATGTGGAAAATGTGTTAGACATTTAGTTGTTAATATCTATTAGTAGTGTTTGAAAGTTGCTCATCTTGTCTATGCGCTGTATTTTTAGTGTCTCAAGAACTGATTATGAATTTGAACTCTGATTTGAACTCATTGCTCTCTGTGTGTGTAATTTGAGGCCATGCTGTAAGTTGTAAACATGTTTCTGTCTGTGTAAGCTACACATCACTGGGTGTGGCCAAAAGCGATTCTGTGTGGCCATTCAGGTAGAAAGAATGCACACATTTTTCTGAAAACTAGATCAAATGTCCAGTATTTGTTTATGTCCTGTTTAAGGGGATAAACTCACTATATTAAGAATGAGTGTGTGTATGTGTCTGTGTAAATGTGTTTAGGTTAAAATATGTGGGTAAGGAGGGGTGGCTGGTTTACAATTGTTTATTTTCTTAAGTGTCTTTTTTTGTGTGTGTTTCTGACAGAGACAAAATAAGATATATTCAGTTCTTGCTGCATGGGAGAAAAAAATTATCTTCTTTTCTCAGTGGCTTCCTTCATGTGGTTGAGTCTTTCTCTTATTTTCTCTTTTGTGTCTATAAACGTTTCATAAACATTTTATTCATGTTTTACAGTCCTGTTTTCTGAGTAAATAAGAAAGTAGCGCATATTCACATTGAGAAGAGCCATGTGTTAGAGAGCAAAGTGCAGTAGGGCTGTCAAAATGACTGAAAAACTAAATTAGAATTTTCTACTTAAATATTATCAAAATTTGAATTATATTCGAATTTAAAAGGCATGATTTCAGTTAGGGGGGAAAAGCTTTTGGCTTCTCTCCTGAGGCCACAAGAGGGCGCATCGAGCAAAATATTATGCACGTTTCTTCAAAGCGTAATAAAATAACATGACTATCTTTGAAAAAAAGTGCATAATGTTTAAAATAATGTTTATAAACCATATATAATTAATAAAGTTGCTTAAATGATTAGAAAAAAAACAGCACCATGCATGTATGTATAGTTTAATACAAAGGACCGAAAACCAATCACAAAGAGTAGGATACTTTCATTTAAAAACATGAGATACAGTGGGATGGGGAAAAGCCGCCATAACGGCTTTTTTAAATTTTTTTAACTTGCATTAATTTCACATGGCTTTCTAAACATGCCGCTCTCTGCGAGACGCGAGTGCAACGCTGATAGATGTCCCTCTAGAAAATGTGATAAATATGCATTCTGTGTGAACGGCTTGGTTTCAGTTTTGACGTAAACAACAACATCTCAACACTGATGCTCTCATTTTACGCAATATATGAATGAACAACGTAGAAGTGCCGCATCTAGTGGGTTCAACTGGATAGGCTAACAAAAGCATTCAAATGCAATCAATGACACATACATCGTCATCGCATCTCGTGCGCCACTGATAAGGCTGCCTGACGGCTGATGCAGACCTTAAATTCGAATGCAACGTTTTTGCATTCGAATGTGGATTTTTTTTTTTTCGACGAATATTCGAAATTCGATTTTTTTTTTTTACAGCCCTAAGGTGCAGTAACTCAAACCCAGGAACTTTATAAGTTGATGCAATTTTTATCCCTTGGTGGTAAAAGTTTTAATTATTAGCAGAGTTTTTGCTATGTTAATTTTTTTTTGTTCTGTTTATTATTTTCAAACTGTTTGCTGTTAGCAGAGGATTTTCTGTCTGGGGTTTGATGTATTTACTATTAACACAGAATTTGTTATTAGCAGAGTTTGCTTTGTTTATTATAGACAAAGGGTTTTCTGTCAAAGTTTTACACCGCTGTTTGGTAGACTTGATTCTGATTGGGCAATCATAGTTTGCAGTTGTCAGATATTTGAATATGAATAAATATTATTAGAAGAGTTTGCTGTATGTGCTATTATCAGCGTTTGTTCTGTTTATTGTCACTGAGAGTTTAATGTTTTAATAGGCTTTTAGAAAAGAGAGTCAGAGCTTACTATGTTTGTTATCATGAGAGTTTGCTATGTCTATTACTCCTGGAGAGTTTGCTATATTCATTATCGGCAGACATTTTATATTTGTCAGAATGATTGCTGCGTTTATTATAAGCAGACAGTTTGCTGTATATATTATTGCCAGAGAATTTGCTTTGTTATTGTCAGAGTTTGCTGCTCATTATCAGCATGGAATTTATGTTCAACAGAATGGGATTATTATGAAGAAAGTGTTTACTATTTTAGGAATAATCATCATAATAATAATAATCATCAACTGGCTGAGTAATCACCTAAAAAACTGACTAGTCAAGTAGTCAGGATGACTATAATTTTTTTTTTTTTTTATTTAAGATGCTTAGCGTGCTGTTTATGATTAAGCCATTAAACCTTTAGGTAAAACTGTACACCCTCTCTGAAAAGTGTCTCTAAATTCATTCTCTTTAAAGCACAGGTAGCAGATAGACATCCTTGGCCACTGGCTCGCAACTCGACCTGTTTCTAGCCCCATGAGCATTGCATTTTCATTGAGTTAAAAACAGTTTAATTTTACAAAATGTATCTTGAGACCTTTGCATTCTGTTCTTTTCTGTTGTGCTCCGTCCAGCTGCTCTTGAACACAAGAGTGAATCCTATGTGCTCATTATACAATAGGCAGAATTTGCTGTTTATTATTACCAGAGCGTCTCTCACATGTTCCGCCATGTGCTTCTCATCCGCGTTTATTTACATCAGAGTGCCCAGGCGTCTTTCACGCAGCATACAGCAGTTGTGCATTTTGACCAGTTGATGGGAAAAGTATTCTTAAAATGCATTCAAAATTCTGAATAACTTGTAATATATAATTATTCACGGTATTTAGAAGAGCCCACGATAACAATATCGTGCATATTCATTACCGTGATATATCGCACTACCGAATACCGGCACAAGTCTAATTATTAGCAGAAAGTCTGCTGTATTAATCATTAGCTGAGAGTTTACTGCGTCTCGCTCTGTCTTTGTGTCCCTTCTCTTTCATCATCTTTTTCAATTTCATTTTAAATGTGAATTAAATATGAAACTGTAGTTCAAAGGCTTGAACTATTTGTCAGATACACTTACTGTGGATTAGTCTGAAGAAACTTGGACAAAACACAATGTGTGTGTGCGAGCGATCTGTGTGTATACAAGTGTACGTGTGCGTGAATGTGTGTGGATGTGCTGTATTTATAAAGTTTGTGGAGGTGCTGTATTCTAATTCTATCCAGCTGTACTAAAACTTAGGCCTATTGCTTCTCATTTGTGCTTGCCTCAGTTGCCTGGTCATAACAGTTTCGCTGAAACTATGCTTAAATAACTCATGGTAAAAATCATAAAGTATCACACACACACACTCGTTGTGCTCTGAGGCAGCCTGATGGTATGAAATATTTGTGGTAAAACAATAAGTAAATTGCACTCACATTTGTATAAATTTTGACTAATATATACAGTATGGCAAGTTCTGGACGAAGCACTTTTCTCTTACTAATTATAAGCTCAGTTTTTTGTTTAGAAACTTTCCATTACAACCTAACATTTCTAAAGATATTTGGTCACGTTTTTCTGATTTCTGTCAGTGTTATGTTTTGCAGAGCAAGCCATGTTTTAAAAAGCTGTGTGTGTGAATATAGGTCAGTCATTATCTCACAGACACAATCCTCTTCTCAGCTGATAAGGAAAAACTGTCAGATTTCTGGAATTCACAAATCACAGTTGATGTGTGTATATGTGCTGGTAGTTTAAGCATGGTGACAATGCACTATAAATATTTCCTAGTCATCATTATTTATTAAATAAATAATTATTTTAAAAAAAAAAGTGCCACTGTTGTTTATTCCCTAGTTGTGTTTTATTTTAAAAAGTTGCAAGGAAAGTTTTTTTATGAAGCTGTTTTCAGATCCCTTGCTTCTGAATGAATGTCTTAGATCAGGGTCAAGTGACCTTAAACCACGTTTATTATTAGTCAACTAGATGTTCAGGCATCCCATTCACTGACTAGTCGATTATGAAAACATAGTTTTGTATTATATTTATGCTTGTATTATATTTCTTCATTTATATTCTTGGTGTAGGTGGTGCATCTTACCAAATTGACTTACGTTACTGGCAAGTGTCCAAACAAGAAGCCAAAAATACACAGAGCTTGCTAAGATAGGCCTTTAATTGCAGAGAGCCTCCTAACAAGACAAATTCATATGATAATAACTAACTTAAATGTATGACCAGCTTATGTTGTAATCCTCCTAATGACTGATGAAATTCTGTCAGGGATCATTTGTGTTTTGTTTTGTTTTTCTCAATCAGAATAATGTCTTGTCTTGCTTTTATAAATCTAAATATAATGAAAACAAGAAATATTTGAGAAGCAAAATTGCTTGTCTTTAATTGAATTTTTTTTTGCCTCATTGACAAGTAGTTTTTATCTCAACATGGTAAGAAAAAGCAATTTACTTCAAGATATATTCTTTGAAACTACAGAAATGTATGTTGTTTTGAAGATGTTTAGATATTTTTTACTGAAGTTCTAAGCAACCATGCATTATTATAATTTTCTTGTTCTCTCTTGTTTTCTCGTGATCTCGACATAACGAATTGTTTTCTCGTGATCTCGACATAACAAATGTTGTTTTCTCATGATCACTACTTAATTTAAAAAAACAGTTAATGCTAATGCGCGGGTGTTTCTAATGCAGCGTCTATGGGAGGGATGGTAAATTTGACATCGTTCTGTCTTCTGACTGCCGTTATCAGTCTCTCTCAAATTTTTTTCCTTTTATTGAAAGTCATGAAAGTTTTTCTTTTGCTATTTGAGCAAATGGGAATGCAAAAAATATATTTGTGGTACTCTCCCATTCACTGCTCTTCAAGTTAACCCAACTATGACGACTTCCGCTGCTGAGAAACCCGGAAATGTGAAAAAGGTCTATTGTTTGATTTTTAAAACACAATGCATGGTGAGTCTACTGTTGCTATAGTAACGAACGCAACCTTGACGGGGACATTCTTAACCTGGCTTAATGCGTTAATTGAGAGTGTTTTTGAAAAACCAAACTCAGTATACACATTATTAGTAATTAATTCTATGTACAGACAAGCAAATTAGCCCATAATAAGAACGCAATGCATTTAATGCTTTAAGCGTTTTAACCATATAGAAAACCGTTATAAGAAAAACGCATTGCGTTCGCATCCTGGACTCATCTGCTTGTCTGTACATAGCCTGTTATAATTTACTAAAATGTGGTTAATGAGTTTGGTCTTTTAAAAACACTCTCTAAACACACTAAGCAACATTAAGCGTTTCAAAAGGAAGTCCAATTCAAAAGGAGATATTTTATTTAACAGAAATCACTTTTCAAAAACTACAACGAACGACTCGTTTGGACTACAACGCATATTTTCCGGGATTTGTGATATCACAAATACCGACGAATGGGACGAGACCTGGTTGAGCTGCATTAGAGAAGGCAACGAGTGTTATCACTATGTCGGAGACACGCTAGCTTTCCCAAGGCAGACGAACTTAGAGTGGTTACAATCATCCGGGTTTAAATCGCGCTCAAATTGATTTGATTTTGATGCAATATTTACACTGAAGCTCGCAGGCAGCTATGGTAAGGGGCATGACATTTCCCGACCAGGCGCCGAGTGCTGCCAATCACAACACAAAAGGGTTGGGAATCGAAAATCGATTCCGATTCCAGAATCGGATACTTAAGCTCAGGAATCGGATACTTGTTGTCAAATTAAAATTTCGATTCCTATGCACTTTTTTTTTCTTCATCTGTTGTGATCACGTGGTTCGTCCGTGCAGCGTACGATCACACCAGTGCGATTTGAACATTTAAATTTGCGTTCGCGCTGCCATTGACCTAAAGCGAGCAGCTGTCATCTGTCATGAATGAAACAGCTTCGCAGTCTTTTCAGCCACACAGTATCATTATTTCTGTGTTACAAACATTCAAATCACAGAAGTACTGGAATAAACGTTTATAGTTCAGATATAAACTGTGTGTACGATGTGTATGGTAGCGATTAAAATAGAGTAAATCACCTTTTGAAAGTAATTTGACACACTGGCCCAGCTAACCAATCACAGCACATTTCGTATTTCAGAAGGCGGGCCTTCATTTGATACAGGAACTATTCCAGCCGTTCATGCCAGACTGGGGAGAGAGGTGTTGTAATAATGTACATTTTTTTCGAACAACCTAGTATGAGAGCCTGTTCTAGTACACCATCAAAAAAAAAATCAAGACTTTGTAAAAGACCATAATAGGACCCCTTTATAGAACATTAAAGGGGTCATATGATGTTGCTAAAAATAACATTAGTTTGTGTATTTGGTGTAATGAAATGTGTTTATGCAGTTTAAGGTTCAAAAAACACATTA
>NW_015558617.1:652679-661141 GCF_001515605.1 Sinocyclocheilus anshuiensis | reverse complement strand
TGAAAATCTTCCCACATCATGACGTAGGTATGTGGGGGCGTGTTAGAACGAGCCGTTTTAGGTAGGCGTGGTTGACTCTTAACTTTTATAAAGAATATCTCTTTGGATTTGAGACTTTAGTCTTTGCAACTTTACAGATCTTCTTTATGCACCAAGAGCTTGTAACACTCCAAAGAGAAAGGAAAAATTTAAATCGCATCATATGACCCCTTTAAATGGTCCAACAACAAATTGCATTCACCGCAAGCGCAGGTGGAGCGCCTTCAGAAGAATGCAGAGAAGCCTATTCTAAAAATCTTAAGCTGCTTGGATTCAACTCACTTTATTTTCCTCGTTCGTTTGAAATAAGATTAAGATATATATAATAATAAATTATAATAATTTGTTTGTGATTTTTATTAGTCATGTAGGATAGGCTGTGATTATCATGTGAGTTACAAGCTTAAGAAGCTGTTATGTGTGTGCGGTTTACAGAGAAATGTAGAAAATATAAAAGATTAGACCCATTAGACCACAACACTGTATAACATCATTGAACTAAATTATACACATATGTAAATCACATTTCTTATTAATATACATTTATTAACGAAATCAGAAAGATGCACATTACAAGCCTGCGTCGTTGTAAATGAGAAACTGTGATGAGTCATGCAGCAGTAATAACGTAAGATAACAGATACAATTTCAAGCAAAATTATCATATTTATTCAAGCATTTAACATTTATAAGTTAATTAAATGTCAGTAATGAACTGCACAAATTATAGCGATCAGGAAGAAGGTCCTCTGTCCCAAACATAGAGAACAACCTTTATGTCATGTCGAGATCACGAGAAAAATAAGTCGTGATAATGAGATAACAACTTTTGTTATGTCGAGATCACGAGAAAATTAAGTCGTGATCACGAGAAAACAACTTTTGTTATGTTGTGATCACGAGAAAAATAAGTCGTGATCACGAGAAAACAACTTTTGTTATGTTGTGATCACGAGAAAAATAAGTCGTGATCACGAGAAAACAAGAAGGAAAAAATAATAATGCCCCTTGGAACTTCTGTAATTTTTGCAGGAAAACAAGACAAAAATACTCCATCCATCCATTCTCCAAACTGCTTATTCTGTAGTGTCGTGTGGATGCTGAAGCCTACTCAACGTATGACAACACTACTGATTAAGAAAATGATTATTTGTGGTGTTTACAGTATCCCATCTTGTTCGATAATTTGTGCACACACACAATTCACACACTCTCCTTTCACTCTCTCATACATTCTTTAACTACTCATCTCTCTCCCACTTTTTCCTCTTTATTCTTGTCTGTTGTGTTGGATTATGAAAAGAGCTCGGCGTAAAAGATGTTTCTAGGTCATGGCACTCCTTGCCGAAGCAGCATTTCCTGAGGGTTGTGCCAGTTAACTTGCATTAACGCTTAAGCATAGGTGTCAACACAATACACAGTAAATTCTTGTGCACAGTAAATTTCTTTGTCATCGGTTTAATGCAGAAACTGATAAAATGAGTAAGCAGCACCTCTGCTCAAACCGTTTACGCCGTAGTCCAAAGCAGAAGGATTATTAACTGGACTAAGGTGGAGATCTACAGCTGATTTGTATATAATTAGACTTGATACACCCAAAATCTTCATCATTGTAAAGGTTGGCGTGAGAAACAATTGCAGGCATTCACAATTGAATGAGTGTGTAGTGAAGTGACGTGACATGTGGCCTACATTTAGTGCTCTGCATTTAACCCATCCAAAGTGCACACACACAGCAGTGAACACACACACACACCGTGAACACACACCCGGAGCAGTGGGCAGCCATTTATGCTGCGGCGCCCAGGGAGCAGTTGGGGGTTCGGTGCCTTGCTCAAGGGCACCTCAGTCGTGGTATTGAAGGTGGGAGAGAGCGCTGTACATTCACTCCCCCCACCTACAATCCCTGCCAGTACGAGACTCGAACCCACAACCTTTGGGTTACGAGTCCGACTCTCTAACCATTAGGCCACAACTTCCCTAGCTCTAGATAATGAACAGGTTCAATAACAGATTCCTGTGACTGTGTTCATTAAGCAAGCAAGAGGCAAGTTGGGTAAAAGAATGATGAAAATATAATATACAGCAATATTACATAGCATGCTGATAACTACACTTTTTCACTGTGAAAGTAAAGGAGATCAGATCGGGGGAGATTGTAACCTTTTACTTTTTTATTACAAATCTACCTGCAGTCTTTTGGTTTAAGAAACATCTGTATGTTTGGTTTAAGTAACTATACCATTAATACACCTACAGATTACATCATGATATTAAATTTAAAGGTGCCGTATGTAGGATTGTATGTAGGTTTGGACACCGAGTGGTTGAACTAGGTATTGCAGTCCAAATTCAAAATATTGGAGAGGTTTTTTTTCACCCGGCCCCTCCTCCTCAGACTTGACAGCACAAGCAGGTTGCCAGATTGACAACACCAACAGGAACGAGCGCACTTGACGATGAATGAAATTAAATAAGCTGTGTTTTCCGCCAACTGGCAACCCGGGGTCCCGAAATACAATTGGGTAAACTGGCAGTGGGCGGGTTTCACAAACCAAAACAGAAACAGACATTCCGGCCCGGAACGCACATTTTCAAAGGAGAATAACTGACTGACTGTAGCATTGTTTTTCAGATAAACAAGTATGTTAACTTAGCATGTTTCTTAAATATCTGCAAACATATTATGGTATTTTTATGTAGAGTCAAAGAAAAAAAAGGTACATACAGCACCTTTAATACAAGACAGAGTGTTATAATCAGTGTTGGGGGAAAATTGTAACCCTTAAAAAAATTAATTTACCCAAGAAAGATCACATTTCAAAGTAATAATTTGCTTTAATATTTATTAATATCAGTGAATAGTTTGAACTTTTTAAATGTATAATTTTAGCTGTCAGGAATAATAGGTTTAAAGTAAAAGTCCGGATGGGATTTTCAGTTGTAATTATCTAAAATATATTTTTTAAACTTATATAATAATTGTTAAACATGAATCATCACAGAGTTTTCAACTGTATGCTTTGATTTTTGGCTGATTTTTTATCATGAAGCACACACAGCATGTGGTATCTCTGTTGGCTTTGGTGAAGTGTAATGTATCTGGAGAGGTGCCAATGTTTTATTCATTTGACAGAGGGAGAGAGAAAAAGAGAGAGAATATTTAATTAATGTTGGTTTTCCATTTTTCCAGGCTTGTAAACAACCGAATATATAAAAATACAGTTTAATTAAAAAAAATCACTAATTCAAAACTTTTTGTTGATTATGTACAAAACAGTTTGCCGCTTCACGAAAAGGCAATTAACAGATGCTCTGCTTGTATGATGCTTTCAATATTGTTTATTATTGTTAAATAAAACTTTGTGATTTGTGCCAGGCATTAAAGATGCAATAAAAATCTTTTAACCAGCTTTATTTTGTTTCAGTGTCAGTAGTATATGTAAATGAACAATGTGTATTCTTTATCCATGTAACCTGCACCCAGGTCTCCTGGTTTATTTGTCAGCTAAAATCCATGTAAAGTAAATATATATATATATATATATATATATAGAGAGAGAGAGAAAGAAAAATATATTTAATAATATATATACTTACAGGAGGCTCTAGTCTATAAAAAGCTTTTTTAAGTTGAGATCACATGACCAACCCAGTACTACTTAGCATTGTCAGACACTTTCAGTTACAGAATAAATTAATCATGGCTAAAAACAATCATAAATACAGCAAAAAAAAAAAATTTGGCAACTAAAACACCCTTTTTGTTTTCATCCACAGGTTCTGCTGTTTCCATCACTAACTAAAGCATTTAAGGACTGGCTAGCTGTAAGAACATAACTGCAGCATCTCTTGGCTGCCAATCATTAGTGGGGTAACACCAGTGGCTGGCTATCAGAGATTTGTGATTAGTGGCTAACCACTAGCATTGGGTGGTTAGCGTGTGGTGTCTATTTGAATTTCTGTGGGTGTTTCGAGTGTAGAAGACACGAATGGGACACGCCAGCCTTTCCAGACGGCCTGAATGGGAGAAGGAGTGAGCATGGACAACCTTTCGGCGTTTGGAGGCCTTTGTCCATCCACCCGGAGGGAATGGGAGTGAGTCTACACTAACATCACGATATGTTTGTTGTTTTTGTCAGTTTATAATGTTATAATTTGTTATTTTATATATTTTGTAAGATTTTAATAGTGCCAAAAAATTTATTTTAAATAGAAAAACTATTTTCTGTGATTTCCTCTCAGCACAGGCAGCTGTGTGGATGATTTAATGGATGAAGATGAGAAGGACAGAGCAAAAAGGTCTGTGTTTAGCTCTTTATATTTGTAGTACACATTATTGTGCAGTATGTTGAATAATAAAATCCCACATTAGACTGTAAACCTGTGAACTGTAATTCTGTAATGTGTCCAGAGATGATTAAGCAATCACACCTCTAAAAGCTCTTCACACTTTCACTCAATACTATAGATTTTCCTTGAGAAAAAGTGTCTAGGGCTGAGAGAGAGAGAAAGAAGGAGAGTAATGAAAATTGAAGATAATGGAAAGGGTTGAAAGGAATAAAAAAAATAAAATAAAAAAAAAATAAAATATATATATATATATTTTATTAATTTTGGTACTTCGTGCTATAACTGCCAATACAACTACAAAAACAATGTTTTTGTCAGTTTGCATGACATTGTGCACCACAGAATGACTGTTACCAGCACAGGTGTTTGCAATTTTACTCAATAGGTAATGTTTCCCAAGTGTCAGGAACATCTGAAATAATAGAGCATTTACACCCGAGAGTAATCTGTCATTTGGAGACTTTATATAAACCATTAGCTGGAATCAATATCCTCAATTGTAATTGAACTGAAATTTGTAAAATTGTTGAGGCATATAAGAGATAAGGCTGTGTGTAATAGACGTGTTTGTAATTCATTACCGTTATCTGGGATTCTCATTAGAAATCATACACAAACACTGTCATTGCATTCAGACGTTTCCTTTTTGAAGATGTCTTGTCGTTTCAAGGCCAAATTATCAGTAAAACTATGTCATTAAAAACTGTTATAATCCATTTCATATGTTCGTGTGTAGTCAACATATGTACGTTTATTTTTAATGCATGCTTTTTGTCCATCTCTCTCTCTCTGCAGGGCGTCCCGTAATAAATCAGAGAAGAAGAGAAGAGACCAGTTCAATGTTCTCATTAAAGAGCTGTGTACAATGCTGCAGGGTCAAGGTCACCCCCGCAAGATGGACAAATCCACCATCCTGCAGAGGACCATTGACTTCCTGCAGAAACAGAAAGGTGAGGGAGAAACATCACATTAAAATATTGAGAGTGGCCCCCAGTCTCTAACCAGATGGAAGAAAAAATGTAGTTTGATGGACATTTATGTTGGTGCCTAACACATATCAAATTTCCCCTCCCAACCTAAAGATTCACTCTCATTATTTTGTGCTAATATTATTTATTATGGAAATTTTGAAAAAATGATTTTCAAAAACCAGAATGATACCCAGCTCTGTGCTAAAACTAGGGTTCAAATGTTGTTGTTTTTTTATTGTCTGCCATTTAATATTTTTAATAAAATAAATTAAAATATTACATTATATTGTAAATGTATAATGAATATTATCAACCAGGACATGTATTTGCATTATGTTTATGAACAATTTAAATTAAATTATTTGGCTGTTTTTTCCATGCATATTTCTGACAAAAACCACAGGTTTTCATGTCACTTGCTACGTCATACATGACATGAGCAAACATCATCTCACAGTGAAACTGCACCTGGCACAAAAACATGAAGTCGTGAATCATGATTTTGTTCCTCATATGTGCGTGTGCAAGGAATATTCTGCATATGTGTGGTCGCATGCAGTTCTAGAGAGGAAAAAAACCTTTAAGCATTCAGATATACTTGATGATTTTTCCAGAGAGGTAAACCTCATTAGAATAAAATACCATTTTGTTTGGTAGACGGTTTGATTTGATTTGAATCACCCACCTCACATCAGCAAGGTTCGTATTATCACTGCCACAATTGATTTAAACCTTGATGCCAGGGTTTACACATATTTTGGACTCTGGTTAGAACCGAATAATTTTTTATATATTTTTGCATTTGCAAACTTCTGCAAGCTTCTGGGAGTATCACTACTAACACCTTCGTGTGCCAGGAGCTGCTCTGTGATGGGCCCTGTTCCATTTCCTGTCTGAATCCAGGGCACAGCTGCAGAACGTTTACTGGCAGCAGATTTCACTGCTCCTATAAACAATCCCAGTGTCATTTCCAACTTCCAATCTCAGACTTCCATACTGTTTGATTAAAATTTCTTTCCATTTTTACCCATTCCATCCAAACCTATTAGTCCACACAGTTCCTTTCTCAGAATTCCACAATCAAGTTCTCACAGCATTTTCCTGCTGTTTGATGTTTTCCAGAGATCACTGCGCAAACAGAATCTTGTGAGGTCTGGCAGGACTGGAAGCCTTCTTTCCTCAGCAACGAGGAATTCACCCAGTTAATGCTGGAGGTAAAGGAATCTTGTAACCATCATATCTGCTTCATCAACCTTCAGTTTTTCTATTGGCCTGTGGGAATACTCCACACTTCAGCTGTATTTCTTAAGTACCGTGCTGTCAACACATCATGTATTTTTGCGATAAAAAGCCTTATAGCACTGCTTCAGGCATAAATGTGGAGCCTACTTAAAAAGTAACACACATTACAAATAAAGGAAACTCGTATAAGTTTAACTTTAATCATGTAGCAGAAATACAGGATGTTAATATAGAGAGTCAGCCTGACCTGCACACCGCATTCCTATAGGCTTAAAACCAGAAGTTGAGCTTTTTATGGGGCATTTTTTAATTATCCCTAGAGTTTCCAGCATTAAGGAAACATTCACACTTGAACACTTCCTTTCAAAAACAACCTCTGGCTCTTCTCAGTTCCCAGTCTTAGATTTTCCAAGGTACAAGTTCAATAAGAGGCATGTAAAAGCAGCAACGTGGGAAGATGTTATGGGATGGGGAATCCTTCATTTATTTCTCGTTACATAAAGAAAACAATGACAAAATTGTGCAACCTCAAGAGGCTGATAGACAACACTCTGCAGCTAGCAAGGTTTTAATAACCAGCTTTCTCAGCTTTGATGAAAGAAACGAATACATTTTCTCGCACATTAAATGAAATCTAATTAAATACCCATTTATTACATTGTGTGAGGACAAGACCAAATATTCAAAGTTCAGTTCAGTCATTCACTGAATAAAGACTGATGATTCAATTCTGACGGAATTTTTATTGTTAGATGAACTATTTCTTAAATAACAAAAGTAACATTGTCATCAGTATATTATGAGAATTTCTGCTGATTCAAAACGACATTCTTTGTGTTATGACAGGCATTGGATGGTTTCCTAATAGCTCTTACTACAGATGGGAATATCATATATGTATCTGACAGTGTCTCGTCTCTCATTGGTCATCTGCCGGTAAGTAAAGGATGCGATTCCAAAACAATAAACTCCAGTTCAATGCATCCAAGAAAACTTGATTTGGTGCTTTACTTTTCATCAAATGAACTCATTACCTCTGAGAATGCTGTGTTTTATTATGACTAGTCAGACAAACTGTTATTAGTAATATAATTGTCATGTTTTTCTAAACATAGACAAGGCAGCCCCCACACAGCAGGTTTTCTGAAGGCTGTTGACAACAAGTCCTTAGTAAATGCTTCAAATTTTTTAGGCCTTTATTTGTATTTGTACAGCATCTGAAAATCATGAAATGTCAACTGCTGTGCCTCATGGAAAATTTTCTGAAATTGTCAGAAAAATTTACCCCCAATTGAAGTGGAATGTTATTGGCAGTTAAGTGGTTTCACTTACTACAGAAAAAAACGTATTTCATAAACCTGAATCAATGTACCTCTCTTCTTAATGCTGCAAATGCGTCAAAATCCATTCATTCTGTGATGACATGCTGCCAGTCTAATGAGATTTGCTTCCAAACTTTACCGTTAGTTCGGTTCCTGCTGTGTGTGAGTCACAAATGCTGTATGATGATACTGATAGATAGTTTAATAACTATCAAACCTATCAAACTCTGGCCTTATTAAGCAGAGAGGAGGGCTTAGCAGACCCTTGTTATTGAGGAACAGAGCAAGCTGTACTCAGGTGGCTCTGAAGGTCATGTGTAGCAATTATGGAACTACTCAGATTGTGCTAATACTCTTATGATTTTCTTAAGATGGTGCTTGGATTGGAACTCAGTCCCAATGACAGCAGAAAGCTAGTTCTATCCACAAGGCAGTTTTAGTATTGTTTATGTGCTATTATAGTGTTTATTCATATTTTGAATTAGCTTTTATTTGTATATTTTCAATTTTTTTATTTTAGTTTCAGTTGTAGTAA
>NW_015558617.1:606623-652517 GCF_001515605.1 Sinocyclocheilus anshuiensis | reverse complement strand
GTTATATATATATATATATATATATATATATATATAAATTCTATGTTATTTATTTTACTTCAGTTTTAGTTTTAACCATTTTAACACTTTAACTTATTTATTTCAGTTAGTTGCCAAGGCAACATTTCAAATTTATTTCAACTTTATTCCATTGGACCCTTTTAACATTTTCACATTTCTCATTTTAATAAAAAAATAAATAAAAAATACAACTTATGTACATTTATAATGCATCTGTGGGAGTGACGGTAAATTTGACATTGTTCGCTCTTCTGATTGCCATTATCAATCTCTCTCTATTTTTTCCTATTTTTGAAAGTGCTATTTGTGCAAATGGAAACACAAAAAAATATATTTGATGTAGTCTCCGGTTAACCTCTATAGAAGTTACCCAACTATGACGACTTCCACTTCTGAGAAACCCGGAAATGTGAAAAGGGTCCAGTACAGAAAAATATTTTTAATAGATATAGTTTTAGGAAACAGTAACAACATTGCCACAAGTTGGTTTATTTTGATGGTGTAATTTTTATCGAACCATAAATACTGCTACTACTGCTGCTACTACTACTATTAATAATAATAATGTTTCTATTTAAAATTATTTTTAAAAATTATTTGTGAAAATATATTGTTCAAAATTAGGATTCTTGTGAAATTATGTAGTACATAAGTGCTTAGTATTATGGGAAATGTAGTGCATTGTGTAGCACTAATGGAAGTGAATAAGGAGTGACGTTGTCATGGATACTGCTGTGTCTCAGTCAGATATGGTGGACCAGAACATTTTGAACTTCCTGCCAGAACGAGAGCACGGAGAGGTGTATAAACTTCTGTCATCACACATGCTCTTGACGGAGCCTTCTGCTGTGGACCTACTCAACAGCAGTGAGTATATATACAGTATACACGCATGCACAGATCAGCACACAATCTATCACATACACTAGCACATACACATGCGCACACACACACACACACACACACAGTTGTATGCAATGTGCTGTGAGCGTGTGCTGTCTGTAGTGGCTGTAGGGTGCTCTATGATTACACTCAAGGCTAATTATAGAGGCTCTTGTGTGTGCAGTGTAACACAGATTATCTGTTGCAACACTCCCACATACATGATAATCCCACATACATCTCTTACCCTGACCCCAATCCCTAAGACATACACACACACGCACACACACACACACAAACACTCACCAATACTGAGAGATGCTGGTCACTGTTGACTTATTCATCTTATTTAATCACCAGAACCACCTCTGTTTCACTGGTTACACTTGCTTGTTCTCAAACACACACACACAGAGACTGTTGTACAGTCAGTCAGGTCATTGTACTCTATTTTAGGATAATCATCAAAGTCACACTGGGGCCACAGCCATAATAGAACATTAGCCTTAACCTTGTGTGTTTGTCTGACAAACTGAATTGCTGTTATATCAGCAGCTAACAGTTTCTTTCCTCTCCCTGTGCACTCTTTTTCTTTTATTTCTTTCAGATGAGACGCATGTTGAGTTCTGCTGTCATTTAGCAAGGGGGAACACTGACCCGAAAGAACCACCCACGTACGAATATGTCAAATTTGTTGGAGATTTCAAGTTTCATAATAATGGTGGGTTTTTATTTGTCACTTTTATCACTCCCAGCCACATGCAACACAAACAGAGACACTAATAATTGATGGATAGTTACATTTTTATATTACTTGATTCCTGAAGTAAGCTTTAGCTGTGATAACAAGCATTTGGAATGAACATGCATTTGTTTTTCTTTCTGTGCATTTGGTTGAGGAAGAGATTTAATGAGGAGGAGGCATTTGCCTATGTTGGAATTATTGGTCCGTTTCTTCATTTTCATGTAGAATGTCATTGTGAGGTTACATCTTCACTAATAGGGAATGTGAAAACGAGAAGAATCTTGAAATTTAAATAGACATGAAAACAATCAAGCCACGGCCAAAACTATGCTAAGATTTTATTTTTTTTTATATATATTTAAATAAATATTTTTATTTATTTTTCAATTATTATTTTTATTTTTAAAGGGGTCCTATTATGCTTTTTCACTTTTTCAACTTTAGTTAGTCTGTAATGTTGCTGTTTGAGCATAAAAAAGATCTGTGAAGTTACAAAGCGCAAAGTCCAATTCAAAAGGAGATATTTTATGTAACAGAAATCACTTTTCAAAAACTACAACGAACGACTCGTTTGGACTACAACGCATATTTTCCTGGATTTGTGATATCACAAATATCGACGAATGGGACGAGACCTGGTTGAGCTGCACTAGAGAAGGCAACGAGTGTTATCACTATGTCGGAGACGCGCTAGTTTGCCCAAGGCAGACGAACTTAGAGTGGTTACAATCATCTGGGTTTAAATAGCGCTCAAATTGATTTGATTTAGACTCAATATTTACACTGAAGCTCGCAGGCAGCTATGGTAAGGGGCATGACATTTCCCGACCAGGCGCTGAGTGCTGCCAATCACAACACACACTGGCCCAGCTAACCAATCACAGCACATTTCGTATTTCAGAAGGCGGGCCTTCATTTGATACAGGAACTATTCGAGTCGTTCATGCCAGACTGGGGAGAGAGGTGTTGTAATAATGTAAAATATGTGAAAAATAATGTTTTTCGAACAACCTAGTATGAGAGCCTGTTCTAGTACACCCCCAAAACAAAATCAAGACTTTGTAAAAGAGTATAATAGGACCCCTTTAAATATATATAAATATTTTTACAGACATTTTTATTTTTTTCAATATATTATTTTTCTTACATTAAAATATAATAAAAACATCTTTGTATTTTTTATTTATTTCAAGATTCAAGATTTGTATTTGTTATATACACAATTATATAAAGAATACAACTTCAGCTTCTTAGATTGTGCAGATAAACATAATAAAAATAATAATAAATCAAAATAGAAATTAAATAAGTATAAACATAGAAAGAAAAAAATACATTTTAAATTCATTCAGTGCCATCCTTCCACTAGAATAGAGTAGAATATATGTAAAATATACCTTGTGCTAAGATTCATACTTGATTTCTAAAATCTGGTCATTGCAAGATTTTTTTAAACAGAACATGTTTTCTGTGTGTCGTAGTGCCTCTGTCCTCAAGTAACGGTTATGAGCTGGCATTCCCACGCACGCTGCAGTCCTCACTAGAGGAGCAGATCTGTCTCATAGCCACAGTGAGACTTGTGACCCCACAGTTCCTGAAGGTAACAGTGGAACTACACCCACAAACACAAAAACACTGATTCACATGCACTTAAACACAATCATTATTGTGCAAATACTGCTTTCATTCATCCTTACATCAAAGGAAGGACAGACTTATTGTGTGTGTGTGTGTGTGTGTGTGTGTGTGTGTGTGTTGAAGGATCTGTGCAACGTGGAGGATGTGTGTGATGAATTCACATCAAGACACAGTCTGGAATGGAAATTTCTCTTCTTAGATCACAGGTGAGTCAAACGCCGCTTCATTATGCAAACGACTCCTCTGATGTTGTGATTCTACATGGTCTTTTATGATACACCCATTTTGGTCCATTTGAATCATGACTTTCTGATTGTCATTTGTTTGATACATTCATCAGTCACTGACCCACTTACATCTGCTAATTCAGACTTGTCATCAGGATGTCATCAGATGTGCATGTGCTTGAATCAGTTCTCACACTCGTATTTTAATATGATGCTTTCATTCTGCTGTGACCATTCATAAATTTCAGCATAGAGATTGTTTACTCAGGAGGCGTTTGTGACCCCCAGAGAGTTACATAACTGTGTGTGTGTGAGTACTGGATGTTCCTGTTCCCTACAGAGCTATAATTGGACATTTGAGCTGTCTTGTCAGACTCTCTCTTTTAAAGGGCAAGTGTGTAATTTATACATCACTGAAAATATTGTGGTTTTCAAACAGGTTTCCCAAACACTCCCTGTGTATTCCAATGGTCAGTCATACAGATAGTCCCGTCCCCAAACTCATGCAGTTGGTTGAACCAGTATATCTGTGTCAAGCCGGTTGAGAACAAATACTGTTTTGAGACAATCAACCTATAAAACGTACAGATAGTTTACTCTCTCTGAACATTAAGCCATTAATATTTAACATTTGTATTTAACACAAACACATATGTATATACTGTATATATATGTGTATTTTTTAGTTAACATATACTGTATATACACCCACACACACACCGTTCTAAAGTTTTTTATACAGCAAGAATGCATTAAATTGATTAAATTTATAATGTTACATATTTATTATTTTTTTAGCTAAGTGCTGCTCTTTTGAACTTTCTATTCATCAAAGAATTACGGTTTCCACAAAACTATTAAGCTGCATAGCAGTTTTCAACATTGACTATGATAAGAAGCACCTAATATTGAGCAGCAAAAAGTGTGTTAGAATGATTTCTGAAAGATGATGTGACACTGAAGACTGGAGTAATGGCTGCTGAAAATTCAGTTTTGCCATCACATGAATAAATTACATTTTAGAATATATTAAAATAGAAAACAGTTATTTTAAATTGACATAATATTTCACAATATTACTGTTGTACTGTATTTTGGATCAAATAATTGCAGGCTTGGTGACCATTAGAGACTTCTTAAAAAAAATATTTTCGCCACTACACTGTTAGGCTTACATGCCTCTGTATTTACACACACAGACGCATACATGACTCAGGCAGGCTATGGATACCCATCTTGCTTATTTCAGCAGTTCCCATGGTGATGAGTGTCTGCAGGTTCATCTGAGCCCCCATGATTCATTCCTTTAGTCTCAAGAGAAAGTACACAGCCAGTTTAATGGGTGTTATAGATTGAGTTCCTGTTTAGTAAAATGGGCCAATGCTTGGAATTGTGCGTGTGCAGGTTAGCAGCTCAATAGAAGTGTATAGTATGTACTGAACGTGTGTGTGTGTGTGTGTTCGCAGGGCCTCTCCTATCATTGGGTACCTGCCATTTGAGGTTTTGGGGACCTCGGGTTATGATTACTACCATGTGGACGACCTGGAGCTGATTGCTCAGTGTCATAAACAATGTGAGTGTTATCTCTCTCGCACTCTCTTTCTCTTTTAAAACTAGGTCAGTGTACTGTCTTGGAAATTTTGTTCTGTTTGTGTGAATCACAGAGGAGCTGAAAATGCCCCTAACAGGAAAGATGAAAGAGCCTGTAAGAAGCTTTCAAATCATTTTTAGAGACTACTGATCGTGTGTGTTTGTGTGCCTGCATGTGTGTATTGTAGTGATGCAGTGTGGGAAAGGAAAGTCCTGTTACTATCGGTTTCTGACTAAAGGGCAGCAGTGGATCTGGCTACAGACACACTATTACATCACATACCACCAGTGGAACTCCAAACCAGAGTTTATCGTCTGCACACACAGTGTGGTCAGGTAAAACACACACAAGCATAATTTATACATGTATATGGAAAGAACGTGCATGCCACACACACACTGGTAAGTACAGGTGCATCTCAATAAATTAGAATGTCATGGAAAAGTTTTATTTCAGTAATTCAACTCAAATTGTGAAACTCGTGTATTAAATAAATTCAATGCACACAGACTGAAGTAGTTTAAGTCTTTGGTTCTTTTAATTGTGATGATTTTGGCTCACATTTAACAAAAACCCACCAATTCACTATCTCAACAAATTAGAATACTTCATAAGACCAATAAAAAGTTGAATTACTGAAATAAATGAACTTTTCCACGACATTCTAATTTATTGAGATGCACCTGTACATACACTAATTTATATGCATATAAACAAAAATACTTAAAAAAAAAATGCTCACTCAAACACTTTAAAATATTTTAGGATTAATAATATTTGTAACTTACAGATATCTGTGTGCAAATGCCTGTTTATAACTACTTCAAAAGTAGTTAATATGCTTGAACAAGTCGGCTCAATTGTTTATCTGTTGTTTTTAAGCTTCTGTTTCCATCTAGTGGTTAGTTTGTGTTACTACAAATAGTTTGGACTTCAAAATTCACACACAAACACACACACACACACACACACACACACACACATACTTGCATTTGTGGTTTACTGTATTCTCCATAGGCACAATGGTTTTTATACTGTACAAACTGTATTTTCTATCGGCCTACACCTAAACCTACTACCCCTTACAGAAAACTACTGGCAATTTTTGAATTTCATAATTTTTTGTATGTTTTTTAAGCCTGTTGTTTTACGGGGACACATGAATTGTCCTCATAAACCATGTTTACGTTGTAGTACCCATGTCATTATACACATTTGTGTCCTCATAACCCATATATACCAGTACACATAGTTGATAGAATAAAAACAAGTAAAAACATATGTTTTTCTCTATCTAAAGCTATGCTGAAGTCCGAGCAGAGAGAAGGAGAGAGTTTGGATTGGAGGAAAGCTCATCTGATATGGCAACATCTTCAATCAAGGTGCTACACGTGCCCAGGAAACACACACAATGCTTTACTGTTTGCATTCCTATTTGCTTACTGAATAGTTTTTCATGTTAAAGGAATAGTTTATCTAAGATGTAGATGAGTTTGTTTTTTCATCCGAACAGATTTAAAGAAATTTAGCAATACATCACTTGCTCACCAATGGATTCTCTGAAGTGAATGGGTGTCGTCAGATCCAAAACAGGTGATAAAAATATCACAATAATCCACAAGTAATCCACACAACTCCATTACTTATCTACTTATGAAGCATTGTAATAAGTGTTTGTAATAAGCAAAACTTGAAATCGCATCATATGACCCCTTTAAGACGTTTTTAACTTGTCTTTAAAATTGCTTCTCCTTTAATCTTGTCTGAATCGGGTGAGAAATATGCACAGATCGAGCACTGTTTACAAGCAAAAACATTTCTGAACAAATATATTGCTTTTGATGTATTATTATGGACTGATATTTTGACCAGAAGCGACGGTTTAAAGTTAAAATGCCTTAATGATAGATTTCTTTCTTACAAACACTCAGCTTTTCACTTCACAAGACATGAACTGATCCTCTGGAGTCTTGTGGATTACTTGTGGATTATTGTGATATTTTTATCACCTGTTTGGACTCTCATTCTGACGGCACCCATTCACTGCAGAAGATCCATTAGTGAGCAAGTGATGTAATGTTAAACTTCTCCAAATCTGTTCCGATGAAGAAACAAACCCAGGATGATCTAGGATGGCCTGAGGATGAGTACATTTTCAGCAAATATTCATTTTTGGGTGAACTATCCCTTTAATGTGTTTTGTGTGTGTAGGGGCAGGAAGTGTTTTTGGATATGTGTCCTCCTTTGGATGCTACACAGGAAAGAATCAGCAGCGCTCGATCAGTGTCGTCACAAAGCTCTAGAAAATCATCACACACAGCACTGTCTGACTCTGCGTGTGAGTACAAACACATACCTCGGCTAACACTCTGCACTTATGAGGTGCAATTGTGCATCAGGTGATCATGTGCATGTCTGATCACTGCGTGTGTCTGTGTCCATAGCGAACTCATCTGTGAGGTACACAGAAGCGTGCACATCGTCACGGCAGTCTGTTTCCATTGGTCCTGAGAAGAGTTCCAGCAGAATGCCACATAGTGGATCAAAGGTGCAAACATGCTCATTATCATTTTCATCTTTATCCTTCATAAGTGCAGTCTTCAATGTCACATGATCCTTCAGAAATCATTCTAATATGCTGATTTTGGTCCTCAAGAAACATTTCTTATTATTAGCATGTTGAAAACACGTGCTGCTTAATATATTGGTGGAAAGTGTGATGATTTTTTCAGGATTCCTTGATAAATAGAACGTTCAAAAGAACAGCATTTATTTGAAATGGAGATCTTTAGTAACAAAATAAAAATCTTTACTTTACATTAGATCAATTTAATGCTTCCTTGATGAATAAAAAATCCATTTCCTTTAAAAAAAAATCGCACAGACCCCAAACCTTTGTACGGTAGTGTGTGTGTTAGTATTCTGTGAGTATTCTGTCAGAGTCTGTGTGTGTATCTGAATGTTTCGTCTCTCTGTTTTAGGCCCTGATTCAGAGGCAAAGCTCCTCTGAACCCACGTCACTCTCCCCCTCCTGCAGTCAGCATTCCACTATGGTCAGTCTCCCCCAGTTGCTCTCTTTCTGCAGCCACTTTATTTTCCTTGTGCATCTAAAATAAAATTATCTGAAGTTTGTGTATGTACTGTCAGTTGATTTCTATATATTTTATTTGTTATAACTTCTGGCCACTGCAGCTCGCAGTGGCTTTAAAAACTCTGAACCAAACTGTTTTCTAAAATAGCTTTTCAAAATGTTATGGAATAATGTAGTCAGTCACGTCTTCATTCGGCTTAGTGGAAACAAAGGCCAGTTTTGAGAGAAGTTCACAGTTTCCAAAAGGTAGGAAAGGGCTATGTGTGGCTGCTCTTGACTCCTTCTGTATATTTGAGTGTGTGTTCTCAATGTTCTGTGTGCATGTGGTTTGCAGACACAGTCTCTGTACGGATTCCAGCAGCCTCAGTTAGGCGTCATGCATCAGCTGAAAGAGCAGCTAGAGGAGCGGACACGCATCCTACAGGCCGACATCAAAACACAACAACAAGAGCTGCACAACATTAAAGAGAAACTACAACTCGCTAATCTACAGGTACTTGCACATAGTCATAAACATTCAGTATTATCTTTATTTGTGCAAATTTGGGTCAGACAGAATACATAGAAAACATAGAAAATGTGATATAAAAAGAAGAAGAAATATATACATCGCTGTAAGATTTCTTTTATTGTTTTTGAACGAAGCTCACCTAGGCTGAATTTATTTGATCAAAAACAGTAGAAACAGTTATATTGTAAAATATTATTACAGTTTAAAATAACCGTTGTTAATTTTATTTTAATATATTTAACATTATTATTGTCAAAAAGCTGAAATTTCAGCAGCCATTACTCTGGTCTTCAGTGTCACATACTCCTTCAGAAATCATATGCTTTTCTAATCAATTTTAATATGCTAATTTAGTGCTCAAGAAACATTTGTTATAAGTATCAATGTTGAAAACAGTTCATACTTTTGTGGAAACTGTGATACTTTTTAAAGGATTCTTTGATGAATGGATAGCATTGATTTGAACTGCATTTATTTGAAATAGAAATCTTTTGTAACATTATAAATGACATTGCTGTCACTTTTGAACAATTTAGTGTGTCATTGCTAAATAAAAATATTAATTAAAAAAAATCTTACTTATCCCAAACTTTTGAACTGTACTGTAATTATACAATATTCCTTTTCTGTGGAAAAAAGCTACTGCATTCAGAGGGGAAGTTTGTTTTGGAGTCTGACTTTATTTTTCGAACTAAACTGTCTGGTTCTAAACAGTGTGTTTGGATCTCTGTGTTTGCAGATGTTACTCCAGCCGCCGATACAGGGAGAGTTTACCAGTTCTGGTCTGCAGCAGCAGGGTCCAGGCAGGCCGTCCCAACACAGTACCCACCCCAAACCTCAACACTGTGTTTCACATTCATCACGCATACTTCTCAGAGAACAGCCCAGTAGCTCATCTGCTCAGGTACACATTACACACAACACACACACATACAAATTACTCACTCACAGACTCCTACAGTTATGGATGTCTTGTTTGTGTGTGTTTAGGGGCAGCAGAGACTGGTTCAGACTGGACACATGCAGGCCGTCAGTGTTCCAATGCAGACACACACCAGTCTCACCACACCCTTCTATAGCAACCCAATGATGTTCTCATCCAACCACGGACACCGAACCCAGCACGACACACACTGCCAAAGACACACAGACTACAGCCAAGACGGACAGCTACGGTAACAACATACCTTAACAGACAGAAAAACACAGTTTACTGTGGGAGAAGAACATTGTAAAGGCCTGTTCACTCTAAGACGAATATTTAGTGTGTAAATTCGGTTCAATACTCCTGAAAAATCTGGATCCTAACCTTTATCCTAACCCAGACAGTGATTCATCTTTTATGAGTTGTTAAAATATTGGTATCCGGGATGCCTTGAGTCCAGAGAATGTTGTGTACGCTGTGATTTTTTTAAACCATAGCTTAAATGTGTGATATGAATAAATAGTGCTTATAAACAGCTGTTGAGATAATATTCTCAGTTGAAAATAGTAGAGACTTGGAGTCCAAAATAGTATTCCTTGAATCCCGACTTAACCCGAATTAACCTTAACCTACAGCACCAACTACAGCTAGAGCCTAGAGTGAATTTGCACTTTCATTCAGCCTGTCTCCCATTTTTTTATGTATTGGTCTGGACCAGGGGTAAGCAGGTTCTGTCCTAGATAACCGCTGTCCTGCAGAGTTTAGCTCCAACCCTAATCAGACACACCTGAATAAGCTAGCCAATGTCTTCAGGATTACTAAGGCTTCAGGCAGGTGAGGGTTTATTTTCAGGGTTGGAGCTAAACTCTGCAGGACAGTGGCTCTCCAGGGCCGAACTCGCCTACTCCTGGTCTGAACAGACAAATCCCCAAAAAATCAGACAGAATTTCTGTGCCGATCATTTGTGTTGCTGCTTGTCTTTTTATAATATACTAACTGTAAAACCTCTAAATTCAAATGGCTCAAATCAGATAGACATTTATATTCTGGTAATTATATTCTTGAAATCTGAAGAAAACAATCTAGAGGCTAATACAACATCTCTGATTGGAACAGCAGTTTATGAGGATATTTGAACCATTTTAGCAAAAAATAACCATTATGTGGCTGTTACAATAGATCCATTATACTAGTAGTAATGATCTAATTTAGTCATGACTCTACTGGGGACAACAGAATGAGAGGCATTTTCTGATTGGTAGAGTGAGGGAGCTTCCTGATTGGCTGAATTTGGTAATATTACAGAATGTGTGATTGTAACAAACATGTTGCCTGAATTGATCAGTAAGATCATGCAGAGTGTATTTGGATTGGTAGGATGCTACTAAACCAACCAATGCAGACGCCTGTACCAGACAGCAATGGGGGGGCCCAGTCTTCCCAATGCAGCTCAACTATTCAACAAACCAAGTGAGTGTTTGTGTGCATGATGGCCCCATTCAAAATGAATGTAAAGTCATAGACCCGAATGGTAGGCTAAATTTGGAAGAGCATACTACTTTTACTATTTGTGTCATAACAGAAATAGTATGAGTAGTATGCTAGCACACTATTCAAAATTCACCAATAATGTTTGTGTGTTACAGATATCCTCTGGACCAGCAGATGATGGCTCCTTCCTTCCCTGTGCAGCAGGTGAATTGCAACGCTGTGCTTGTCCCTTCCCCCGTCTTCACCTCACCAATCATGATCCCCCACAATAGTTTCATCACCCATCAGGCCACGCCCACCTACACGCCTCACCCGTCGGCTGCCCCACACAGCTTACCACTACAACAACCTCAGCAGTTCTTTCAGGTAAACAAACACAAATTTGATTCCTTGTGATTCAGATTTAGAGTTCTTTTTAGTCATCATCTGAATCATATAGTCTTGAATCATGTTGTCTGATTCATATGAAGGACTCGGACACCTTATTGTGCCTTAAAAACATTCTGGAACCAAATATCTTTTTCTCTCTTGAAGATGCAGCCTCAGGGTCTGATTCACAGTGCTCCCACTCAGGCCTTATTCCACACCCATAGCATTCCGCAGCAAAGTACTGTGGGATACGTACAGCCACAACAGCAGCAACAACAACAGCAGCATCATCACTCACAGTCCGGGAACCTGTCGGACTACAGAAACATTCTCCCACGGTAGCCCCGCCACCTGGAAAAGCCAAGAGGTTGCCGGGAAAGCACGTTGAGCGTTTAGCTCAGAAAGGCATGATGGGAAGGGACTCTCTCGGCTCAGGGGAAGGCTCACGAGCGAGCCAAACCAAAATCGAGAAAGCCAAAGTCCCTCAAAGCTCCCATGACAGCAAATGATGGTGATAACACCGCAAGGCCCAAGGACTCTGCCTGGCCTGGACTGTACTGGATGCTGGGATACGTAGGAAGAGCCCGCAGGGGCGTGATCCATCTGTTATTCATGGAGACAGAGGTCACAGAGCAGTCAAGCAGGCACTTTGATCGATACGTAAAGGACAGAAAGCCGTGGAGGGTTTTTGGTACTGTAATGTTACAGTTATCTGGACTTTTTAACACAAACATACACAAATAAGACAAAATCAATGAATGCCAAAGTAATGCCTTGACAGAGCTTAAACTCTGCTGCGTGTGTTCTGCCCTCAAACGCATACTAAAATACTAACTAAAAGAGAAATCGCCCCAACAAGAAGAAGAAAAATACACGGTCATGAACTGTTTTTCATGCATAATATTTCATATGTGTGTGAGCTGATGGGAGGAGCTGGGCATAATTCAGCAAAGACCCAAATATATTTTAAAAAATAAATAAATTGGGTTTCTGTTATCATGTGCAGGTTCTCCCCCACGTAAAGAAACTTGAATCACAATGTATATTTCAAATATTTAAGAACACTTTAAAAGTTCGCACTAGGGCAAACTTTCCTACTGCTGAGTTCAACTCAATCCATGTTACTCTTTGTTTCTCGATCCACTGTACTGTACATATAGTTTCTGCACATATTGGGTTCCGGATCATCATATTTCAGTACTTTTATTTTATATTTAGGTCGGCATCTAAACATAGCTGCTCATGAGAAGCACGTTGGCTTCCCTGATCGAACAGTTCTGTGAGTTTTTAGCCGTGCTTGTGGTCCGCATGTCCACACAGTAAATCTACATTGATTTGATGTCAATATGAGCACAACAGATGTGCTTTAATATTTAGTTTCAGTATTACACAGGGATGAAGCTCTGTCTAATTTATGCTTCGTAGAAGAGGGACTTTGTGATTGTTTTTTGGTGGTGGGCGCAAGTGCCGCAGCAGTTAAACTGCAAAAATTAAGATATAAAATAATGACAATAATGACAGGTTGAATGATTGAAGACAATCATAATGCCAGGGCTGCAGAAATGGAAATGTTCTCATCTGCCTGTAACTTGGGCAAAGTGTTTCACAAATACAACGCAAATATTAGTAAACAAAACACTTTTTATTTACTTTTTATTTTTCCCATGACATTTTTTTTTATTATTTTTGGGGAGTTGATGTAGACACGCAAGTTGTGAACACTTAAAGACACACAAATAGGAAAAAAATTTGGAAAAAATCTGACTATTGGAAAAATCATTTCATTTTTTTTTTCTAGCTGGGACTTCAAGCTGCACTTTCCGCTGTCCTGTCACGCATTGCACATTTAAAGACTGGTGCTGATTATTTTATTTTTTTTAAACTAAGAAAATTCTGTTGAAGACAGTCTAAAATCATGTGCCCTTCTGCATGTTGTGCAATGCAAATCGGAAAACAAGAATGTGTCATTTATACTTATCGAAGAGATTTCTTTTTTTAGTCAGGTATGTTTTCTTGTATTAGCAAGAAAGCACTTAGTTATTCGTAAAAGCCAATGTGTTGTTTGATTGAAAACAGAAAGTATTTTTGTATAAAAAGATCCTCGACATTCCTTCAGTCATGTATAGAAAGTGTGAAACTCCCGAATCTTTAGATCAAATCCGATGTTTTAGATCAAACTACACTCAAAAGAAGCACTCCAGAGATTATTTTTACATAATATCAAATGTTCCATTCCCAAGAGCTCATTTACGTCCCCAGGTGTCCCCAAGCCTGCCCATCTGAACCATTTCTAAATGTTTTCAAAGGTTTGTGAATCACATAACTGATTAATCTCAGCATTTTGTTCTGCCTCCCGCTAGAGAAGACGAGGAAGATGTTTGGTGTATTTGTCTTTCAGATACTGTGTTTCAGAGTATGACATACCAGGTTGTTCTGCATCAGTGCCTCCCGTTTATCACCTTCTGCTGCTCTGAGATTATCTTTGGGTCTCACAAATGCTCTTTATGTCTCTAGACATAAGAGAAACTACACTTTGAGTCAGATATAACTCTAAATCTTAGGTTAGTCTACCTTAGAATTTATCTCAAAATGGTAGATGTGTTTTAGAATACAGTATCTGATCTAAGCTGGTTACTAGGTGGTCATTAACTGGTCCAAGCTGATAGAACCATCTAAGACCAGCAACAAACCAGTTACCAGCTTATGGCACTCAAGCTAGTTTTTGGAGGAGCTATAAAATGACTTCCATGTTCCAAAAGCAGTTTAATCTGGATTTTCCTGTAGGGTAGTAAACATTTGCAAACATTAATTTCAAAATGAGTAGGACAAATAAATCCAAAGGTTGCGACTTAAGCCAGTTGCCATTGTGATTGCCGTTTTAGAGTGTGCATAGTCCTTTGAATAAAAATTAGCTGCTTCGCCCTTCATTTAATGCCCATTTGTGGTGTTTTCATGAAATATTTTAGTCTCAAATGTTTCTTGAGTTAAAGGTTTGATTGTTTTGCAGACATGCAGATGTTTTTTCTTTGTATTCATTGATTGGGTTGTGAATGGTAGATGAAAACTGTACTGACTCTCTCATCATCTTTCTCTCTTCATCCTGTAAAACTATGCTCTGGTTGTGGAGACTGCACTTTATTCTTTTCCCCTTCTTTATGACTTTTGCTTTGTGTTATCTCTCTCTCTCGCTCTCACTCTCTCTGGCCTGAATTTCTCCCCATAAGTGTCTGTTCTGATGAGGTTTTAGGCCTCATGGATTTGTGAGTGTGTGTGTTTTGTGAGTGTATGTATTATATGTGTTACCTGAACAGGTGACATCGTCAATGCATTTATATTCTACCAGGTGAGGGGAAGAGACGGAAAATGACACCTGGTATAAACAGCCATCTCTGCTGATACTCTGCAGAAAATACATGGAAGATATTGTAATATAAGATATACAAAAATGTTTAGAAAAATATAGTTGTTTATTTTATAAGATGTCAAATAGATTGAAGATACATTTCTATACAAGTGTATGATTTGAGAGTAAAAACAGGTATTTTGTAACAGATTAATGATTGAAGTGTCTTACTTTGGGGGGACGTAAAGCTTTCTGTTTGTCAGTTCAGCGAGTTGATGTTGCACAGTTAATTATGTATGGCTTGTTTTTCCCTCTTATTTTTCTGTGTATATATACCATCACAACAAGCTTTAACATATTGTTAATATTGTTTTAAAAGAAATTAATAATAAAAAAGTTTACATTCTGAAACAATTTGGATGTTATACTGACTCTTAATTACTTTTTAATCCACAATATTTTAAACAAAATTTGTATTAAATACAATTAGTTATATAAAATATATTGTCTATATAGATGTTATAAAAAATTAAACTTAGATATATTTTACATCTCAAATCTGACCCATTTCTGAAGAACCAGCCATGGCCTCTCACCTTTTGTCTTTCAGCATGTTGTAATATATGTAGATCAAATTTGACCAGAAAAAAAACCATTATATAATAAAATGCCAAAAGATTTAAATTGGATGAGGAAAAGACACATTTGGCTTCAAATTGTTTCCCAAAATTTCTTCTAAATTTGTGTTACTCCGACGATATAGAACTTCAAGATATTTTTCTAGCGTAATACACGTTGGGACCATAAAAACACATTTTCATTAAGGCCCGCTGTTTTCAATGTGCGTCAAATATGCCCAATAATCCCCAAAGGTGGGTGCATAGGGTATATGTCGAACATCACCTGACTAAACCCGGAAAACAGGTCTCATTGCTTCCGCTTGTCGGAGAACGTGTTAACAGCCGTATTAAATAATAGCGATATCTATGGACTTTTAAGATAGTCAGTTAAACTAGCTAGCTGTTTTTATTGTTGACGTTTTATTCAATTTGTATATCTAAATGTGAAAAGAATACAAATAAAAAATCTTTTAGATATCAGTCCGCATATGTGATGGACATTGGTTATGATCATCATTGGTATCTACTTTGAAGGCATCTTGAGTAAAACTGCTTCATATTTAACTAAGCATATGCAAAACGCTTGAACCGGAAGCGACGAGACCCGGTTAACAGAATACGGAAGTCTGTTGCGCATAACCCCTATAGAATTTAGGTGTCGCTGTTGATTCCTCCGGGCCTGTAGGTGGTGGTGTGGCTTGTTTTTGATGTTTTGTTGCTCGAGAAGAAGAAACACGAACTCGGCGCGCGCTTGGAGTTTGTTTACATTCCGTGAGGCTCGAGTTGACTTCATGAGCAATAAAATCGTATAAACGTATATGATTTCAAAATGTAAATGAGTAATACCGTGTATATTCCATATAAGCAAGCTAAATGACTAATCTCAGCAAGTCTATCTCCTATAAACAGTCTCTCATAAACCTAAACGTCATTATTTCGGATCTGGTTCGTGTCATGTAGAGTTTCCGGGTTTTAGTCCGGATCTGGACGTTCAAATCTCTGGTTTCAGTGATGGCAGGTCCAGCGGATCACAGTGACAGCGGGTCCGGTTCTGCTCTTCAGGCGGTGTTTGAGCAGCTGCGGTCCGCGCACACTCTATCCCTGACCCTCACCAGCCCGCTGTGCCTGGCTGTTATCGCTCTGGACCGGTACTTGAGCGTACAGCATCCAGCCGCTGAGAGCTACAGCTACGACCTGACGGTCACGGACGGCCGATGGCGGATAAAGTGTCAGCTGGCGGACAGTCTGAGCCAGTGGGTCCGGACAGGCTCGCTGCGCTGCGGTGCCGGGGTCCTGGTGTCCCAGCTGTCAATAGTCCACGATGAGACGAGGCTGAGTCACAGTTACGTTAGGATAGACAGCATCCACAGCGTCCCGGAGAGTTTTCTGTCCATTAAAGACGTGGGGAGTATCCCGGAGTGGTGTCAGGACCATGTGACCCGGTCCGATGGACCTCTGCAGCTGAGCAGAAAGTATTATTTACCACTGTGGATAAATGACGATCCTTATGGAAGCGTGTGGATTTCTTATAGCCCACCGCCAGACGTGGTCATTGATGGTATGAGATCATGTTCTTTTCAGAAGTTTAAAAACTGTTTAATTCCACAGTGCAGCGCCCAAAACCGAATAAATTGTAATTCTTTACCCATCTTTGCCACTATCCTTCAAACCATTAGGCTTTGCCCATTTGTCAGCAAGAATTTTTTTATTTAATACAATTTAGTATGATCACTAAAGCTGCACATAATGTGTTGTGTAATAGGAGTGTTATCTTCTTTTATATATTGTTAATGTTGTTGTATTTCTGTGTATCAGTGTCTAGAATCACTCTTCTCGCTGATCTGGAAGCGTTCTTTCACAGCTCCAGGCGGCCTCTCCCACTGCTGGTCCGAATTCTGCACAGGTCCAGGATACGGTACTATGGAAAACCAGGACAAAATATTGACTTCCCATTTCAGGTGAGTCAATGAGAAAGGATAATTTTGTCTGCAGCTATTCATTATTTCAGTGCATGATTATTTCAGGGCTATGATCTCTTTTTTCTCTCTTTCACTCTTTCAGGTGTACTGTGAGGTTGCTGATCAGAGTGGCATCATGTCCATGGTTGTATGGAATGATCTTTGTCCTGAATGGTTCAACAGACTGACAGTTGGCTCGGTTCTATATCTGCAGCAGTACTCGCTGAAACACAGTTATCAGAACCGGTCTAGACCACATATCCGCACGCTCTCTCTTACGACTTTCAACTCCATTGGTATGGATTCCAGAGCTTTTCCAATGCTAGCTTTCATATGCTGCAATTTCAGCTAGGTTTGTTTTATACAGGTTCAATATTGGACCATTTCCCAAAAATGTTGAACTATTTCAGCTCTTTGTTTATGGTTGTTCTGTGGGTTATAGAGATCAGCCTGAATCCTCGAAGTCCTGCATCTGTAGTGACAGTGATTCCACCAAAAAGTGTTCAGCCTCAGTGGAGTCTGCCTGATGTCCCATACAGCTTTGCCACAAGGTACACAGATTTATTTAAAATTTCAGGGCATTCTGCTCTCACATTTTGAGTTATTACACTCAGGTGGCATTATGGCTAAACCCAAGATGTCTCGCAAGAATGTACACTACTGTTCAAAAGTTTGGGGTCAGTAATTTTTTTGTGTGTGGAAAAAAAATAAATAAAAAATAAACTTTTTTTCAGCAAGCATACATTAAATTGTTCAAAAATGATCATAAAGACTGGATAATATTACAAAAGATTTCTATTTAAAAAAAATGCTGTTATTTTGTACTTTCTATTTATCAAAGAATCCTGAAAAAAATATTACAGTTTCCACTAAAATATTAGGCAGAGCAAATCAGCATATTAGAATGATTTCTGAAAGATCATAAACGTATATGATTTCAAAATGTAAATGAGTAATACCGTGTATATTCCATATAAGCAAGCTAAATGACTAATCTCAGCAAGTCTATCTCCTATAAACAGTCTCTCATAAACCTAAACGTCATTATTTCGGATCTGGTTCGTGTCATGTAGAGTTTCCGGGTTTTAGTCCGGATCTGGACGTTCAAATCTCTGGTTTCAGTGATGGCAGGTCCAGCGGATCACAGTGACAGCGGGTCCGGTTCTGCTCTTCAGGCGGTGTTTGAGCAGCTGCGGTCCGCGCACACTCTATCCCTGACCCTCACCAGCCCGCTGTGCCTGGCTGTTATCGCTCTGGACCGGTACTTGAGCGTACAGCATCCAGCCGCTGAGAGCTACAGCTACGACCTGACGGTCACGGACGGCCGATGGCGGATAAAGTGTCAGCTGGCGGACAGTCTGAGCCAGTGGGTCCGGACAGGCTCGCTGCGCTGCGGTGCCGGGGTCCTGGTGTCCCAGCTGTCAATAGTCCACGATGAGACGAGGCTGAGTCACAGTTACGTTAGGATAGACAGCATCCACAGCGTCCCGGAGAGTTTTCTGTCCATTAAAGACGTGGGGAGTATCCCGGAGTGGTGTCAGGACCATGTGACCCGGTCCGATGGACCTCTGCAGCTGAGCAGAAAGTATTATTTACCACTGTGGATAAATGACGATCCTTATGGAAGCGTGTGGATTTCTTATAGCCCACCGCCAGACGTGGTCATTGATGGTATGAGATCATGTTCTTTTCAGAAGTTTAAAAACTGTTTAATTCCACAGTGCAGCGCCCAAAACCGAATAAATTGTAATTCTTTACCCATCTTTGCCACTATCCTTCAAACCATTAGGCTTTGCCCATTTGTCAGCAAGAATTTTTTTATTTAATACAATTTAGTATGATCACTAAAGCTGCACATAATGTGTTGTGTAATAGGAGTGTTATCTTCTTTTATATATTGTTAATGTTGTTGTATTTCTGTGTATCAGTGTCTAGAATCACTCTTCTCGCTGATCTGGAAGCGTTCTTTCACAGCTCCAGGCGGCCTCTCCCACTGCTGGTCCGAATTCTGCACAGGTCCAGGATACGGTACTATGGAAAACCAGGACAAAATATTGACTTCCCATTTCAGGTGAGTCAATGAGAAAGGATAATTTTGTCTGCAGCTATTCATTATTTCAGTGCATGATTATTTCAGGGCTATGATCTCTTTTTTCTCTCTTTCACTCTTTCAGGTGTACTGTGAGGTTGCTGATCAGAGTGGCATCATGTCCATGGTTGTATGGAATGATCTTTGTCCTGAATGGTTCAACAGACTGACAGTTGGCTCGGTTCTATATCTGCAGCAGTACTCGCTGAAACACAGTTATCAGAACCGGTCTAGACCACATATCCGCACGCTCTCTCTTACGACTTTCAACTCCATTGGTATGGATTCCAGAGCTTTTCCAATGCTAGCTTTCATATGCTGCAATTTCAGCTAGGTTTGTTTTATACAGGTTCAATATTGGACCATTTCCCAAAAATGTTGAACTATTTCAGCTCTTTGTTTATGGTTGTTCTGTGGGTTATAGAGATCAGCCTGAATCCTCGAAGTCCTGCATCTGTAGTGACAGTGATTCCACCAAAAAGTGTTCAGCCTCAGTGGAGTCTGCCTGATGTCCCATACAGCTTTGCCACAAGGTACACAGATTTATTTAAAATTTCAGGGCATTCTGCTCTCACATTTTGAGTTATTACACTCAGGTGGCATTATGGCTAAACCCAAGATGTCTCGCAAGAATGTACACTACTGTTCAAAAGTTTGGGGTCAGTAATTTTTTTGTGTGTGGAAAAAAAATAAATAAAAAATAAACTTTTTTTCAGCAAGCATACATTAAATTGTTCAAAAATGATCATAAAGACTGGATAATATTACAAAAGATTTCTATTTAAAAAAAATGCTGTTATTTTGTACTTTCTATTTATCAAAGAATCCTGAAAAAAATATTACAGTTTCCACTAAAATATTAGGCAGAGCAAATCAGCATATTAGAATGATTTCTGAAAGATCATGTGACACTGAAAACTGGAGTAATAGCTGCTGAAAATTCAGCTTTGCCATCACAGGAATAAATTACATGTAGGCATATTAAAATATTTTAAAACAGAAAATAGTTAAATTGTAATAATATTTCACAATATTGTTTTTACAGTTTTTTTTTTTTTATCAAATAAATGCAGCCATGGTGAGCATAAGAGACGTCTTTCAAAAACTTTACAAAAACAAAATCTTACTGGTCCCGAACATTTGAATGGTAGCGTAAATCAGTGTGTGTGTGTGTCAAATGCAAATATGCAAAGCATAGCTAAAAACTAATGTGTTATTTTATTGCATTTTTAATTGCATGGTTTTAATTTGTAATACCTTTATGTTACTGCATTTGTCTTGTTTACAATACATGTTTGTTTGTCATGAAGCCAAACAACAATTTTCTAAACCGCTCCCTGTGATCAGGTCAGAGGTGGTTTCGATGAACAATAACCAAGCCTGTGACATCATTGGTCTAGTGACATATGTGGGTCGGGTTGAGCGAATTAGGAGCAAGGAAAAGACAGGTGTATAGCCTTTTATTAAACAGCTGGTTGTCAGTAATAGTGCTTGCTAATATAAGCTGCATTATTACTATTACTTAGGGTTGGGAATTGGTCAAAACACTGTTACATCTGCGTGTGTGTGTGTGTCAGGACCTGAGAAGTTCTGGGCATATCGTTGGGTACATGCAGTGGATGGGACAACTGACTCTCCCTTTATCCTGGAGATCTTCTCCTCATCCCAGCCAGAGATCTTCAACAACATCTGCCCAAGTAAACATCAGTCCATGTACACATTCGTTGTATTCCTCTTATGCTACATGACCTTATTTGATTCTCTCTCTTCCTCTGCAGTGACGTATCTGGTGTGCACTCAGATGAGAGTATGTCAGACGGGCTGTTCTGTGTATCTGACCAGTAGCACAGAAACACAGCTCTTCATCACAGGTAGATTTCAGACAGATCATTCAATCAGTCAGTGAGGTCATAGATAACCATAATCGGCTCAGCTTTATTTAGATGTTTGTGTGTGTGCTTTCACAGGCTGTCATAAAAAGCAACCCTATGTCAATGAGCCAAAAGTTAAAGCATTCATTCAGTGGACTAAGACACTGAAAGACAGTGTCATGCTGCGGAGGACTGCGGTTGGAGGACATTACTGCTACCCTCCTGGGCCACCCACCTTCACACCAACCACCAACAGCAACAGTAAGATTTAGCCTCCTTAAATTTAAACAGTATTGCGACTGAGATCATCACACACAGTCTTGAGTTTTTTTGATTTTCAATGTTCAGAAGACTCCAGAATTGTTCTAAGACTATATGTAATGTTAAATGGACAGTTCACCCAAACATTCTGTCATCATTTACTTACCCTCAAGTTGTTCTTAACCTGTATGAATTTCTTTCTTTAGTGGAACATAAAAGAAGATATTTTAAAGAAATTTGGTAACCACAGTTGGTAGCCATTGACTTCCATAGTATGAAAAAAATACTATGGAAGTCAATGGCTACCAGCAACTGTTTGGTTACCTACATTCTTCAAAATATCTTCTTTTGTAAAGACAAAAATTCATACAGGTTTGGAACAACATGAGGGTGAGTAAATCATGACAAAATTTGTGATTTTGGGTGAACTATGATTTAACTAAACACACTAACTCAGGGTTCCTCAAATCTGGTCCTGGAGGGCCACTGCCCTGCAGAGTTAACTTAAACCCTGATCAAACTCACTTACCTCTGATATTCCAGGGATCCTGAAGACCTTGATGAGCTTGCTCAGGTGTGTTTGATTAGGGCTGCAGCTAAACTCTGCTGGGTATCGGCCCTCCAGGGCAAGATTTGAGGAACCCTGCACTAAACACATGAATTCCTGTGTGTTGTAGATGAGCCAATTACAGCAGTGGCTGATCTGAAGGGGGAGCTGGAGAGTCTGCAGTACAGGGAGCACAGGAGAGTGGCTGTACAGGGTTACTTGGTTGCCGTGCAGTACCACACATGGCCAACACAACCTGAAACGCCACTCAGTGAACTACAGGTCTGTACAACTCAATCAAGTTGAAGCAGCCATCATAAGGATAGTATGTTATTTCCCTGTATATTTCTGAAAATGTGCTCACAAAAATAACAACGGTGTGATGTCATTACTGCAGGAGGGTGTGTCTGTACGAGGAGTCAGTGACACTGGAGCTGCCATTCCTCCCTCCACAATGGAGGAGATGACTCTGACACAGAGAGAAATGGATTCAACCTCACCTGATTCTGACATTACAGTCTCACCCAAACGCAGGAGAGTGCAGACAGGCTCAAGGTAAGGAAGGCATTCTTCACCAGTGGCCATTGGATTTGTGTATCAAATCCATGATGATATTGTTCATTATTATCTGCCTACCTCTAATATGCAGATTTGGTGCTCAAGAAAATGTTTTTTTTAATTTTATTATCAGTGTTGAAAACAGTTGATGCAACCATGATACTTTTTTTTTCAGGATTCTTTGATGAATAGAAAGGTAAAAGTTATTTGAAATGGGAATCTTTTAATTATAAATGACCTCAAAGTTTTGAAAAGCAGTTTAAATATTTAAGGAAAATTCTAAAGCCAAATCCAGTCAAAAGGGCAAAAATGTATGTGTCAATAAAAACCGTGCAAAATACTGTTTCTTGGCAGGTAAGGCATTTATGGCTGGTTTACTTACCATTGGCAGGTGTGGAAATGAGTTTGAATGAATATTGCTTAATTTGTGCAAATGCTGTGTATAAAATGTTTTTGATATCATTAGTGTGTCACAAATATTTTTCCCTCTTTATTCAGAGGAGTGCATCGGCAGTATTTCACCAGATCCAAAATGCAGTCCAACAGGTAATCTAAGAGTCTGTGTGCATTGAATTTATTTAATACACGAGTTTCACAATTTGAGTTCAATTACTGAAATAAATGAACTTTTCCACGACATTCTAATTTATTGAGATGCACCTGTACTTAGACTCACTTCAGCCTATTCATGAATTGTGCAGAATTTTATATTTTTTGTATAATTCAGCATACTAGTAATAATAGAACATCTATATGTTTTCCTCTAAAATATTGTGTATTTTAATCTGAAAACCTGCCTGTTGTAGTTTTAAGTTCCACCCAGCTATTACTGAGATTCAAACAGGTCAGAGTGACAGAAATTTCATTTGATGTATATTCATTCTGCAGTTGAAAACTTGAAACTTGTATATTTAATATACATTTATTTAAATTTCTAATATAATGTACATTTATTTAAATTTCAGTGCCTTGCCCTATACATTTCCATCATAAATGCATAATGTAAATTATTATTATTTTTATATTTTTTTTTTACTGAGGTACTAAAATTATTTTCTGCAAAAATTGACTGCTTGCCAGAAGATTTCTTTAAATCTCCCTTCTGATTGGTCCCTCAGGCAGGCGGCGGGCCTTACCTCTCATGAAGAGGAGGAAGAAGAGCGACGGGATGAAGGAGAGTTGGAGTCAGAGGAATCTGAGGTTGAAGACGAACACATATCAGCTAGACAGTCAGCTGTAGGAAAAGGTATTGTACCCTCTAAACATCACTGACACAAGTATATATAATAAAATAACATGGGGACATAAAGACATAATAAATTATATTTTAAAATACATTAAACAGAAGAGAGTTCTTTAAAATTGATATTAAAATATGACTATTTTGATCAAATAACTGCAGTCATGGTGAGCTAAGAGACTTTTAAAATCAATAAATCTTATTGATCTTAAACTTTTGAACGGTATTGTTATATATTTTTTTTTCTCTAAAGAGATTGACCAGACATCACAAGTCCCAGGCTTACAGCAAGCTGCCAGCCACCCCACTGCATTATGGGAGAGTAGAGTCTGGCCGTTAGTGAAACAGCAAGTGACCGATCACTTTTACTGTGGTAGACTCGATCAGGAAAGCGTTCCGGAAAAAATCCACTTTGATGACAGAGAAGTTCTACTACATCACCTGAACCTGAGCCCAGCCAGATGGACGCCCGATCTCACCTCACAGATGCACACGCACACACCTGTGGCCTGCACCGGTTACTTCACACTCACAATTCTAGGTAAGAACAGCACTTGCAGCTCACCATGTTGTGGAACGGAGCTATAGCTTGAGGTGATAACTGGGCTTCTCTTCTTCTCTCAGGGCTGAATCAAACGGCTGCAGTAGATGTTCTGTTTGTGCCTGTTGTCTCCCCTGATGACCCCAGAGCTGCTGGAGTGCCGCACACTCAGCATGACAACTCACTGCTGTCCTGCATATCAACAGGACGACTGTGTGTTCGGCCAGATGGTAGCTGCCCTACACCAGGTGTGTATGTGTGTTCTATTGTTCTGTTCACATTCTCAATCTCTGCTGAATAACCGGAGTCACAATGACTTACTGTAGCACTAAAGTGTGTGTGTGTGTGTGTTTTCTCCAGGGTCATTGATGAGTTCTGCCCCACAGCTTGAGTCAGAGCGTGTGGTGTGTATTCTTGATCTCTGTCTGCTCGGAGAACGCAGGGTAGAAATTATTTGCTCCAAACTCTACAGGACAGCAGACATCTGCCAGCCCAATGGCACACAATGAGACGCCACACATCATGAAAATAATCATGCAAAGAAAAAAGCCCTGTGCAAGTCAGATGACAAACATACTGGGATTGATATCAGTGTGTTCTGATCCGAGTTCAGTTGTTTTAGGGGACTGGAAAACTAGGGCCTGGATTTTATGTGTAAATGGGCCAGAAAGTTGTTTTGTATTTGTATTAATAATATAAGCTTCCAACCTGTTGTTTGTAATTTCAGGAAACATTTTAGAAAAATAAACTCAAAAACATTTTTTTAAATACCTTTATTTTCATCTCATGCTTTTCTGTTGCACAGGCAACAAAGATTCATGTAAAGACAGCATAAATTAAACCTTTTAACAAAAACCCATTAGTGCCCTTTGAGAGATACTGTCCAAAATGGTGCTGGACAACCCTACAGTTGAGTCACATTTGAAACATCGAAACTAAAGATGCAGCGTGAACTAATATTTTGAAATATAACCGATTTAACTGCTGTTATCTGAAGTTCTGACATTATTTTAGTCTCTTTTTTTTTCAATTTCAAACAAATAGACAGTCTAACTATGTAGATAAGGCTTGATATATTTACTCCTAACCCCTGTAAAATGTATTTTAGAAAATACGTGTATAAATCAAATGTTTTTGATCATATAAAAAAATGTTTTTTTGTGTGGTCCAGTTTTCGATGTAATTCTTTTCACAGTATAAAATAAGCACAAAATTCCTGTTGCTACAGGAATTGAGGTCAGAAATAAATCTGGAGATTAAACTAAGGGACCACAGGCTTTTTATTAAAATACTGTTACCCTGGGTTTTTCTCCATAGCGTCAACAAAATGTAGATAATGTGTGTTAACAAGGAAATGTGGCCCTGTGTGTGTTTGATATCCCTGCTGAGGTAAGAAACTTCTCATAAGTGTGAGGCAGCACAAAAAGAAAAGCGTAACATTACCTTCTTCCACATCATTGGTAAAGCATGAATGTCCTAATCACAAACCGATCAAACGCTGCTGGAATCATGGCACATTAAAACATCTCATTATATCCTCCATCTTTCTCTCTGCTGCAGTTACTCATTCAGCTCCGTGTGCTGTACATGTCTGCGTCCTCTGGATTAGACTGGCCATGGTCAAGCAGAGACGGGTCAGGAACAAAACTTGACTTCACTAGAATGGAAAGAGACGGTGGGTTTTAGAATATGGAGAAGAGAAGTGCTTATGCTGCCAAGTCATGTAAGAATTACTGTTTTTACAACATAAACATGAAGATGCATATGAACGCCACCACAATGTCATAATTAAAGAAACATGGTGGAAGCAAGCTGGTATTGATCATAACACATTACCGTTCAAAGGTTTGGAGTCGGTACGTTTTTTTTGTTTGTTTTTTTTAGAAATTAAAGGCACAATATGTAATTTTTCACCGCTAGAGGGCGCATATTCAAAATAAACAAATAGACAAAGGAGTAGTTTGGTGATGCCGTGACTGAGTGTGGAATCATGGGAGTTGTCGTCTTCATCCCCACAGCCGATACAATCCGACGGGACTCGGGCAGAAATCATGTTCATGGATGAGCTAATGATTTATTAACGTAGTAGAATGAAGCAGGGTGAGGCTGAAAGCCGTCGAAGCGAAACGAAGCCGCTGAACGAGCATGACGGCTCGAAAGCAGCGGAGCTTTTATTATGCCACAGTCGACCGCTTCCGCTCCTTCCGGTCGTGTGTATGTGGGGGGAAAAGAAGCAGCGCTGTTTTATCATACTAGATGCATTTGAAAGTTCTGTTATAATGCTACTCTGTGCGGTCGTCACCGGTCTATTAAAATGCACAACATATTAAAGCATCTTTGGTGTTTCCATGTTTTCTACAAAACAAAACCGGAAATCGAGGGGTTACGACATCATTGGCAGGCGACACAATGATACTATAGATACGGTCCGTGTCACTAGTTAAAATTGCTTATTTCTCTGGATTTAAACATTCTTCGAAACATTTGGGATAATGTAAGTACACAAGTCAGCAAAATATATAACACTGTTCTAGTGGTTTTTGGATATTTTAATAAAAAAATCTTACATATTGTGCCTTTAATGCTTTTATTTAGCAAGGACACATTAAATTGATCAAAAGTGGCAGTAAGTATTTACACTGTTAAAAAAAGATTTCTTTTCAAAATAAATGCTGTTCTTTTAAATACACTATTCATCAATCCTGAAAATATTGATATAATAAGAAATGTTTCTTGAGCACCAAATCAGCATATTAGAATGATTTCTGAATGATCATGTGACACTGAAGACTGGAATAATGGCTGCTGAAAATTCAGCTTTGCTGTCACAGGAATCATTCTTTTAAATACATTAAAATAGCAAATAGTTATTTTAAATTTTTGATCTAGTAAATGCAGCCTTAGTAAGCATAAGATACTTCTTTCAAAAACAAACAACATTTCCCATCATTCACACAGAAAGGCAGCTGGAGATTGATAGAATAAACATTCATACATAAAATAAAATATATAAAGCATAAATGACACTTAATTAGCATCTTTTGCTCTTAATTAGGCATTCCTGTCTTTGTCGGGTAGTTAAAAAAAAGTTGAAAAAAAATTAAATTGATCCAAAGGAATTGGGATAGTTGCATTAGACTAGTAGGAGGGGAAAATGCTAAATAAAAATCAAACTTACTTCATAACTAAATACGTTTCCTCACCTGTGGCTGGCTCAACTACAGTAGGCTCAGATGAAGGTGGGGCCTCTTCAGCTGGGGGAGGTGTCAGAGGAATGGCTTCTTCAGCAGGGGGCGGGACAACAGAAGCAGGTCCCTCATCTACTGTGGTTGGGGTGGCATCTTCAGGGGGTGTGGTTTCCTCTACTGTAGGTGGAGTTGAGGGCGTGGCCTCCGTAGGTGCAGGGACTACAATTTCTGGAGCAGCTTCCAGAACATTTTCAGACTCCACAACAGAAGTAATATCCGTTTCAGCGGAAGGTGTTGGCTCAGGAGCAGGGGTGGGTTCAGTGGTGGATTCTGCATCTAGGACAGGCTCAGGGGTAGTTTCTGTAACTAGAGCAGTTTCAAGAACAGTTGCAAGGGGAGATTCAGGTTTAGATGGTGGGGCAGCAATTCCAGATGCTTCATCAACAACAGGAGGAGGTTCTACAGCATCTTCTGACACAACATCAGCTACTGGGGCTAAATCCACTGATGGGATGACTTGTGGTATTGGTGTAACATCCTCATCTGGAACCGCAGTGGCCCGCTCAGACTCGGGTGGCAGTTCAGAAAGTGCTTTAGTGGGTGATTCTATATCTGAGCTTGTATCCGTGGCAGCAGACTGTATATATATTAATCATAAAAATAAAAATTACATTGCAATACATACAAATATTTTTTAAATAATTCTACAAGTGGACAAACTGAGTAAAATAAATGCCAAATTATCTTGACAGCTCACTGGCTACACTTATAAAGCATAAAACTGGTGTGTCATTTTTAAAGTTGCCATAAAATGCAAGTAGCAAGAGATATCTTCATCTGTATTGTGATGTACATCGACATGACGTGAGCAAAACGGATTATCGAAAAAGAAAGAATGTAGGGCAAGGACTTGGTTCTATGCATTAGTTGTTGATTGGATGGCAGATCTGAATGAGAATATGGGTTGATTGTGAAAAAGGGGCAGGGTTTAAGCAGACTAAACGATTGGAAAATCTGTCATACATAACCAGAAAGAAATCCGCCGATTACACAAAGATCATGTTATGAAAAATGTAAAAAAAATAAACATGCATGGATTAATTGTTCACAATATTATCAATAACATGCATTTAGAAAATAGATTGGGTGAATTTTCATTTCACGCTGACTTAAAGCCCCTTAAATTTGCATTTGCACTGATACATTTAGCAGACACTTAACCATAAAACCCATATAACTTGGGTTTTAATATGCAACTTTGTAGATTACCTCCACACTAACAGCAGGCGTGATGATATCTTCCTTTGGTTTCGATTTAAATATTGAAGCAACAGATGAACTGACAGCATACACCTTTTTACCAGTAATCTATGGAAAAAAAGAGCACAAATTAAGAGAAAAAAACAGATATATTTGAAAGTATATAAGAAATGATTTCCTAGGTTTGGGAGAAATTAACATCAAGTATATATATATATTTTTTTTTTTTGAGAGAGAGAGAGAATGTACCTTCAGGACTCCCACAGTCTGTGTGGGGTAACATACTGCAGTACCAGTGGTAGCCAGACCAAGAGGAACGATAATCCTCTTTAAACGAGAGCCTGGGCAAAAGCATGCATTCACACAGATATAGCTTCCTAATCAATTTAAACAATAAGACAGCTCAAAGTAACTGCATGCTCAGCTTACCCTTGCGTGCCAGAATCAGGCCACCCAATCCGGACACACCGATGACACCCACTCTAGGCAGGAAGCCAGGGGGTGGATCTCGAAGGAAGTGATATGTGTCTAAAACCAGAGAAAGTCAGGGGTTAAAGGTCAGGTTTACAGTCATTTCCTCCCTCTCTCTCGCTCACTCACTTGCACACGTCAGGCTTACCTTGCCCTGCATGGTAAACCGATATCACTCCAACTTTGACTGAATTGATGGTGCTCTATAAAAACAAGAACAGATCATCTTTCATAAACTCACTTCTTCAATGACAAATTAATTCCTTATCACAGTGTGACTGAACACACCTGCACAGCTCTGACGTATGGCTGCAGGCCCACCCTCACGGCCCCCAGCCCTGTCTGCACTATACCAGGCTGTCCCTCCACAAACTGCACAGCAGGACCATCTGGGGAGTAGATAGACAACTAGACCGAGGCAGAAAAGAGAGAGAGAGAGAGAGGTCATGGTGATATATTTAACATGTATTACTTCACATACACTACCATTCAAAAGTTTGGGGTCAGTAAGATTTTTCACAAGTACAGTAAAAACAGTAATATTGTGAAAAATTATTACAATTTACCATTTAAAATCACCGTTCTATTTTAATATATTTTAAAATGTAATTTATTCCTGTGAATGCCAAGTCGAATTTTCAGCAGCCAATACTCGTCTTCTGTGTCACATAATTCTTCTGAAATCATTCTAATATGTTGATTTGCTGCTCAAGTAACATTTCTTATTATTATCAATGATGAAAACAGTTGAGCTGCTTTATAATTTGTATAAACAGTGATACATTCTTCAGGATTCTTTGATTCATATAAAATTCAAAAGAATGGCATTTATTTCGAAAAAAATATATTTTGTAACATTATAATGTCTTTACTGTCTGTCACTTTTGATCTATTTAATGCATCCTTGATAATTTACAGGCCCCACACTTTTGAATTGAAGTATAAATTGACTTGCACTTTCTACAAACATTTCAAACAATAATATGGTACATTGTTGTTCACATATTTTGGTAAATGTAGTAGGTCACTCAGGTATTCCATGCATACAGGAAATTAACATATTGCACACCACATACATACTACAAAAACAGTACTTACAGTATGGTATATATACCATTCCAAATATGATTTTTTTTACCTCTCTTGGAGATATTAGCTCCTCATTTATTTTCTCATTTATGGAATAAATTCTGAATGAGCCCAGACCCACTGCAATGGCAGCAGCAGGAAGCGCTGCATACTTCAGAATCTGATGATCAACACAACAGTTTAATAATACAGACTGACTTCTGTTGTTGATCATAAAACCATGATGTATACCATAAATGATTGCATATTCATATACCATAATATTTAAATGGTACTACCATGGTTCATATACAAAACATTTTTGTATGTGTTGTGTAGTTTTCTGTGAACGTCTGTAGTATAATAACTATAATAACTATCAGCTTTGGCCTGCCTGAGTGTTTTCCCCGTTACAGCTCCTTGATTTTCCTTTAAGCACATTATCTGTATTAGTTTAATGGACTGAATCAAGAGACGACGCTTTATAATCCCTATCCTACTACTATGAGTGACAGAAAGTGACAGAGAGAATGTCGTCTCTCAAAACCAAAACCGAGTCAGCTGCCTGACTAGAGACAGGTGTCTCAGAGCGATGTCTAGGCAACAGATTATGTTTAAAACAGCCAGTGAGTGATCATTAGTGTGTGAGAGTGAGTTTAGGAACAGCATGTTCTCCGCTCTGGTTTAACAAACACGTGCTCACTCTCTGATTAACAGCTGCATCAAGTAAACATGAAAAATTATACTTGTCAAGATGTGTGAAACTATTCTGCAGAATGCACATATTATAAAATAATACACACGATCACTTGAACTAACTCAGTTGGAAGTGTAACTCACCTTGGCCGTCATGCCGGTCCCGCCCCCTTCAGTCTCACTACGGAAAGCGGGAGGAGTCCTGAAATCCCTCAGAACGCGAGAGAATATTCATGATGGGGTTCTCATAATAATAATAATAATAATAAATACCCAATTTAGGCTATAAGAGAGATAGATAGATTGTTGTTGTTATTATATAAATAATATGTTTAATAATAATAATAAATTCCCCAATTATGTCATAAGACAGATTAATTATTGTTATTATTATATAAATAATATGTCATAATAATGATAATAATAATAATCGAGAATCTCCATTCTCAGTTTATCCAGAATCGTGCAGGTGCAGCTCCAGTTGGTCATTTATCCACATGTAATGTAAACAAATAAATTACTTTAATTTCAGATAAAGCCTCAAAGCTAATTTTTTTTTTTTTCCGTATGTCATGTGCAGGGCTCCGTACTTGGATTTGGCAGTTTAAAAAAAAAGAAAAGAAAACGTTAATGGACAACAAATACGAACACAAAAGTGGTGCCTTAAAGAGGAAAAAGAGGTGGAGAAGTTAGTCGCAAGGACATTGTGGATGAATTTGACGAAAAGAAGGCCGGAGAGTGCAACTAAATCGAGTGAGTAAAGTGTATTTAAAATGTTTATGTCTGCTGAATAGGCTATTTCTTTGGGCCGCCGTGCCGATATTGTTTGGCGTGCAGTAGTTCAGTATTAACATTGCAAAGTGTTAGTGTAGCCTATTATCTAAATTATGTTGGTTTGGTGGTAAAGATCTTGCTTTTGACAAGAAAGCCATCAAAACCCATGAAATCTTTGGTAAACCAATCAAAATTGGTATTGCATGTCAGTGGATGTATATCAGAAATGGTGCCACATACAGGTGCGTTTCAGCTTGAGATTTCACTGGACATTGGAAACATCACAAAACACAAATGCAGAGAACTCCGTTTATTAGTTTAACATTTTACAATCTGTATTATATATATATATATATTTATATATGTATTTATATTTCTGAAAGCAAAGAAGGTTAGCTTTGAATACTGTGAATAGATATCAGGCTCTTCCTGGTGTTTTAATATACAGAAAGGGAATTTTTGAATGAAAACCTTGAAAAAAGAGCAATATGTTCCATCTCAATGTTGCAGTGCAATTTACACCTTATACAGCATAGCCGTGTGGGGGAGGGGGGGGGGACATGCCCTTAAAACCACAGTGAAACCCCGATGGCCTGGATAACACGCACTCACTCACACACACACATCATGGGATGAAACACAGTGAAGTGTAACATTCTACATAAAAAGAATCATTAAAAAGGTAACTGCAATGGGCAGATGTGATTTTGAGAGTCGCTTTGGTAAGAAAGCATCAACAACGGACGTAAAGTATTGTCTGTGTGTGGGTAGTGTGTGTGTTTGTTACAATGAAATTTACAATTAACAAGCCATTGAATGAGTACATTCTATTCAATTAAAATACATCCCACAAGATTCTAAAAAGTGACAAACATAACTGTAACACTGAGCACATATGCAGGGCTGTGTTTAAAACCAGTGTGTCTCAATGACTTCTTAATGTGGACAAATGAGAACAACATTTAGAAAGGGGACATTTTGCACTCCACCGCCGGGAATGAACCTATTGATTTTTGTATTTTAACCTCAAATTCTCTCCCATGTGACTTTAACCAATTCTAGAATCCTGAGCCACTGACGTCTAGAATTGCGAAAGGGAATGAAACGTTCGCTTTAGGCTTGTGGAGTCTGTCTAAGGGACACGTACATTAGCAAACAGAAACGAACAACCTGAATGTAGCCCATAGCTCAGAGGTAATGACCAGCAAAAACAGTCATAACATCAGAGAAGCAAAGCTTTTCATCTTTTGTTATCTTTTTGTGTAGAAAAAAATAGAGAGTAGAAAGGTTCCGCGTTCGCAGAGTCAAAAGATTGCATTCACGAGTACAATTCACAGCACCTTATACAGCATAGCCGTGTGGGGGAGGGGGGGGGGACATGCCCTTAAAACCACAGTGAAACCCCGATGGCCTGGATAACACGCACTCACTCACACACACACATCATGGGATGAAACACAGTGAAGTGTAACATTCTACATAAAAAGAATCATTAAAAAGGTAACTGCAATGGGCAGATGTGATTTTGAGAGTCGCTTTGGTAAGAAAGCATCAACAACGGACGTAAAGTATTGTCTGTGTGTGGGTAGTGTGTGTGTTTGTTACAATGAAATTTACAATTAACAAGCCATTGAATGAGTACATTCTATTCAATTAAAATACATCCCACAAGATTCTAAAAAGTGACAAACATAACTGTAACACTGAGCACATATGCAGGGCTGTGTTTAAAACCAGTGTGTCTCAATGACTTCTTAATGTGGACAAATGAGAACAACATTTAGAAAGGGGACATTTTGCACTCCACCGCCGGGAATGAACCTATTGATTTTTGTATTTTAACCTCAAATTCTCTCCCATGTGACTTTAACCAATTCTAGAATCCTGAGCCACTGACGTCTAGAATTGCGAAAGGGAATGAAACGTTCGCTTTAGGCTTGTGGAGTCTGTCTAAGGGACACGTACATTAGCAAACAGAAACGAACAACCTGAATGTAGCCCATAGCTCAGAGGTAATGACCAGCAAAAACAGTCATAACATCAGAGAAGCAAAGCTTTTCATCTTTTGTTATCTTTTTGTGTAGAAAAAAATAGAGAGTAGAAAGGTTCCGCGTTCGCAGAGTCAAAAGATTGCATTCACGAGTACAATTCACAGTTTTAAACAGAGGATGCAGCTATGCAAATAATAGGTTCTTATATACAGACTGTTCTCTGGCCTGATAGCATATAGTAATACTTTTTTAAACCATGCATGAGTTTAGCCATAATATAAATATTCTAAAGAAGCCAAATTAAACATGTTACTACCTGCCAGGAGTTCATCTTTTCCCATATGCGAATGCAAATGTCATCAAACTGTCAAAAAGAGACTCTTCGGCATCCATCTGACTCGTTTTCTGTCTTTCTCTCATTTCTGTAATACACACACACATACACACACATACACGCACACACTCTACAACAGTCTTGCTTGCTTTGAGAGTTTTATAGAGTAACACAGTAGGGCGGTGTTGCTTGGTAACAGAGTGAAGCCTGTTGCCCATGGCTACATGAGTGCTCTTCCTGCAGCATTCCGAGGGAAGGAAATCCAAAAAAAAGAGAAAGAAATTAAATAAAAAAATAAACAAAATCATCAGAAGATATAAAAGAACGTTTTTTGTTTTTACTCCAATCAAAGAGAAAAATAAAAGATTTCCTTTTTATATACGGTCCTATCTTGTTCAACAGGTAGTCAATTAATCTGAAAAGATGATTCTTGAAGCATGCAGTGGGCACCTCACGGGGCCTTTCTTCCATCCGTCTCAAAATGTGGCTGTGATGAAATATATTGTACAGAGTTTGCAGTGAGCTGTAAATGTGCAGGTAACACTTTCGCTTCCATGACGAGCAGTTTGAGTCACCTTTCGGATTCAGTGCCTGCGTGTCTGTCTGCAGTAGTTCTGGAGGCTGGGTCAGTTCTTTGACATTGATCTTACAGTGTATTGGTTCAATCTGGTGTCACTCATGGTCGGAAGGAGGGCAGTATCAGGTCATCCATCGAGGAAAAAGTGAAGACAGTCTGGATCCACAGTGTTTTTCAAAGTGTGTGTATGTGTATGTGGGTTTGAAATGCACAACTCATGTTATTCATATACCTTTATTTCTGTATTTTAGCATGTGACTGTTTGTTAGTCATATGGGTGTGTGACTGTGTCTCACACGTGCGTTTCTATGAAAGAGTAAGTATGCATCATCAGCGTTGGCGAGAGAGGTGAAAGGTCGTTGGACTCGCTGGGCAGTTCCAATGGAGCAGAGCTGAACTCACAGATATCCAGGAAGAGCTCGTGGTTACATTGCTTCCATTCACGAAACTTCCGTGAGGTCAAACAAGCGTCGTCCAGCAAATGACTGATTATTGCCAAGTCGCCCTCCTTTGCCTGTTGGTGAAGGGGAAGAGAGAGGTTGAAAATGTACTCTTAGAACTCTAGATTAATCTAAATTATTCTTTGTATTTAAAAAAAGCATTTGATTGGCTAAAGCTATTGAAATTCTTCAAGACAGTTGAACTGAAATGTCAAAAAAACAAGTTTTAACAAATATCAGCTGCCAGGGGAGTAGCAACTAGTGTAATTGGTTTAGCTTTTACAAATAATTATTTTATTTTAGGAGTTTCCCTTTGCCTTGGAAATTGCAGCCAGGTGCATAAAACAGTGGCTTAAGACCAAGCAGATGCTTTTGTCAACCGCTAGTGCATGGAAAGAATGTGAAAGGTAAGCCTTTCAGAAAGTTTAGTTAACACTACTAAACAAACATTAAGTCATCTAATTAATATTCATGAGGTAAGCTAATAAGGTTTAAAACGTCATTTTTACTTTTCAGATAGTTCCTACACCCTTGATGGCAGCTGACAATGTCTTAGTCCTGCTACATTTTTATGGAGAGCCTCTAGAATTGTCCATTAGAGGCGATAAATTCTAAGTTCATTTTACAGATTTGAACTTTGACCTATTCAGACTGTGATGGCATTTCTGCAATAATATTTTTTTTTCTATTTCCTTTTTTAAAAATGGTAATGTATACTACCATTCAAACACTTTGGGTTAGTGCGATTTAAAAAAAAAAAAAAAAAAAATTTTATTAAGCAAGGATGCATTAATTTGATCAAAATGCTGTTCTTTTTTACTGTCACTATCACAGGAATAAATTGCATTATAAAAATCCTTTAAAATAGAACAATTTTAAATGGAATATTTTATCAAATAAATGCAGCCTTGGTGAGCATAAGAAACTTTTAAAAACATTACAGATACCAAACTTTTGCCACAGTAGTGTACTAACACTATATTTTGTGTTACATTGCATTCATTTACAAAAACATTACTGCAATGGGGTTTATAATAGAAGACTACCCTGTTATAGTTTACTTCCACGTTCCAAACCCAAAAGTATAAAAAAAGGTCAAGTGCTTTCTGTGTTTGCGTACCTTTAGCGTGGAGCGGAGAACCCGTATGCGGTGCAGTCGTTCATTTGTGGTGGGGTCATTGCTGCGTTTGTTGAAGGAGCGTCTGAACTCTTGTTTGGTGGAAGGCCTTTGTTGGCCAAAAGCCGAGAGACTGGCCTGCTCCAGCGATCGGTACAGCTCCTGCAGGCCATCCGTGCCGTCATACACTTTCTCTTCGCTCTCAGGTTTCCTGCTTCTAGATTTCCGAACCTGCTTTTCCTCCTCTTCTTCATCCTCCTCTTCCTCATGGAGATGCGTTCTTGGCCTCAGAGTGCCGTGTGTATGAGTGTGCGTACGAGTGCTGCGGTGCGAGTGTCCGTGTGTGTCGCGGTGGCGTGGGAGGCTCTGACTACGCTGCTTGTGAGTGTGATGGTGAGGCCGGGACTCTTCGCTGTCCGTCAACGGAAACGGCCCGTCACGTTCCAGAGGACGCCGGTGCTGGGTGGGGAGCGTGGCCTGTCGATGATGATCAGGTGGCAGCAGTGCTGGCTCCTCCTCTTCTGCGGTCTGCAGGTAGTGTAGACCTGTGCTGGTCAAGGGGGTTTCAATCAGGTCCTGCCATGAGCGGCGTTCTCGATGGGAGGATCTGCAGGAAGAATGGGACTCCTCAGCGGAGGAATGCGAGAATGTGGAGCCACTGGAAAAATGGCGCTCAGGAAATGGACTGGACGAAGTTCCCTGAGGACAAAAGAAACACTGGTCATTATCATTGTCAGCTGTCAGGGAGAGCGACAGAGTCAGTTCGCTATTCGTTTACCACCAATATGGTGCTGGTGTGGGAGCCGGTGCTCAGCAAACCTCTCTGTGAGCCAAAAATTGACAAAGCTGACCATGTTACGTCATATATTGCCAAAAATTTCTGATTTTACTGGTTCCTGATTTGAGGTTTAAGTGGAAGTTGTTAACAGGCTCCAGAACCAGTATCGTGACAGTGTGGCAATAGAAAATGGGTATGTGTGTGACTGTGTTAAAGAAAATGAAAGCGAGTGTTTTGGGCTGAATATATGCATATGTGTACTTAGACGTGAATTTATACTCACAGGGGGGTTGTGGTGGTATGTGGCTTCCTGTTTGAGTGTCATAGACCCATCAACCTCATCCTGGTCACTCTCACTCCAGTAATCTATACCAAAAAAATTGTGATCAGAATCATGTATACATGACATCATAGTTTATTACTATGCTTTTCAACAGCTTACAGTACAATGGAGTGGTGTAAAACTAGAGTCAGTGAGATCACCGCACAATGGGCTTATGATATTATCACAGGATGTGATCTCACCTTCATCAGGACGCGGTACCGGATCATCAGGCGTGTAGCCAATCGCAGCCAAGCCTAAACGATTCATCCACCTGAAACAGGAAACATAGATGTGAGAGGAAATTACAGGGTGGGGAGCTGCTGTCTGAAGGGGCTCTGAAACGGCTTACCTGTTCATCTCCTCTAAATGATCTGTAGCAAAAAAGAAACTCTTAATTTTAGGATGACATGCTTTGAAGGCACTGAAACAAAAAAGACAAAGAAAAAGAGATGTTCAGACACAAATATCTAGTTTACACTCTGTGTGTGTGTGTGTGTTTGTAAAAGAAAGATCAGCAGTTCTGCAGTGACCCAGATTCCACTAGCCGATAGGTTTCAAACACAGACCCACCCAAAAACCAGCAAACCCAACACAATAGAGAGAAAGAGTAATTATTGTTGTCTTCTGACACTCACTGTTTCCTCCTGCATTCAATCGCTCTGTCTATCCGAAACTCTGGCAAACTGATGAAGCCCTCTGCTTTCTCATCCTGAGCAAAGAAATAAAGAACAAGAGAAATCATGTCCACATCATAACTACGGCAGTTACATGATAGTATAAATGCACAGATGTGCTTTTCACCATCTCTAAAACTAAGAGATGAACATGTGATGGACATTTTAATGTGGAAAACTTAGAAAACTAAACATCATTCTCAGGTTCGTGAGCTTGTGACCAGGCCATCAATGAAGGCAGCATGCAATGAAAGTGCTGATAATTGTGTAATTAGTAATAATAGTAGAGATTAACAAGCTGGATGTGGAACTGTTGAGCTGTTTCAGATACCAGAAATATTTCAAGTAGAAATGGGTAAAAGATGGACTCTACACGCTTTCATATAGCCGTACATACAACCCAAGAGAAGGGAATTGTGTTTGTTTGCTTACGTTCTGATTGGTGTACCAGTACAGGTTGGAGTCTTTGAGAACGAACCAGTACTTTTTCCATTTCTGCGTGAAGTAGCCAGTGGCGTCTTTCTTTTTCCATAGCCAGCCTTCACAGTCACCATGACCCAGATCTTTGCAGGCAATACGCCTCCTGCTGGCACTACTGTGGGACCCCACACACACACACACACACACACACACACACACACAGCATATTAAACGACAGAATAACATTATGATAAATGATCACAGTTTATATTCTTCTTGACAATTACAACACACTGCAACACAACACACAACCCATGCACTCAAGGTAAACCCAGGCGCTTGTATGCATCTTATCATTGTACCTTTGCTCTTTTTCTTGGGCTTGGTCCTCAGAGAGGCATAATGTACAGACTAGAGAGCGAAGAAGGACACATAAGGAAGAAAGAATTGCTTGCATCATTCTCATAAACCAAATCTGTGAGGATTTCTATATCGAAAAAATCTTTATGAAATTCTATAACAAACAAACGATCCCTCTTTACATACTGTATATCATAATTATTAATATAATCAACAATAAATATAGGAATATAACAGATAATATCATAAATATTAAAAAACTAAAAGACATGTTGATCCTAATATTGAAAAATGTACTTTAATTGTATGAAGTCCAAACCTGAATAATATCATGAAAAAACTGATGTTCATTAACTAATTTCTATCTACAGCAACACTGTTTTTGTTGCCATATTGCAAATAAAAATTCTCCAATCAATAAAGATTTTCTCCGGCAAAATAAAATAAAATAATAATAAAATAAAATCTACTGAAAATTGTATCTGTAGCACTTGTTCCCAACACTATGTATTCTCATTACCACTACTGATGCTGTAACTGTGCTTGTGGTTTACCTTCCTCATTGATGCCCCTGCTTGTCGGTCAAGTCCTGAACTGGCATATCTGTAGAGAGAGAATGAGAGAGAAAGAAAGAAACAACAGGAGAAAGACAATGAGACAGTCAGACAAGAAGAGAGTAAGTTCCGTTTTCAATAACATTTGAATTATGTGGTTATTAGAACTGCCTGAGCATAGCAGTGTACTTTATGATTCCACCTGCAGCAAGAATAAAGAAATATTAATTAATAAATATTTTTTTCTTGCCTATTTAACTCAAACAAAGGCACAAGTAGTGGACAGGATGCTGATGTTTGAGGTTAACTTCATAACTTATTCTAACTGAAACCGCCCTAGCACAGCTGCTCATGCTCATACACACCCTCAAACACACACACACACACGCACAATATTTTTAAATAGTACTAAGGACTATAACTAAACCTCAGCCACCCAGAAAATGCTCTTTTATCTAATTCTCTATATGCATCGTAACGGCAGAGAAATAGAGATCGTTCCACAGCATCAGACTCCACAGACTCTTACAGCTCAGTCACAGAGGAAATAAAAACCTCCTTAAAACTGCAGCCAAGGAATTTCTGTTCCTCATTTTTAAAGAAACGGCAGTTCATTAAGCTTGTCACTGTGGTGACTGTTGTGTGCTCAAACAAAAGTGTGAGCAGCATCTTGTTCGTCTGTAAATCAACAAACATAAAACTCTTTGAATGCTGATTTTGAACCAGTTCAAAGCCTTTATGTTTAAAGAGGTCATATCATAAGGAATCAAACTCTCCTTCATCTTTTGGCATTGATTGTAGTACTAAGACGGCATGCTGTCACTTTAAGAACTCAAAACTTGCTCACCAGTCCAAAAAAAAAAGTTAAACAGTTATTGATTATTAGTCTCCAAAAACATCTAATTCTTAGATGCTTGGGTTTATGATGTAAAAAAAACCTTACAATTGACATATAACCAGCCACATAGATGTTGTACTTCCTTTGTCAACTGAAAAAGTTCAACCTTCCACAGGCACAGGTGACACAGTTTTACTTTTCTGTGCACTTCTATAACTGTCTGGTTTGGGTCAGCCAGCAAATCAGATATAAGAAGACTGCAGGGGACTGTTAGGACAGCTTGAAAGGATAATTGGTGTGCACCTGCCCAACCTTCAGGACTTGTACAACTCCAGAGTGAAGAAACGGACAGGTTACATCATCATAGACCCCTCTCACCCCGGCCACAACCTGTTTGCACTTCTCCCCTCAGGCAGACGCTACAGATCTCTGTGCACTAGAACATCTAGGCATAAAAACAGTTTTTCCCTCATGCCATCTCCAGCTTAAAAAGCTAACCCAGAAATGACCACCTGTCTTCTGTAATTCATTTCGTAATAATGATTGCCTTTCTCTCAAGTATATGTAAATACATATACATATTTTTATTTATACATCTGTATTTACAGTAAATAATGTACAAATCTGTACATAAATCTTCTGTTCCAGATGTATACCACATTTTTATAATTAGCTCCTAAAAATAAATAAGAATTATTATTATTAGCTCCTAAAAAAACACAACTAATTCCTTGTGTGTTTGCACACACATGGCGAATAAAGCTCATTCTGATTCTGATTTACACATCAATGACATCAACTCTATGCTCAGAATCTTGGCCAGTCCATTCACAGTCAGGCGGAAGCAGGAGGAAGCAGAATTGATACTGTTAATCCTAACACCAGAAGCTCTAGTGATAAAAATAAAATATGGGGAAATCCAGCAAACCTTGTGCTTTGTTAGAGCACCTACACATCTGGCCATGTGTAGCACCTGCCGCCATGGAAACCTTTCTGAATAAGCTCAGTGATGGGAATCAGAGGCTGAAAGTTATTCAGTTCAATTTAAACCATTTGAGTGACATATGGCAGGGCAGATTATGATATATTATTGAGGACAAAGCCTTTTTAGCCGTAATCTTTACTCTTTGTGCTAACAAGTCAACCCCAGGGGATAATAATTAAATAATACAAACAAATATGATAAATTAAGGAAGGTATGAATTTTACTTACCTATCAGCATCTGCTCGAAGTGTGTCTGCAGCTCTCTGGGGCAAGGAACAGAATGACAGAGAGACAGAGAGGAAGACAGATTTGAATTTCCTGTTCTGTGTTATGAAAAGAAACTACTGTTCCAAAGACGTGTGAGAGTGTGTGTGTGTGTGTATGTGCGTGTACAATCACATGATCAAATTTTGTATTAATAATTAGTATGTCACTAGATGAAGCAGTTTTTAAATTTTTTATTAAACAAATGTAAATGTCAGAATGTTTGATATGCTTCTAAGTTAATAAAGCACTAATATTTAAAGACCAAACCAATGTTGACCGACATCAAACCATCCAATTATACAATTGTGTGAGAACAGCCATAGCTCAGATCAGATTCAACATTTCCCTTACATGGTAGTGTGGCATTGTGTTAGAGTCGGCCACGGGGAAAGGCAGCCCCTCGGGGGGACCTGTGTCCAGACGCACAGGCGGGGCAAGCATAGAGGGACTAATGGGAAAACTGGGACTGCTGGGATTTCGGCTCTTCTTCCTGGATCGCCTGCTCGTGTCACGCTGGGAAAACTCTGCCTCTTCCTGGATCAACAAAATCCTGTCATCACTGAGGAACCGCAAGAGGGAGGAATCAGAATCTGATGGGGAAAGACAGAAACCAAGCAGTGAGTCACATTCTGAGCGAAAAAACATTATAATGGGAACGTGTAGCAGAAAATGAGGGTATTGCTAAATATTCAACTCTTCATGACTCCAGCTGCCATGAAGCTGCTCTGACACCTTCCTCTGTGTGTGAGGTTTTAGAGGTTTATTTCCCCTCAAGGAGGATTGCTTTCTATTTATATCTGTGCCAATGTCACCTACGCATTCTCTGTTCTATTCTTAGAGTTGTGTTTCCACAAAAAAGAAAGGAAGTAATAAATTAGTCATTTTACATGTTTACATATTACCTTTCACATCCCAAAAACCAGAAAGTAAAGTTGGTTACTGTCATTGACAACATTCTGTTTTTCACACATCGAGTTAGAACCTTAAGATGAACTAGATTAGCACTCACACATTAAGAACTGTTAGTAAAGATGAAAAATATCAGCTAAAATTAGATTTCAGCTGAAAGTTACTAATTAGAGATTAGTTAGGCTTACTAATTAAATATAGAGTTTACATATAATTTTTGGGGTGAAACCTTTTTATTATTATTATTATGTGAAGGTGCTAATCTACATTAATAGACTGTTGTAAGTTTCAAGCAGCAGCATAAAAAAATTAATTTCAAACAGAGAGAACCCTCTAATATTGTCAAACTGTTCTGTTATTGTTGTTTTTTTAATTATTATTTTTTAAACAAAATATTTTTCTAATTAAAATACATTCAGAAAAAAGTTACACTGTACTGAACAACCAAAGGCAGCAGTAATATTTGTTTGCAGTTCCTCCAGCTTTCTGAATCTTAGGTGGCTTCTTCAAAGAAATTTGTCCCTTTGCTTCCCTCAACTTTGACAGATAAGCCTATGTAACAGTATTTCCTGCTTTTGGTTGCAGAGTTCACTAGAACAAAGTCACCACCTTACAGCTTTGTATTCTCTGTTCTGGTGCTCTGAAATGTCAGTTCTATAGTTCTGTGACATTTACGTTTTTCACAGATGCTTGTGAAATCAACTTACACTACAGCAGTATTTCACACTAATGCCAAATGCCAGGATATGCAACTATGCCAGATGATGCCGATTAACTAAGTTGTAGTTAACAAGAAGCAGCTCCTAACACATTCATGTATTAACAAGCATATGTTTGGCATCATATAATATGTGATTTTTTTATAGTCACAGATCTCTGACTACAATGGGCAATTCCTGAATATATGGCAAGAAAATTGTAATAAATGAACTTTTCCATGACATTCTAATTTATTGAGATGCACCTGTATATTTCCATAGAAATATGAGTGGGAGACCTACCCCTCTCTTTCCTACTGATACCATTAGAGCAGTAGAGATGGAGCATTTATGTTAGCCTAACATTACTGACACTGAGCTCTGAATTAAAATCCTCACAGAGGTCAACATGATCATTTAAAAAAAATCAGAACTGTTAATGGCATTTTTGAGTAAACCACTTTTAATTTCCTTGCTAAAACTAGCATTCTCTATTCTTTTTCTATTCTATCTTCTTGCTTTCTTTTTATTTATTATTTAAAAAAAAATAATAACTTGCTACATGTACTGCATTAGGCTAACCAAGACTTGTCACAGCACTTACATATTATTGCCATTTTGTTGGTTTTGATTGCTTCTATTGTCCTCATTTGTAAGTCGCTTTGGATAAAAGCGTCTGCTAAATGAATGTAAATGTAAATAATGAAAAAAAGTCACATTAATGAAAAGCTATAATGTAACGATTAAAAGTTGCAAAGTTTTAAAGTACAATTTGGTGCCAGTGGAGTAAAAAGTAGTAAAATAGTAGTAAAATCATCACCTCTGCTACCTCTTTTGTAAACTCCAGATTCTTGAGGCTCTGCCAGCCAGTCAGTTCCCATGGAAACCTGTCGGATGTCACCTACAGGCAGAGACATACAACATTTAAGTGTGTACTGGTGTATTTCAGAGCATCTTTCATCTATTCTCTCGGTGTGTGTTAGTGCACGTAGTAGTGCAACTGCAACATACTAAATAGCTGAGATTTGCAGTTTAAAGCCGGAGCTCCCTAGTGGCTTAATCTCCTGTAATGCACTGCGTCTATGTCCGGCTTAAAAAATAGCCATCCAGACATGATGTAAGATGTACGCTGTGTAACTTCGCATAAGCATACAGTGGTTTATTTAATAATATATGAAACAGTGCACAGTTTCCAACAATACATTTTATGGTTTGAAGCTGTGCACTGTTTCATATATTATTTAAAACAAATAATGCAGTATTCTGTATGTAGTGTATAGAGACAGTATGCACCATAATAGTATGTTGTTCTGAATTGAAAGTACCTTATTTATATGAATTAGGACAGTAACAAGTTAATTTAGAAACGGATAATAATATTTACTGACCAATCATTTAAATTCAAACTGTAATACAGCAATCAAAGTCATCAAGTCCAGACACAATAATGTTTTTAATTAAAACCAGCATAAATTCATTCAGTACAAACAAATAAACAAATACTTTTCACTTGCACTGTGGACTTTTTTTAACTACGTCTTTGATATAATATAATAGTACTAGTATAATAAGATATAATAACATGGACACAGTTTCTGTTTTATCCAGCTGTATTTACAGCTGTGAAACTTATAACATCTTAGTGAAACATAAAACACCAACATGTCAAAATAATAATCAACTTCTTGATTATTTTAAAGGGGGGTGATTCTTTTCTATACCCACTCTGTGTGTGTGTGTGTGTGTGTGTATACATTATTATTATTATTATTATTATTATTATTTTATATCAACTACAAATTAAAACAACCACTCTCTCTAAATCTGGTGCATTTTACATTAGTTTTATGTATTATTAATGTGTACTGTACATGATTAAATAAATGGAAAATAAATGGAAATTTACACTAAAGAGAACTGGGGGTTGGGTGTGCTTAATTTTTTTTTTTTTTTTACAACAATATACATTTTTTAACAAGTAAAGGTTTAAATTAACCATAACCAAAATTTGAAAATCTGTTTACCTGTCAATATATCTATTTGCATATTTGTAATATCCAATTGGATCTTCTTACTGTGAGTTGGGGTCCGGTCTCTGCGTCGCAGCCCGGTATTTCTCCCAGAATCCTCTTCAAGGAGGGGGAAGTACTGACCCCCCATTATCTCCTGTTCTACATAATACCCCGGAGAATCCGAGCCAAACACACCAAATCCACCCCGATCCAGATCTTCCTCTCTAAATGAACAAGAGCCAAAGAAAGAAAATACAATTACACCAACATGCTGAAAGAAACTAACCGTTTTGAGTACATCCTGTATTTCATTTGTGAATACCTGTGTCCGTAGACAGGGGAAAGAATAAAAACATCATGTCCCCCAGGTATGTCGACTCCAGGTGAGAGGCCCACTGACCCGAGCGTGCTGGGTGGGGTGGGAGAACCACTGCATGGACTGGTGGACAGCGGCTGTCAATCAAAAACATGCACAAAATAGCCTCAGTATAAAGCTAATGACACTTTTTTGTTATTATATTAAAGGGGTCATATGATGCGATTTCAAGTTTTCCTTTCTCTTTGGAGTTTTACAAGCTCTTGGTGCATAAAGAAGATCTGTAAAGTTGCAAACACTAAAGTCTCAAAACCAAAGAGATA